>NW_024097870.1:0-600000 GCF_016545835.1 Crotalus tigris | reverse complement strand
ACCTGTACTTCTGTAAGATTCTGTATACTTCACATAGAAAGCTCTTTTCCAAAGCCCAAATAGATTGTTTCCCTAACAGAGTGGGGAGGCAGGGAATGCTAAGGTCCCCTCTCCTAAGGAGGTCCATCTAGTGGTACCCATGAAGAAGGGCCTTCTCTGTAGTGGCTCCCTGCCTGTGGAATATCTGCAGAAATGTCATGGGCCCTCAGAGGCTGGTTCGCAGGAGGAGGAGGAGGAGTTGGAGCTGGGAACATCTAACAGGGAAGGGGCACCGGGGCAGAGGACAATGCTGTCCCAAGCCCCTCAGGCATTGGAGGTGGTTGACCAGACGGAGAGCTGCCTGCCTGCCTGCACAGATACAGGAGAGAATTGGCTAATAACCTACAGTGGTGCTGATATGCAGCCAATCTCCTCTGACAAGGAACAGCTGCTTGCTCCACTGATCCAAGGGCAAGGAGAGTGGAGCATAGGCAAGCCCAGAGAAGGGCTGCAAGGCTATTCAGGAAGAGGCCACCCCACCCCTCCTCACAAGGAACACCTGGAGGAAAGTAACTTAAGGAGAAGCCATGGGGAGTTAGTCTTTGCCAGGAACAATTGTTTGCTTTGGCTTACACTCCCCCCCCCCGGTTTTTACTTGTCCTGTTGCTGTTTGCCTTGCCTTTATTTATTTATTTATTTACAAATATTTATATGCCGCCCAATCCCAAAGGACTCAGGGCGGCGTACAAAGTTAAAAACAGTCGTAAAACAATAAAATAATCCAGTCATACCGCGAGTCCGATCATATCCCAGCCCCCCGGGGACATCAGCCCCAGGCCTGCTGGAACAGGAGAGTTTTAACGGCTTTCTTAAAGGCCGGCAGGGTGGGAGTAGTTCGAACCTCGGGGGGAAGTTGATTCCACCAGGTCGGAGCCACCACAGAAAAGGCCCTTCCCCGAGGGCCCACCAGCCGACATTGTCTGGCCGACGGGACCTGAAGGAGGCCCAATCTATGGGACCTCACCGGTCTCTGGGAGCTGTGCGGCAGAATGCGGTCCTGTAAGTAACCTGGCCCTATGCCATGAAGGGCTTTGAAGGTGATAACCAACACCTTGAATTGCATCCGGAGACCCACAGGAAGCCAGTGCAGCTCGCGGAGGATAGGTGACACGTGGGCGTACCTTGGCGCGCCCACAATCGCTCTCGCGGCTGCGTTCTGAACCAACTGCAGCCTCCGAACGCCCTTCAAGGGTAGCCCCATGTAGAGCGCGTTACAGTAATCCAGTCTTGAGGTGACAAGGGCATGAGTGACTGTGAGTAAAGCCTCCCGGTCCAAATAAGGCCGCAACTGGTGCACTAGGCGAACCTGTGCAAAGGTCCCCCTGGCCACAGCCGATAGATGTTGTTCCAGATTTAGCTGTGAGTCCAGGAGGACACCCAAGTTGTGTGCCTGCACTGAGGGAGGTAAATTTGCCCCCCCCAGGACTAAAGATGGACCATCCAGTTGGCCTTTGGGAGGCAAGACCCAGAGCCACTCGGTCTTGTCAGGGTTGAGTCTAAGCCTGTTCACCCCCATCCAGACCCTCACATCTTCCAGGCACCGGCACATCACGTCGAATGCTTCACTGAAAGGACACGGGGTGGAGATATACAATTGGGTACCATCCGCGTACTGATGATACCTCACCCCGTGTCGCCGAATGATCTCACCCAGCGGTTTCATGTAGATGTTAAAAAGGAGGGGGGACAGGACCGAGCCCTGAGGCACCCCATAATCGAGGCGCCTAGGGGTCGATCTCTGTCCGCCCGCCAACACCAACTGAGACCTGTCAGAGAGGTAGGAGAACCACCGCAATACGGTGCCGCCCACCCCCACCTCTCCGAGACGCAGAAGGATACCATGGTCGATGGTATTGAAAGCTGCTGAGAGGTCAAGAAGCACCAGGATAGAGGAATAACCCCTATCCCGGGCTCGCCAGAGGTCATTGGTCAGTGCGACCAAAGCAGTCTCAGTGCTGTAGCCGGGCCTGAAACCAGATGGAAAAGGGTCCAGATAATTGGTTTCATCCAAGGATCGCAAGAGTTGAGACGCCACCACCTTCTCTACAACCTTCCCCACAAAGGGGAGGTTGGAGACGGGACGAAAGTTCTTCAAAACAGCTGGGTCCAGGGAAGGCTTCTTGAGGAGGGGCCTCACCACCGCTTCCTTTAAAGGTTGCGGGAAAGACCCCTCCATCAAGGAGGCGTTGATTATCGCCTGGAGCCAGCCTCGTGTCACCTCCCTACTGGCAGAAACCAGCCAGGAGGGGCACAGGTCCAATAAACAGGTGGCGGCATTCATTGCCCTCACGGCCTTGTCCACTTCATCAGGGGTCACAGGCTCAAACTCGCTCCAGATAACATGACTAAGACCAGCCCCTGGCAACTCGGCTGGCACTGCCCAGTCGGAGTCCAGGTCTCTCTGAATCTGAGCGATTTTGTCCGACAGAAACTGAACAAACTCCTCAGCTCTCCCCTGCAAGGGTTCCTCCGCCTCCTCCACTTTAAGAAGGGAGCGGGTCACCCTAAACAAGGCGGCCGGGCGAGATTCTGCGGACGCAATAAGTGCGGAAAAGTGAACACGCTTTGCCGCCCTTATCACCACTAAATAAGTCCTAAGATAGGCTCTTAATAGTGATCGGTCAGATTCAGAGTTACTGGCACTCCAACGTCGCTCTAGACGTCTCTTGTGGCGCTTCATCTCCCGGAGCTCCTCAGTAAACCAAGGCGCCCTCCGGGGACCACCACCACAGAGAGGTCGCAAAGGCGCAATTCGATCCAGGGCCCCGGACGCCGCCTCATTCCAGGCCGCAACCAGGGACCCGGACGAGTTGTGGACAAGGGAGTCAGGTATTTCCCCAAGCTCCTCCTGGAACCGATCTGGGTCCATTAGGCGCCTGGGGCGGAACCACCTAGTCGGCTCCATCTCCCTGCGATGGAGGAGTGATGCTCTGAAGTCCAGCCTCAATAGGAAATGACCTGTCCATGACAAGGGCGAGATCTCTATTCCCCTTAATTCCAGATCATGTCTCTATTGCCCCGAGAGAAACACAAGGTCGAGTGTGTGACTACCCCTATGAGTTGGATCCTGAATTACCTGGGTCAGGTCCATGGTTGCCATGGAAGCCATGAACTCCTGCGCCGCCTCTGAGCGATCGCCGAGTGATGGCAGGTTAAAGTCCCCCAGTACTATAAGTCTGGGGAACTCCACCGCCAACCTGGCTACTGACTCCAGCAACGCCTTGCTTGGGAGATTGCTCTTCGCATTTTGTTTTGGACAAAATGCGCCTACTCTGTGGACTTTCTTGGTACTATAGGGGCTTTTGTTTGGGGACTGAAGGCAGTTGCCTTCAGGGTAGTGTGAGGGTGGAGCCTTACCGGTGTTTGGAGGGCCACTAGCTTGAACTTTGTTTAAGAGAAATAAAGAACTCTTTAGAGGCCTGCCTTGCACTGACCACCTGGGTCATAACAAGAAATAAGACTGGTCCCCACTTTGACACTCTTTTGCATGGCCCTGAAGACATGGTTCTGCCAACGGACCTGGTCATCCCAAATTTCCTTAATAAACTCTTAAAGATGGGGAAATTTATTGGAGAAGATCTTAGGTGTGATCACTGATAATAAGCTGAACATGAGACAGTTCCTAGAAAGGCCAATATAGTTCTGGGATGCAAACACATATACGATCAAGAAGTATGAAGTTCTTATTCCTTTCTACTCTGTTCTGTTAAGACCACAACTGGAGTACTATGTACAATACTGAGATATGGACAGGTTATGGTTAGGGATGGGTGATAGATTATATATTGTCCTATAAAAGGCTAAAGGAACTTATGTTCACTTTGTAGAAAGAAGTGATGGGAAACATGGTACTGTATCAGTGTTCAGGTACATAAAACAGTGCCATAGAGAAGACTCTCATGAACTATATCCACAACTACAAAAACTATGACCAGACATCATGGGTACAGGATGTAGTTAACAAGATTTTCTTTAAATATGATGAAAACGTCTTGTTAGTAAGATTTGCACACAAAACAAGTTATCTATAGAAGTTTCTATCTCTGAAGTTTTTAAAGCAGTTGCAAAGCCACCCCTACAGATCTGAAGAACCAAATTTTTCTGCACACTGCATAAAGTTGGATTATAAAATCATTGTGATCTCTACTCATAGTTTGATTTTATGAATATTAAAAGGTATTTTGAACCATCTTTAAGACAAATTAGGATTATGGGATTTACAAATTTCTTTTACCATGCTAGAAACCATAGAATGGTGTCCTAATGAGTATTCTGCCAATTCAATTAACTAGAAAGGAATAAAGATCACTGACAGGCTTGAAGGGGTGCTTTATAGCCTGTAAAGCACTTCTGGCTGTCGTAAAATGACAGCCAGCCACCCCCATCATCACACGGCTATATTTCAGGTGGTTGGTAACTGGCTCCCCTTTACAACCCATAGCAGTATGACCATAATTTGCAACATTTTTTGTTGATTTCCAGAAAAAAATGCCCATTTGGAAGAATGTGTTAAAACTTATGACTGTGGTATTCACTTAGTGACTGCAGATTCACTTAATGATCACTGCAAAAATTATAAAATCAAGTTTGGTTACATGGGTGTCTCGACTTACAACAGTAACACCTTATGACCATAAATGTCCTTCCAAACCCTTTACCTGCCATAGGACTCGCCTGTAAATTATTCTGTGCAATGACTCAAAAATGCTTTTTCATGAGGCAACTGGACTTTGTTTTTCTTTTGCTTCTAATCCAAGAAGCTTCTTCAGCTCTGACTGGATGGTGGGGAATGGAAGGATTTATACTCTTTGCAGACAGCTGGTCATTTGCATTCTTTTAGAAAGTCGTTGATGCCAGCTGGAGGTTTATCTGTGTCATCAGGGTCACCTGAGTAGTGCAAATGGATGTGGAGTCTTCTTGGAACTGTTGAAAGGACTGTGTTGTAGACTGAAGATAGATGATGTCATATCCCTCCCCCTCTGTTGAGAGAGAACTGTTCAATTTTGACATATATGGCCCCTTTCAAACCAGCAGTCTTCCCTGTACAAAATGTGGACTTTGCTGTCTTCGAAAGAGTGGCCTTTGTCTTTTAAATGCAGATGGACTGCTGAATCTTATCCTGATGGGTTTGTTCTCCTATGTTGTGTCATGCATTTATGAAGTGGTTGTTTTGTTTCCCCAATATACAGATCTGCACATGGCTCACTGCATTGTACTACATATACCACGTTGCTTAATTTGCATCTGGGTGTTTTATCCTTAGGATGGACAAGCTTCTGCCTTAGTGTATTCTTGGGTTTGGAGTGTACACATACGTTGTGTTGGCTGAAGATCCTTCTGAGCTTTTCTGATAATCCTGTAACGTATGGAATGACCACTTTGCTTCGTTTATTGTTTTCTTCTTTCTCTGTTGTGGAGGAGCTCCTGCTGGGTCTTTTTTGGGATTTGATGAAGCCCCACTTGGGATAACCACAAGTTCTGAGATCTTCCTTGATGTGTTTTAGTTCTTTTTCTTTTCCATCTTTGCTGTTAGGCAGGCCTTCAGCTCAATGGTGTACGGTTCTGATAACTCCCATTTTGTGGTCCAGTGGTTGGTGAAAATCAAATGTAAATATTGATCTGTGGGGGGAGGAGGGGTTCTGTAAACTTCAGTGTTAAAGCTTCTGTCTTCCTTAATGTATACTGCACAGTCCAGGAAGGCTAGACTATTTTCCTAAACATCTTTACATATAAATTTGATGTATCTATCCAACCACATTGAAATGTTTGGTGAATGATTCCAATTCCTGTGTTTTGATCTTGAGCCAAATATTGTCCACATACCTATACCAGTGAATGGTGGAATTCCTGTGAAGGAGTTTAGGGCTTTGGTTTCTATCTCTTCCATGTAGAGATTGGCCACAATGGGGGACACAGGTGAACCCATGGTGCAGCCATGTTTTTGTCTGTAAAATTTAAAATTCATTTTATTCTTCCATTCCCCACCATCCAGTCAGTGTTGAAGAAGCTTTTTGGATGAGAAGCGAAACATCTTCAAAGAAAAACAAGAAAGTCCAGTTGCCTCGTGAAAAAGCATCTTTGGAACAACTATGACCTGGATGACTGACAATCTCCATAGACTTTCTGTGCAATGGATTAATTTGTTGCATCTTCATGTATCTGTTTATGTGATACATGATTGTCGAGGACTACCTGTACAGCAGGGATCCCCAATCCCTGGGCTGTGGCCCATTACTGGGCGTGGCCTATTCACAACCAGGCTGCACAAGCAGCAGATTGATATGTACACAGCTCATCTTGCATGAGTGGCAGGCCGGCACATTGATGTGCGCAGCTGAACTTGCACAAATTGAGCTGCATGTGCCTGTACTTGCCACTCATGCAAGTTAAGCTATGTGCACGCATGCGCACTGGCCCAGGTCCTCTCTTCCCTCCCTCCATCAGGCAGCCAAGCCACAAAGTTGGGGACTGCTAGTGTATACAAAATTTGGCAAATTTTAATGAACACATTTAACAATATATTATCCTATTCTGATGGATGTATTTTTAAAATGTATTAGCCAGTTTTGAACAGCCACATTCAACCTATCAGGATAGATATTGTTTGGTTGGCTGTATTTTTTAATCATTTCCATCACCTATATCGTATTTCAGGAAACTGAACATTCTAAACATATCTGAGGTTAAACTTATGTTTTGTTGCAGTGTGCATGGGGAAAGGAAGGCGCAGAGAGTGCAGGTATTATGGTGCTAAAAGATGATCACTTTGGTCTAAAGGAAAATAATTCATATTGCTACATTCCGTTCTGCTTCCCAACTTTACCGATATTCCCAGCAATACGTTCTTTTTTGTGGTTCAGTTTGAGGAATGCTTACTTAACCAATATTCTGATTCAAACTTAATTACGGGATGGACATTCTCATGTCTCACATTATGAAGATCAAGTTGAACACAGAAAGAGATATTAATAACTCCCAAATATGTCTTCCATGGACTTTGGCAAAGTGATAGTTTTCACATGAGAAAGGCACTTGACAAAATAATCTTACACTCAAAATTATACAGAATACTGATGACATTTTTTCAGCTAATTTCACAAATTGGCAAAAAACCCAATTAATTGAAACATAAAGGTAATGGAAAGCATTCTTTGTAAAAATGGTCAACTAAAAAAAGGAATTAAAACCTACTTGTCCACTTAATCTTTCCTTTCTAATTAATACTTAGCACAACTTTACTGATATTCTTCAAAGACACAGTAGACACAGTAGACACCCTTCTATGAGAAAGGATTTTAGATAAACTGAATGTTTAATTTTTAGACAAAAGATTTGAAAAAAATAACAGCAGGGTCTTATATTTAAGCAAAATTATTTTTACTATAGAAAAACTCAATCTGGCAAGAATGATTTACATGTTTCTGGGGATTTACCAACTTTAGCTGTGGATTGGGTGGCACTTCCCCAATCAGAGATAGCTCACAATATGCATTTCTTTTGTGCTCAAGGAGCAGATGACCTCTTTGGTTAGAAAGGTCTTTGTACATATTCAACTGATGGGCCAACTGCACTCTTTCCAGGATTGGTAGGCCCTATTCATGATCACTCATGCCTCAGTCTATTCCCACTAAAATCACTACAATATGTTCAAGATGAGACTATCCTTGGAAAGCACTCAGAAAGTACAACTGTTACAGTATGGGTTAGTGCCAGCTGTAGCATGGTACCTTCTTGTAACACTATTACAGGTCATCCTTGACAAATAATTATTTGTTTAGCAACCGTTTATAGTTACAACGACACTGAAAAAAATTACTAACTGGTCCTCCCGACTTACAACTGTTGCAGCATCCCCATGGTCATGTGATCAAAGTTCACTCTCTTGGCAAGTGGCATATATTTACAATGGTTGCAGCATCCCAGAGTCATTTGCAACCTTCCCAGCCAACCTTCCCAGCCGGTGTCTGACAAGCAAAGTCAAGGGGGAAGTCAGATTTGCTTAATGACTGCATGATTCACTTAACAACTTTGGCAAAAGAGTCGTAAAATCTCACTTAGCAACTAAAATTCTGGTCCCAAATATGGTTGTAAATTGAGGACTATCTGTATACAAGTTGTATTAGTTACCAGTAGGTTTGTGAATTCAATTCAAGGTGCTAATTATTATCTAACATATCCTTCATGATATAGAAGCAGGACTGGTTGTATCCTATTATGTCTGCCCATTTGGTAAGATCCAATAAACTCAGCATGTTTTGGGTCTCATATATTAAACAGAGTCACCTCATGAATGGTGTTGTCTCTCTCATTGTATATGCCTTCTGGAACATTTCCCTCAACATCTGCACAAACCCAATGTTATCTGCCTTCAAGAAAGTGCTGAAGACCAGGCTCTTTCTGCAGGCAGTAAGGTAAGGCATAAAGAGTAGTACCTTTTAGTATGGGTGAATATTTTGTAATTGCATGCCCCTCCCAGTTTTAACTGCTCTACTGATTTAAACCTTGCGAATTAATCAGAATGATGTGTGAATAGGTGGCCGCAAAAACTGAATAAATGAATGAGTAATACTTGTCTATGTTTAAGACTGAAATAAAGATTTATATGTTTGAATAAATAGGTTGTCTACTTAATTCAAGGAGAATCCCAACAAACTCTACAAGAGATTATATCATATATAATGAAACTAGTCCCTCCAGGAAAGATAATATCCAACCTTCAGGAAGCTAAATGCTAACAAGGTAGAAAGCATTTAACCTAAATTATTTTAAATTAATTATAAAGCTTCAAGAAAATTACAAATAAAAAATGATCGTAACAAAGCAGCCTGGGACATACAGTACATACATTGACTAACTGTCAATGAAATAGTCATTGGTCTTGCAAGCATTTATTTAAGCTAAGAACTACATTATTAAATCATAGCAGTGTTCACCTTCCAAACTTTTTTAACACCAATTAGCAGTGTTATGCTGAAAATATTGAGGATTATAATTAGTAGGAAATGCTTAAGGGTGGCAAATGATAAATTATATAGTCAAACAGTACCCAGAGCCCAATATTAAATAAGAATCCTCACCTCTTTGGGTAGCAAGGAAATGAAATCTCGTTGAAACTGCGGTTCAATCACTTGCATCATATGCTTCACTTGGGTAGGTTCACAACTATCAATCAATTCATCTAAGGCAAGCAACTTCTCCGGTCCACTCCAGCTCTGAGAGATACAAAACTGTATTTACTTTCATACTATTGTTTCACTAAACTGTAGTTAGAAAAGCTTTATAATATTTGAAAATTGTTATAATAAACTCTTGAAGTAAAATTTTTATTTATTTTATTATTTATTTATTTTATTTAATCATTTAAATTCATCAGGCTATCTCCAGTTGACTTAGAATGGTGTATAATTAATAAACAAAAAACAGCAAGAAATGTTAAATATTAAATTTACTCATTCTAGATTGAAATACTCTGCTAACTAATCCCACAAAACAAAACAGGGACCATTAATTGTGACAAATATCAACCCCAGGTTGAGACTAGAGCCAGATTTTCAAGGCTTTCTGGAACCGTACCATCGATGGTACTTTGGCAACTGGCCAGTGATACGCGACAAGTGTAGCGGGGACGGGAATGAGCTGAAGTGGCGACAGCATTGCACAAGCCTTAAGGACAGACAGCTGGAACTGCAGGGCTGTCGGAGATGGGCAAAGCCCAGGATCGCCGCTTGCAGCTACAGCTGATTGATGCTTCTGCAGGGCTATAGGGGCTGGGCAAAGCCCAGGATCGCCACGCGCTTCTGCAGGGTTGCAAGGCGAGACAGAAACCCCAGGATTGGCGCTTCCGGAGCACACAGAAGAGAAAAGGAAGGGAGGAGAGAGGAGAGGCTATAAAAGGTTTTGGCAGGAGAGGAAAAGAAAAAAAAGACAACGGGAGAAAGAGAAGGGGACTGCAAAAGAGAGATGGAGAAATGCAGCCTTGAGAGAAATCAGCTGAGGGTGCACGGCAGAGAAAAGGGGAAGGGGAGAGAGGAGAAGCTATAAAAGAAGGGAAGAGAAGAGGATATAAAAGAAGGGGGGAGAGAAGAGAGGATATAAGAAGAGGGAAGAGAAGAGGATATAAAAGGAGGGGAGAGAAAAGATATAAAAGAAGGGGGGAAAGAGGATATAAAAGGGGGAGAAAAGAGAGGATATAAAAGAAGGGGGAGAGAAGAGAGGATACAAAAGAGGGAGGAGATAAGAGATGATATAAAAGGAGTGAATCTGGTTTCCCCATTGACTTTGCTTGTCAGAAGGTTGCAAAAGGGGATCACATGATCCTGGGACACTGTGACCATCATAAATATGAATCAGTTGCCAAGCATCCAAATGTAGATTGACCTTGGGGATGCTGCAATGGTCATAAGTGTGAAAAATGGTCATGTCACTTTTTTCACTGCCATTGTAACTTTGAACAGTCACTAAGCGAACTGTTGTAAGTTGAGAACTACCTGTACTTTTATCACTTTCCCCCCCACTTTTTAGTCACATTTTTGACACCTTGCTAGGCGACTGGTGGTACTCGAATACTGCCATATCCTGAAAGTGGTGCAATCTATGAAAAGGTTGAAAAGCCCTGCTCCAAAGCACCTGAAGGCAGGACAAGAAGCAATGGATGGAAATTTATCAAAGAGAAATCCATTCTAAAACTAAGGAGCAATTTCCCTGACAGTGAAAACAATTAATCAATGAACTGGCTTGCCTCCAAAAGTTGACAAAGATTGGACAGCCAAGCAGTCTTTCAGTCTTTAAAGTGTATTTCCTTAAACATGAGTCTGCAAATTATACTTACAAGCATAGATTGCTATATTGTATTATGGTTTATAGGAAGGCTTCTTTCAACAATCGAAAAGTATAATTTGAGATTTATGTAGGGGTATGTAATTTGCACACTGACTACAAACAAGGTCATTTTTATATGGAGTCAGAAAATAATTTGAATGATATTTAGATCTGAGATGGTTAAGTATTTTATATGCTTGTTCTGCCTGTATGAAAATTCTGCTGACAATTAACTGTCAAATACCTGAACATGCAAGATATTACTGAAATTTTTTTCCTTATAATTAAGATACATATTAATGATTGAATCAGTTTACCCTTCTATACTTCAGAAACTTCAATTATGGGAGTGTTAGTCTACTTCACATGTTTTTGGAAAGTATTAAGTGGAAACATTTCTTAAATTATAAAGTATACTGATAAAAATGTTTGTGACTCTAAACAGTGAACAGATGTTCATCTAAATTCTATTAGTAAAGTGATTCTTGTTAAACAATCTTATTAAATAATAAATAAAAATCCGTAATGTACTGTGTATTGACCATACTTAATTAACATTCACTTTGTTGCAAAACATATGTGTAGTTTTGGATTTAGTAACTTGATAACATGATCTTTAGTGGAAATGACTTCTTATCAAATGTTTCCAGTTCTTCTTAAGACAATCCTACATGGTTTGAGATACTTTGGTATTTTTCTTTACAAAATTGCTTCAACCTGTTGGTATTTTTAAACTATCTAGGTGACTGAACAAAATTTCAAATGAGTTAAAATCGGGACTTCAGCTTAGCCATTTCAAAATGTAAAATTTCTTCAGCTTCAATATTTTATTATAGATATATGTGCTTAGGGTAGTGATATACTACAGAATCCATATTTAAGCTACAGATGATATTTAACTTGGACTACTGCAACACCAGCTACTGTATGTAAGGCAGCTTTTAGAAATGACCTGGAAGATATGATTGGTCCAGAATGCAGGAAACACACAGTTTGGCTGATGATCCCATGACTACAAAATAGCACTTATTTCCAAGTCATTGTACCATTAAGCTTCTGGGTCCAATTCAAATTGGTGCTTGTCACATGAGAAGTCTACTATGCTGTAGCAATAGAATGTATCAGATATACTTTTGCCAAACCTGACTGTCAGTCAGTTCTGAATATCTCAGGAGCACTGGAGAGTTCCTCAGTTTAAGCAATTAGGTTGCATTATGCTCTGCTTGCCCTAGAGCAGGGGTGTCAAACTCATCACGTGACGTGTCGTGACTTTTTTTCCATAGATGGCAATGGGGCAGGCGCGGTTTTGGCATGATGCATCCGGCCCACGGACTGGCAGTTTGACAGCCCTGCCCTAGAGATATATCTAGCATATATATGTGTGTTTTTCTCTATTTCTTGCTTTGTTATATATCGCCCAGAACCTTGTGACTCTTCACCTTTTAAAAAAATATATTTATTTCAAGAAAGTTGCATTCAGATGAAATTTTTAGGAAGTAGAAACATGTGACATTTTCTAAGGTATTTAGGGAATCAAAACATGCATCCAGTTTTAATAATAGGCATTTTTGTTCTTGAATAATATCAGAACAGAATATCAGAGTGGGAAGGAACTTGGAGGTGTTCTAGTCCAACCTCCTACTCAGGCAGGAAACAAATGACCATCCGATCTTTTCTTAAAAACATCCAGTGCTGGAGCATTCACAACTTCTGGAGGCAAGTTGTTCCACCCATTAATTGGTCTGTCAGGAAATTTGTCCTTAGTTCTAGGTTGCTTCTGTCCTTGACTAGCTTCAACCCATCACTTCTTGTCTTGCCCTCAGGTACTTTGAAGAATAGCCTGACTCCCTCTTCTTTGTGGCAGCCCCTGAGATATTGGAACACTGCTATCATGTCACTCTCCTCATCCTTCTTTTCAGTAAACTAGACATATCCAATTCCAGCAACTGTTCTTTATATGTTTTAACTTCCAGTCCTGTAATCATCTTTGTAGCTCTTCTCTGCACGTCCATTGTTTGACTGTATATTTTTAAAAAGCATTTTGAAATTATATAATGAAGCTTACTCAAGAAACATTAATTTTTTTACTATTATTCACTAATTTTATAACAATTCAATATAGCCTAATAAAGATGATTGAATTTTAGTGTTTTTTGGGTCTCATGCTAATATAGTATAATATGGTATATTACATGCTGAATTTATTTTTTTTAATATTTAATGGCAGTAACTATATTCAACTACACTACAGAAAAAAATATTAGAAATTACAATATGCTAATTTCTATGGATGAATTTTATTACATTTTTTTAAAACCAGTATTATACACAAGGGTTTCTATATGAAATGTTTTTTAAATTTCTTTTTAATATATGAAATATTTCAAGTAGAAATAATCTTTCATTTAAATTTATAATTAAGATCTATAAAACTTTATCTTTTTTTGATTATGTGCCATCAAGTCGAGGTTAATTCATAGCAACCATCTAAGATAGATTTTGTCTTACCTAATCTTTCAATAGCACAACCATCACCAATATAATTGAGTCCATCCACCTTGTTTTACACTTGGTACTGTACCTTTAAAGATATTTAATTAATTTAATATATCTATAAAGGACCAATTAGGTATGTACTGCCTTGTAATGTTTGACTTAGATTATTTAATAAAGATAATCAAAGAGGCACTGTGGCTCAATGGCTTAAAAGATACTGGAGAAGGTCTGTACTCTAGCAGTTCAAGTCCTACCACTGCATGATGGAGTGAGCTCCCATCACTTGCCTCAGCTCCTGCCACCCTAGCAGTTTGATAGTATATAAATGCAGGTAGATAAATCGGTATCACTTCGGTGGGAAGGTAACAGGGCTCTGTGTTTCACCACATGCTCTGCAATGCAGTGTGATATCATGCTGGCCATATGACCACAAAAAAAGTCTTCAGACACCACTGGCTCAGTGGCCTAGAAACAGAGATGAGCACCAACCTGTAAAGTTGCTACGACTTATAGACAAAACCCACGGGGACTTCTTTACCTTTACTTTTATTATAATCAAAAGACTGGGAAAAAGAAAAAAAGAGCAGGATATATATAATACATAGACTATTAATTTTCATTATTTCAAAAGAAGAGTAAAGAGAGAAAAGTGGTGTAACTTTGTAGTGAAATATTCTGCATTTGTTCTAATAGATTTTCCCTCAAGTCACAAAAAGGGCATTCTGAATTATTACCATTAGCTAGTTAAAGAAACTTATTACCTGAAACATTTTCAGCCATTCTTGAAGCCCAGTTGGTGGTTGGATAGATGTAATGCGACGGCGTTGCTGTCCTTGACCATTGGCTGCTCTCAGATCTCCAAACGTAGTTGGTGTTGCTGAACAAGGCACAAGCCCAGTAGTGCTATGGCAGAGGAAATAATTAATTCAGATTCCAGAAATATTTACTTCTATTAAATATAACATTTCCTTTAAGCGCAATTCTAATTATTTAAGTAAATTTCATTATTATTAGCACATTTTATGCAATCCTATTTCCTTTACAAATTCAGTATTTTGATATTTTGTAAGGCTATGAAATGTCCAAAAAGGCTGTAATTAAACCCTATAAAATTAACAAAATGTGAGTTACGTGTAGCTTAATTTATTGAAGAAGGGATGTTATCTATAAGCAGTAACAGGGTATCTGAACTATTACTTTAGATGTATCAAAGGGCTTACACTGATTCACTACTATTTTTGAGCTTCAGTTAAGTAGTCAAATTACTTTAAATCCCCAACCCCCTGGTGTTTATATAACAGTTTATAGTCATCTGGGCACTCCTAGGTAATATGCTGAATCTTAGCCATAAAACGTCAAAGTGAATTCATGTGGAAAGTGCAAACAAAAATAAGCAAAAACAGCTACTGGGAAATAGAGCAAAAACAGCTACTGGGAATTAAAGGGAGTAGCACTATACACATAGGAAACTTGATTTTTCATAAATGAATAAACAAATAAATCTCCCCCCCCCCCAGATGCACATTGAAAAAGCAAAAGTAAATAAACCAATATAACTTTTGAAAATATGTCAGAAAGAATTAGTACATCCAGTTATCATGGAATGGTGACTGTCCACTGAAACAGAGCGGTAAAGACAGTAAGGAGTAAAATAACCTAGCTGAGTGTTTTACAGCTTATAGTATGCTCGTAAAGACAGAGGGCTGGCAATACTACCCAAAGTAGAAGCATAATGCACAAATATTTTCTTGCACCTTTACTTATGAATAATGTGCAAGTGGTACTGTGGCCATCAGTTAACAGTATCTTTATGTAACACTAATAATTCAACTTTCCCTTTTTCTTCTCCCCTTTATAGCTACCCAAATCTGTTCTGGATTGTCCAGAAAATGTAGTATTTGGAATTATCTTTATACAAATATTAATCAAAACTAAAAATAAATTTTTAATCAGAACTGTATGCTACGTAATAGTATAAAAAGCAAATATATAGCAATCATGAAATGGTTTAAATGTCTCTTAGTCCCTGCAGCATCATTGTTACCTAATACAGGTAGTCCTCGACTTACGACAATTGAGCCCAAAATTTCTGTTGCTAAGTGAGACATTTGTTAAGTGAGTTTTGCCCATTTTATGATCTTTCTTGCCTCAGTTGTTAAGTGAATCACTGCAGTTGATAAGTTAGTAAGCCAGTTGTTAAGTGAATCTGGCTTCCCCACTGACTTTGCTTGTCAGAAAGTCGCAAAAGGAGATCACATGACCTTGGGACACAGCATAAATCTGAACCAGTTGTCAAGTATCCGAATTTTGATCACATGATCATAGGGATGCTGAAAATGTCGTAACTGTGAAAAACAGTAAGTCTCATTTTTCAGTGCTGTTGTAACTTTGAACAGTCACTAATGAACTGTTGTAAGTCGAGGACTACCTGTATTAAAAATTAGAGCTAGGAAAATCTTCAAGTTTTAAAATAATTTTAACCTGTGTTATGTTGTTGATTACAAGCATATTTCATACTGACTTGCCTTTGAACAGTTTAAATTATGAAAAATACTTCACAAAATGTCTGAATAGCAAAAACTTTTGCTTAGAAATTCAAGGCTTTAACTCACAGTATTTCTAATCAGTGTATTTATTGCTAACATACATTTGAATATTTAGCTGCTGACTTATTTCCTTCCCAGTTCTTCTGAGACTCAATTACTATAGGTCTACATATTTGAAAAACATTTGTGTAGGAATACTAAAATGTATTTGAAAGAAAAATGGAGATATGGTTTTCTATTTTCAGTTAGAAGGACTTCAGGAAGTAGGGCTACAAAAAAAAAAAAAACAACTTCTGCTTCAGAGACGATAGAGACCAAAAGTCAAAAACACTCTAGATCAGGGGTCCCCAAGCCCCGGTCCGTGGACCGGTGCCAGTCCGCAACATGCCAGAAACCAGACCGCACAAACAAGCAAAGCCCCATCCATGGGATGCAGGCAGCACACAAAACTATATTCTCCGGTCTGTGGAAAAACCTTCCTCTACGCAAATGGTCCCTGGCGCCCAAAAGGTTGGGGACCTCTGCTCTAGATGGATCAGTTATCTAATTCAGTGTATAAGATAGCTTTTTGGGATTAACAGCATTATTTTATTATTTTTCATTACAATCTCCCATTGAAAACAAAATTATGTCTAATAAGGATGTCATTACAGCACAAATTAAATTACTTGATTTTTCATAGAGTTAAATTTTATCTTAAGATTATAATAATTCATTTGTATTATCCATTATTTTCATTTGTCTAACAAAAAATTCAAGGAATTTTTGATTTTATTGGTACAGATTATTAAATGTGAAATCAATTTCAAATATTCCGTCTGTCATTCAAATCCAAAAAGTAACACTGCCTCATAGTAATATTGTCTTTAAAATGCATTGTTTTATAGAAGCATCTATATTATTTTTCCCCAAAATTAGAAACCATTAGAACCAATGAGGCTAGAATGAAGAAGTTCTCATATTTTTAATGTTAACTTCAGCCTCAAGGTAAGTCCAGAGTCACACTTTTGAAAGCTGGGAGGTCATACAAATATTTATCAAATTTATTTGCTGCCCATCTTGCAGTTCAGGAAACTCCGAATATGACAGATATTTTTTTTATTTCTTAGAGTTAACCGTATTGAAGAAGTAATTGTGAATAACATATAAATGAATATATTTCAATTCATAAAGAATTTAGAAAAGAATTTATATTTAAATAATAGCCTGTAAAGCAAGTGTTCCAGTGATGCACATTTGTACACGACAAAATGCAGCAGAACTGTATTTAGTTGTTATGGCAACCAGTTAGTAGTAAAGCTGAACTGAATGCACTGATACTGAAATTCCTGGCCAAAAGAAATTAAAGGGTTGATAAACTGACAAGGCTGGTTCATGATGAATGTATGTTGCTTTAATTTATAAATGGAATTCCGCACTCTTTTTATGGTTATAATTCAATGAGTCACGAAGTATCATGCTATTGCATGCAAGAAAGTTATGATTAGCATCAGATATATTGTCAATTCTATATTTCAAACAATCCAGTAAACTGTTAAGTGTCCTGACCTGCAAGAGTCTTTGCATGGGGACAGTTTTATAAAACCCATTATTTCTAATTTAGAATTAAAATATTTCTGCAGTTAGCACTTAAATGTCAAATTTCAATCCTTTGCAGAGAACGGGGTTTTTGTTTGAGTATAAACATGAAATAGGTGCCTGGACAGCATATGATAATGTATCTTAACACAGATGACAGCTTATTACACCAAATTACCTTGTATATTCTGACACTTTACAGGGTTTCTTTCCCAGTGAGAAAGAACGGACCTCCGAGCCATGGTCTAACTTTCTTTTCATCTGTAAAATTGGACAAGAAAAAAAGATGTTAGCTTTCCACCTTAAGGTAGAACTATAATGAACAGAGTGATATTTTCATTTATATTACTTTGAAAAAAACCCTCTCTTTTTATCAACCCCTTAGTCTCTTTGAATGAACACTCTGATTTATAGTTAAAAAAATAAAAAATGAAACAATTTCACTAATCAGACAACTTTCTGTGTAATCTTGCATGCCATAATTACTAGGCTCCCAGAATATTTGCTATATTTATTTCTACACAATTGTACATTATAATTTGTCTTCTATAATCTAGTTACATAGATTTATAAGTACTAGCATTTTAAGTTGCTCAGAATAAAAAAAATGCATAAAAATATGAAGGAAGATGAGATTAAAATGTGATCCACATTGCCTCCACTTTAATAACTTTCTGAAAAAGATTAAAATCCTGCTTATTCTCCCAGGCCTTGGAACAGGATGGTTATGGAAGTCCTATGATTTTGTTTTAGTTTTTTGTCAGCTGTGTTCTTTCATATTTGTTTTTTTTTATTTCTTTTTAATTGTAAGTTGTTCAGAGTTAAGGACTCAGGTGGCCTACAACCGAATGAATAAATTTAAGAAGATTCTTGCATAATTATTTGAGAAACATTTCATGAAAAGAAATCAAGGACATTAAATTCCATGAGATGTTCCTTGTATTTCTAACTCCTATTGATAGATTTAATAAAACTATTTTTTTTCCTAATGAGAATGTGGGAGGGTAGTGTGAATGTATGAAGATTTGACTCCAGAGAATTTCTTAAAAGGTTTTGTTTTTAAAGTACATCTACTATAAAGAAAATATACCTAGCAATCAGCATATTGAGTCAAACAAATTATTAAATGTTAATACGCTCAATGATTTTTAGAAACTGCTAGGGCAAGGAATTGAAATTAAATCTGTATGCAAGAATTTTATAGTTTTATTACTGTATAAAATTGCTTAGAACAGGTTTATTAAAATCTATTTAAAATGCAAACTTTTCAAATTTGACCAATGCAGCCATAACTTGCTACACTGGCTAAGTAACATGGCATAATATGCTTGAGCAGAATGATGAATATTAAATTTGATGGATTTTATTATTGTAGATATTATATAATGTTTTAAATAATTGCTATCATACCAATATTTTCATATTGGTTTTTGAAAATGGTCTTTGTAATGTTCAAGGCACGCTATCCTTCAAAGCAAATTATTTATTTTTCTCCTATTAAGTGGATATGTACTAATCATTAAGCTGGTACTGATGCTTTGGTACCAATAACACAGATACAGTAAAAATTTCCAAAGCTTTAAAATGTACTTATGTCCTTTCACCCAATGTATTACATTTGATTTTGGACAATATTCTATGTAAATTGCTATGCATACTCATTTCACTTTCTCAGTAATGAAGCTGTTCTTATAGTTAATCTATCTGTATGATTCTGGCTCATATGGAGCATAACTCCGCATGTTACCACACAGAATTAAAAATCAAAATGAGAAAACATTTTTCTTTGCAAGGATGCCTCTTCTTTAAAACAAGACACAGAATAACAGAAACCATATTTTTACCCATGTGCAGGAGAATAAGGAAACCACTGGAAAAGAATTACTTATTTTACTATATAGACCAACCCTATATTAACATTGACGTGTTTATTCAGGAAAATGTTTTCAATCTTTAATTTGATGCTCTTATGAGTTAGTTTAATATTAAAAAGACGTTCACAAAAAAAAATTCTTCAGGCAAATTTAGGGAGTCAGAACTGTAACATGAACTCCCATGTTAAACACAACTTCATTGTCTCAGAAGTACAGGATATATTCTAAACACGTTCTATAGTTGCCAAAGAATGTTATCAAACTCTCATTTTCTCAATATTTGTATTAAAAATTTTCTATCCCTATTTAGTCTAGATTGTAAAATATGCAATAGCTCTGCAATGCACATTGTATTAAAAAAAAGATCCTAATAAATTATCATACACCATCCTGTAAAGTTTATTCCCTTCAGAATAATCTAATGCAGAGCTACTACATAATGTAAAACATGATTCATAAATACTCATGAAAACATTTGAATCCTATAGGAAAGTATTATATAGTATTAGCATTATTATCTGAAAGAACAAATCCTGTAGCCTGTTTTCTGCACTGCTATTAGGAATGCACCAGGCACATCTTTAAAATTCCTCCCCGATGCAAATATTAACATAGAAGCATAAGAATTATTTGCTTTCAAGGTCAGCAGCATTAATAAAATAAAAATAAAATACTTTTGAAGACAATACGCGAAAGAGAATACGGGAGGTCTAATTAGAAACAAGCTTAAAGCGCTGAGCTGAATGTGAAGACCCATTTCAGTCGAAGGTATATATGATCTTTTCCTGATTTTTCATGCAGTTTTTTAAATAAAAGCATTTCTCATCTCACTGAGCCTTTTCGTTATTTGCCTTTATCCAGCACAGATAATTTTAAGCATCCAGCCATCCACTAAGAGGAGGGGGGCAACTAAGGAGATACTGCAGCCATCTACAATGATACGGATTTTTCCTCCCTTCCTCTTCTCCCTAACATAGAGAATAATAATGCCTCTTTCAAAAGCGCGCGAGTTACTTACTTTGTAAAAAATCATCTTTAAAGTGCCGTAGAAGCCCATGTTGTCGGTATTTTTTCCCTTTAGAGATTCCGTGCCAAGTATTCGGCTGCTTGGTAGTCGCTGACAATATAAACCTTTTTCAGGTAGGTATGTCACAGACTCTAATGTGGACATGCTCGGGCACGTCAGAAAAGGAAGACTGGGCAACAGAACCAGCAGCCAAACTCCACTGCGAACGACAAGGAAGCTCGCGATCCAACAGCTTCTCCCGGCACACATACATACGCAGGGCTTGTCGAAGAAGAACTTGAGGGAATAATGAGATCGGGAGGGAAGATTATTGGAGGAGACTTTGCCCAGTCAAAGCCTTGACTGAACTGATTCCTCCCTCGGCGGCGCAGAGAGATCGGATTACATCTTCCCTCACGCTGAGAATGGTGCAGTCCAAGTTTCAGCAATGCAGACTGCACATCAATTACATGGTGCTCAGTTCCAAGGAGCCTGTGAGCATACAGCATGGGAAGGACTTCGGCAGGAAATTAAAGGAGCCTCATGCCTTGCTCACACTGGCCACTGGGACTGGGGAAACACGGAAACTCTATCGTTCCGAGGCCAATAATTTATCTCCCTCGTTTTAGGCAAGCAGAATAGTACTGGCTAATTCTAAATTGCCAGCTGCAGCAAACAAGTTAATTTTCTCTCATTACAAGTGTACTGTGGCCCTCAGGCAAGCTGTCTGCACCTTCAAGCCAAACCTAATGGATATAGAAAATGCTCCATAAAGAACAGTTAATTGTGTAATAGCCTGAGATAAGCATTCCTTTTAGCAATCTCATTTCTTATTTGAGAAAAACTCATGATTTTGGAATATTTAATATTCAGTCCAATCTTACTAAGCATCATCTACCAGGAAGATATAAATATTAAGCTGCCATTCCAAAATGAGATCATCTAATTCACCTTAAATGTGGCATGAGGAAAATGTTTTCTAGTTGCTTTTTGGTTAAAACTAAGCTGAAAAATATTTATTCTATGACTTTCCGTGGTAACTTGCTTCCATCACACTTTTTTTTAAAGTGTGTTTTTAAATCTTTTAAGATATACTAATTGTAGCTTTTACTCAGAAGGTATGAAATTACAGATAAAAAATGAAATATACTTAGAAATTTAACTGAATATCTCAGGAGTCATGTGACATTACACTTTAGAGGACAGGAAGGCTTTGAGGAACGTTGCCCATGGGATCGTGATGGGTCGGACACAACTTCGCAACAACCACCCCACAGTAGCCTATTAAGAAGGGGCAATCAAAGGGAAGGCTTGCATATTCTATCAGGAAACAAGCAATGCCCTGTTCCCTTTGATTAGTTCCTACTATTAGTAAATACAGCTCACTAATAAAAGAAAGACAAGGAACTAAGTTTTTTTTTTTTTTAAATGTATCAACTCAAAACAAGACACAAATTGGAAGTTCTTGATTTCTTATGTTGATTTTGTTTGAGAGGAATAAACCAACTTCACTCTAAACAATCATGGACAAAGCCATGGTCATTGCTACAAAGAGCTAACAGGATTTGTCAAAACCCAGCAGTTCAACATCTATAAAAGGAGAATGATTTATACTGCAGGGAGATAAATGCAGTATAACATTATATAGTATATTCTAGATGCACAAACATAAAATGATCAGCAGAAGTTTGCTAAATCAAGTAGAACTATCACATGTTCTGAACATGATGCTTTCTCTACTGTTAATAACTGCAGTATGGCACTTGTGTGGAAGGTATGTTCATAGTTTCCCAGATGGCATCCTTGCCATTAACACACTGTACTTTCCCTCCCTCGTACTGTAGTACAAAACAGTAAGAAAATCCTTCTGGTTTTTTAAAAATGCTACTTAATTTGTCTACAGTCTATTATTTACTTGAATAAAATTCCTTTCAATTTGTTATGCTAAAAATGTTTCTTGGTTTTTTTTAAAGTGTGCATATAATATGTGAGTTTCTAACTTACTATCTATTAGCAAACAACTCCACACACCATGACTGTTGTGATACATTTGCACCATTCTGTTGATTCCAATTATAGGAAATGTAAGAATCATACATATTATATATGCAAGTCCTCGTTTTACAACAATTTGTTTAGTGACCTCAAGCTTACAACAGCACTGAAATAAGTGACATATGATTGTTTTCCCCATTTATGACTCTTGCAGCATCCAACAATCATGTGATCAAAATTCAGATGTTTGGCAATTGGCTTATATTTATTACAGTTGCAGTGTCCCACGGTCATGTGATCACCTTTTGAGACCTTACAATCAAAGTCAATGGGGACTTTACTTAACAACTGTTACTAAATTAATAATAGCAGATTCACTTAACAACTGTAGCAAGAAAGTCATAAAGTGGGGCAAAACTCACTTAACTGTCTCTCTTAGCAACAGAAATTTTGGCTCAATTGTGGTCGTAAGTCGAGGACTACTGTATTAGGTAACAATGATGCTGCAGAGACTAAGAGATATTTAAACCATTTCATGATTGCTATATGTTTGCTCTTTATACTATTGCTTAGCATACAGTCCTGAAACAGTACAGTTCTTGCCATAATATGAAAAATAAGATATAATTCTGTATTGTTTTCTTCTGTTCAGTTGTGTCCAATTCTTAGAGACTGCCTTTAGCTTTCTTGGCAAGGTTTTTTTAGAAGTGGTTTACCATTGCCTCTTCCTAATGCTAAGAGAATGTGACTGGCCCAAGTTCACCCATCTGGCTTTGTGCCTAAGGCAGGGCCAGAACTCATAGTCTCCTGATTTCTAGCCTGATGCCTTAACAACTATACCAGACTGGCTTTCAAAATTCTATATAGAAAGGGTTATTTATATACATTGGAGTAACTAATGGCATACAGCATTGCATGTTTATTCTCGTCTAATTACAATCTCATAAGGACAGATAGTGGGAGTCTGTTTTCTGTTCTTCCCTGGTCAGTGACATCATTCCTCCCATCCACAATACCTCTGAATATTGGAAATTAAGTATAGAATAGGAAGCCAGTTTATGTAGTTACCTTTATAATTCAAAACACTGATAACAAATTTTCTGATGAAAATCTGATTTTCCACTAATATTAGAGAATGAAAAACTTGTTTCTATATTCTTTCATTTCAGGAACAGTTTAGAATGGGAGAGTACAAAATATGTACCCCAGGATAAACATGGGGCACTAATACAGTATATACTGTATACTGCATACATACATATATATTCACATACGCACATACATGCATAATTCACAAATAATAGAACCTGTTTGGTGTAGAGGTTAATGTGCTGGCCTATAAACCGGAGACAGTGAGTTTTAGTCCCTCCTTAAGCATAAAAGCCATCTTGGTGAGTTCATGCCACCCGCTATCTGAGCCCACCCCCCTCATATGGTTACTAGAAGAAAGGAATATTATGTATGATTATCATCTTGAGTTACTTATATAGTAATAAAGTCAAGACAAAATCTAATAAATTAGATATAATAATAGAGTAAATAAATATATCTGGAAAAATCTATTTGAAATATCAGTCAGTACAGTATCCAGTTTAGAACAAAACAGGTAGTTTAGTATTTATAGACAAAAAGTAACTCAATGGCAGAATACACATCCTAGATTCAAACCACTTAAAAAGTTAAAAAATATCTTTGTCAATGAAGTGGTGAGATGACAGACTTGTAGGCCTTGCTGTGGGGAAAGTCAAACAAAATGTTCACTTTATGTCCTTTAATCTAATATGTCAGGGAAAAGATTTGTCCAGAGTCTTCCTCCCTGTGCTCAACTGTCCAAGTCCAAATAAATGGTTAAAAATAACTCTATATTTAGTCCGAATTATACAGTGTATATATATATCTCTTACAAAATTATTGTAATAATGATATGCCATAAAAAATAGTAAATCAGAGTTATTGCACCTTGTCTCTCCAATGATTCTTGATACAGTTATTAGATATATTCTGTATCTTGCTGGCAGTTAAAACAAAATTCTAGAGGAAGTAAGAAATTAATACTATTTCAATCATTTTTTCAGATATATCTCTATTTTCTTCAAAACACTTATGTAGCATAGTTTAATGGACCTCTCTGTTTCATTTTATTATGACAAATTCTCCAAAATAGGTAATGTTCAGGGAAAAGCTGATATTAAATAAGACAATAAAATTAAAATTAACATGAAATTAGGCTGTTGTCTCATAGTAAGGAGGGAAGAAATGAAAGTTTTATATCCATAATTTACATACAGAATTGAGGTGCCTAGATTAATAGTCTGTCAAAAACAAATAATTATTTAAAGCTAACAACTTTCCAGTAATAATAATAAATAAATCAGGGACAAACAGGAATCAGGTGAGGATGAAGGAATCAAAAATATTCTGAGTTGTTAGAGAAGGCAATCAGCTCCCTCAAGCTGCAACCTAAGTAAGTGCAGATGATTTACTTTTAAATAGTTTAGACAAGAACAATTTTTAAAATTTAAAGTTAGCAAATATAAAGGCTAAATTATTAATTATAAAAATTATATGAGAAGGGGAAGGAGGAAAACTTATTAGGAAGCCAAAATCCAAAAACTGAGGAACTAATATTAAGTTCCAATCCATAATTTCTTCATTACCAGTATCTTAAAATAGTTGCTCCATTTATCCTGGTATAGTCAAAAATTTTGAAAGCATATAGACTATCATCTGAATGTCTTAAAACTGCCATGGTGGTTTAGGAAGACAGACAGAGAGACAGGCAGACAGGCAGATTCAGAGCTGTACTATATAGTATTAGTATAGTATAGTATAGAAGGTACATTACTTAAAATGAGCCCTTAAAATGAAGTCTAAAACGGATATATAGTTGTCATCTCATTTATTTTGGTAAAAAAAAAAAAGGAACAAAAAAATCTTTATTTCCTTTGCTCTCTCCAGTTAAAGGATGAATGTTGGGAAAGTAGAAAGCTATTCCTAAAGCTTGCACTAGCAAAGGTCTTGCAACAGTTTTATACCCTTTACTGATAGTCCTTGTTCTTGGTTGTTGCTATTAAAGGCTAGAATAGTTGCAATAACAGTTTCCTTATAAATTATCATGGAAAAAGCAGTCTATCTTCCATATATAGATGAGACCTGGGTAGACCAGAAGGCCAGTGTTTCTCTTTCAAAATTATGCCTGTCTGGATTTCCTATGTGATACTAGTTTGGACTCCAGCAAGGAAGATGAGGTAGTGGTTGTCATTTGGGAAACCTCGATGGCTTTCAGAGGTTCCATAATGCATTTAAACTGGATGTGAGACCTTGATGCAAAAGATAATTATATGTACTGTATTTTCCGGCGTATAAGGCAACCCGGCGTATAAGATGACCCCTGACTTCAGCGCCGATTTCCACACTTTAGAAAGTCGTCTTATACGCCGGAAAATACGGTACAAGTTGGCAGTGGAATTCCTAAATTTGATAGTCCTTGAGGATTTTAACAGTCTCTGGATAACACAGAACATAGACCTATTCTATCAGTTATGATCTTGATTGAAAAACATTAAGATCCTGTAGTTTCCTAAAAGAAACACATGATCTGTTGTTTTTTTTATCTCGGGGCATTGCAACATGATTTGAAGATAAAGATGTTACTATTATTCCTCTGCCATGATCAGATTAGTTTTTAATTGTGTTGCAGCTTGCTAGTGCTACTCCACCCTTAATTAGGAAGAACCATTAGATAGGTCTGTCCCATGCAGTAATGGACCTGGAGGATTCGGCAAGAGCTTAGGGTTTTTCCTAACGATCTGGTGAGCTGTTCATCGAGGGTAGGGGTAGGCAACCTCGGCTCTTTTATGACTCATGGACTCTATGCTGACTCAAGAATTCTGGGAGTTGAAGTCCATGAGTCATAAAAGAGCCGAGGTTGCCTACCCCTGGTCTAGGGCTGTCAGTCCTCTGTGGTATGCCAGATTAAAAAAAAGATACCAGAATTTCAGGAATGCTACTTTATTATTATGGAGGTAAGAACAAAAGCTTAAAAGCTTGTCCAAGTTCCTATATTAAGAGATTACATTGCTGTAATAGAGCAGTGAAATATAATTATATGCTGTTATCACATCCACATATAGGTGACAAACAGCCCTTTTTCAGATGAACCTTTCCTTGGATTACTCAAATCACAGAAGCCAAAGCAGTCTAGTGAAAAAAGTTCTCAAAAATGCTTAGAAATTTATTTTGACTAAGCAGTTCAAAGTAAAAATATTTATTTTTTGCTTGGTTAGCTGATAAGGTTTTATTCTGTGTCTTTTAAGGAAGTAGAAGGTATACTTGGGCTTTCGTGGCTAAGGAAGGACTTAGTCTCTCGCTTTCTAGCCTGGTGCCTTAACCACTAGACCAAAGTGATATTGCATTATCTTACAGTTGTAGATGTATGTCTACATAATATATGGTTAGACTATGTCTTATTACAGATCACCTTCTGATCAGAAAATACTGCAAATCCAAGAAAAATTAAGAAGGGAAATTATGTTCTGTTTCATATGCCTATTGTCTGTTGTGACATTATTTTTCTTAAAAAAAGAAAACAAAATCCTACTTTAATATATATTACTTTATCCAAACTGTGACCCCTCTGAAGTAATTACAAAAATAACAAATCTCTAGAATGCAGAGGTCATAGCAAGTTTTTTGAAGTTTTTTTAAACTTATTATCATTTACTGTCTTATAAAAGTTCATACAGATCAACACTTCAACTGAAAAGGTAAGTTAAAAAATTCATCAAAAATCAAATCAATTATTTTTTTCTATGTTGCAAGACCAGAAAATACTCCTGAAGCTGGTGGGCAAAATTTATTTGAACACTTTCTATCCATGATTTATAAAGTAGAGGACTTTTAAATCTCTTCTTATTCTGATAAAAGAGATTTAGTCATGAAGAGACCCTGATTCACAGCACTACACTTTCACTTTTTTCATAGGTCTTTCTCTAGCCATTAACTAAGGTTTGGGGGAGGTGTTAGATCTTTTTTTAATCCTACCTTTTATTATTTGTATAAATAACTTCTGGCAGCAAACATACATTTCTTCTTTTACCTATTTTTCCCTAAGAACCCTGAGAGAGTGTGTTATTGGTCTAAAGCAGTGGTTCGAACGACCATTTGGGGTCGAACGACCATTTCACGGTGGTCGCCAAACAACGCAGTCTGCCATTTTTTTCCCCTTTTCCTTAGCTGTGCTACTGCCTTTTATTCTATTGGCTTTTGAAAACCAATAGAATAGACTCTCTTGAATAGAGTCTAATTCTATTGGCTTTCAAAAGCCAATAGGAATTGTCCAGGCTGTCTCTGCCCTGCTGAGCCTGCCAAAAGTCCCATTCTGCAAACGGTGCTGCACCAGTTGAGTAGTCTTCGACTTACGACCGGTTGAGTAGTCCTCGACTTACGACCGGTTGGGGGGTCACGGCATTAAAAAGGTTGAGAACCACTGGTCTAAAGTCATCCAGGCATCTTTCATGCCTAAGGAAGGACTAGAACTCACAGTTACTATCTTTTAACAACTAAGTTGAATTCAATGTCTTTTTAGAGTAGGAGGGGAAAATGTTTTGTAATCTTTTAAGTGTCAGGATCTTTTGCAGCAACTTGCTTTTTTTTTTAATTATTTAACAGCAAAATCTCCAGTTCATCTAAACCAGGGGTGTCAAACTCGCACTGTCACTTGACATGTCGCAATGTATCACTTTTTTTCCATTGCCAGCAATGGGGTAGGCACAGTTTCACCATGACAAATCTGGCCCGCAGGCCAGCAGTTTGACACCCCTGATCTAAACAAACTCAAATGTAGCAGATGACAAATTCAAAGCTAATAAAGCTTTTATTTTGAAAGGTCACGGTTACTTAAATTACTTTTGATAATTTATATTGGTAATTTTTAATTCTGACTATATCATTTCTCTATATTTTTATAATGTCAACGTATTTATTATTATTTTTATCTCATACTTATTACTTTAAAATATAAAGTTTACACTTCTTTTCTTAATGATGTTGCTATTATAATTCCTAAGAAATAAATCAAATTTAACAGAATCTTTCAAGTTATGCATGACTAAATTTATACTATACTTTGGACTTTACATAAATTATTAAATAATTAATTCAAGCCCATTACTGATGATTTTGGAGTTTTAGGACAAAAATGTTTCTAAAGGATGCCTATTGATTGCAGCTATTAATAGAATTATATGAATATCATCTAATAGAATATGATCTAGAATATTTATGCAAGCAGTTTGTTTAAATACGTTCAGTTTAATATTAGATAAAGTCAATCTTCAAGTAGAAACAATCTCCCTCCCCCAAAATGGGAAGATGTTGATCTGAGTAAGATTTCTGGTTCAATACTCTCTATTTCTTTATCAGCAGTCGCTCTGTAGTCCTCTGAAATTCTGAAACTGAATATGTTTGGGTTCTACATAGGTATATTTTACAATTGTGCAAAGGTATATTTTACAATTGTCTTATGATTATTTCCCAAATTTATAACTATCATTTTTATTAAAATATTTATGTTTTGCTTTTTAGTGAGATAATAAAGGCTAATAGATAATGAATAAGTCATATCATCAAATAGGAAAATTAAGTAGGCAGTTGTGCAAACAGGCCATTTTCCACTTTCATGAGTTAATTTATATTCTAAAAAGGGTTTCCAAAAGCTGAATACCTCTCAAGTTCTGAATTCATAGGCTGACCTTAGTCTTTCTCAGAATGATTTTTAATGTAGTCTGCTATCAGCAAAATCCGTTTAAAACACGTGCCCCATCTGCCACTTTCCCAAATGCAAAAGAACTTCTTATACTTGCAGACAGTGCAGCTTCTGCCTGCTTCACTCTTCTAAATACCAGCTGTATGATAATGAGCAAAAACAGCCGAAAAATACTGCACAATAACAAAGCTGGTACGAAATGGGCAAAACAATGCTCCCACTCAAAGCAGCAGTGGCAGCATGAACTTTACAGATTATCCATTGAACAGAGATGGGGGAGGTTTGGGGAAAAAATAAAAGGGCCTGAACAGATAGTTAAAGAAGGGGGGATCCATGGGAAGAATGAAACTCAAGAAGGGGTACAATTGCTGAATAAAAATTCTAAGGTGCTTTTGTTAATATGCATGAATCAGTTCTTCACATTTTCCAGTTTATTTCTGATGTACTATGATATGCCAATTGCCATACCGATCATTTACATATTCAGTCTATTTCCAAAAAAGGCAGAAATTTCCTATAAAAGTTGTCTATTCACAAATTATCATTGGGATCTACAGAGGATATGATGAAAGCAATATTTAAAAATTATCGTACATTATTGCTTATAAGGTTTTCTATTTTCAATGAGAACGCACTCTTCTTTTTATTTATTTCCCCTCCCAATGATTGCAAAGGCTCCCTAAAAGGAACAAAAAGCATTTTCAATATATGCTTCAGCTTCAGGAAATGTTAGTTTTGTTTTTTTAAAATCATACATACTTGCTCAATTCTTTGATTACTTGAAAATCCAACCATGATAAAAGCATGTTTATGTTAAGCATTCAAATATCTTACAATCAGTATTATCAGTATTGTACACATTTATATAATTTGTATTGCTAGTCGTGAAAGATAAAAATTATGGCACCCACTGAAGCAGAAGGCAATCATCATCATTATCATCATCACCATCATCATCCCTTGTCTGGGAGCTTTACAGATTTATCTTGCCAGTATTAATGATGCTGGATTAGGATAAAGCTAGATTCAGCAATGCATATAATTTCAGTGTTTGAATTGTAAAACTATTCGATTATGAAGACCATGGAATCCAGGAAATATGTAAAATCTGTATACTACATATTACATTAATTCCAAGAAACCTTATTTGAACCAAAGTATACATCTACAAATTACAGTGAAATGTGTATATGGGCTGATATTTTTCCTATCTCAATGTTATTATTTTTTCTTAAAATGTAGTTTTACTTTAATGGTTATAGAACAGGGGTAGGCAACCTTGGCTCTTTTATGACTCGTGGACTTCAACTCCCAGAATTCCTGAGCCAGCCACGCTGAGGGGAAAGGGAGAGGTTTCCAAGTTGAACCATGCTGGCTCAGGAATTCTGGGAGTTGAAGTCCACGAGTCATAAAAGAGCCAAGGTTGCCTACCCCTGTTATAGAATAACTGCTTTGGCCATTTTTCCTTACATCTTAACTAATAAATGTAGTTTGTATTGTACAATCCTGACTTCTACATATAGTATTTTTCATTATATACTGCACTAGAAACAACATATAAATCCAATCAAATTAGTATGCTAATTATAATATCTAAATGATCACCAGTCCTCAAAGACTGCCAAGATATCATAGTCCAGGGATCCCCAACCCATGGTCTGTGGACCAGTACCGGGCCGCAACATGCTAGCAACTGGGCCGCACAAACAAGCAAAGCCCCATCCATGGGATGCAGGCAGCACACAAAACCACACTCCCTCCGGTCTGCAGAAAAACCTCTCTTCACGGAACCGGCCCCTGGTGCCCAAAAGGTTGGGGACCTCTGTCACAGTCAATACTTTATAAAAAATAATAAATTTTCATTAATCACTGCTAGAGAGGAAAAAGGAGATATTAACAGTTTTCACAGTACATCTGTGAAAGAAATAGAGAAAAGAGTATTAAGGAATGAATACCAAAAATACTGAATTATTTTTCTGTATGTTCTTTTTTAAAAAAAAATACATTGGATTATTAGATTTAACTAGATCTTTACTCTGAATAGATAATATAAATACTAATTATTATTCTTATACTTATTAATTTTTAGAATATGTTAATTAAGATTTATTTATATATTTCTTATCATCAAATCAGTTTAGGTCAAATAGAAGAGAAAGAAAATAGAAAAATTAGCATTAGTTTAATAAGATTATTTTTCCATACCAATCTACCTAATAATATTTTGAATACGATATTTAAACCTAAAATTTGCAAAGAATATACATATGTTTGCAAAGCCAGAATTTAATTTGTTTAACAAAGTATAATTTCTGCAACATTCTCAAAATACTTGCAGAATTTGTACCAATTCATCTCAACACTATTTTATTATAGTGTTGCAGTGCCCCTACATGTTCACTAATGGAAAAGCATGTCAGTTTATTATTAAACAACATCTAAAGGTCTCAAAAATTGTTAATACTTGCTATAAGTACTTGAATGATGTTTTTAATAACATATTTATTTCCTGCTCTATTGCATATGAAAACAACAATATATAATGCAATAGCAAACATTAATTTATCTAAATGAAAAATTGAGATATTAATATTTAGAAAAAATAATCTAGATGTGGCTAACTTCTATGGATCTGATTTTAATATTCAACCACCTTGTTTCATATAAATCAGGCTTTCATAGCCATGCCAGCTTTGTTTATAAATTGGGATCAACAATGGTAGTCTGATATTTGAAACCATGCTCCAATTTCATCAGAATTAGAACAATGCCAGTTGAACTGAAGGTTTTGGAGCTATTAGTTCACTGCATAAGTGGAAAATCTGTTGCAGACTCTAAGAAACTGTGGGAGATTCCTGGGGGGATTAGATAGTACTGAACTGCTCTTGTTGAATTTGTAGTTATTCCAAGGATGCAAATAATTTTATAGAGTTATATATAACATCTCTCTAGATAGAATCCATGCACTTCATTGCTAAGCAGTCAAGTTGTGAACAATGAAACAAGTTTAAGCAATACCAAATATACTTTTTAAAAACAAGTAGTCCAATTAAAAACAAATAAAAACTTAACGGGTACAGTCTGCAGAAATAATGAAATTAAGTTTTTTTTATTAACTTCAACTGCTTTCCTAGAATAATTTAGAACTTTTCTCTGCTGCTGGATGTCTTGTAATCTAATGTAGGAGATTCCTCCCATAATATACTGTGACATGAATTGAGGCTTGTTAGAAATGCCCCAAAACAGAAAAGCTATTTTTAGGTATGTCAGAATTTAAAAGGAAAGGCAAAAGTCTGTAGGACTATTGGAAGGAGAAACAAGTGGGAAAGTAATGAGTAAGAAGGCAGAATGTCTTATTCAAATTTATATATTTTCTCAGAAGAAAAATAAAGCATTAATTCTCCATCATTAGTTGAAGGAGAGAGCTGCTCAGGATAAACAAGGAGAAAATAAAATAAGAGATAATTTACATCATAGGGAACACCAGTAGAGAATATGGCAGAACTAAAATCTTTGAAAATTACTTGAAAACAGGAATGGAAAAATGGAGGAAAGCAAATGTTGCCCTATCTTCAAAAGAATTCCTCTTTTCTGACAAAATTAATACCTTAACAGATTGGGAAATAGGCTAGGGTCATAAAACACTGTGACTTCAGGAATACATTCAATAAAGTTTCTCATAATATCCTAATAAAATAATATAGACTAAGTGACAGAAGAAATGGATTGCTTGCTGGAATGGAATGCTCAGAAGTACATTCACATCAGACTGGAGAACCGCATGAATTGTAGTATCAATTGGAAGCTCAGTGTGGGATCCTATGTTATTTATCATTTTTAATGATCTGGAGGAAGAGTTTGAGGGAATGGCTGTCAAATATGCAGGGCACAAAAGCAAGACAAATGACTAACTCTTAAGAAGTTTCAAAAAGATCTAAACAAGCTTGAACAGAACAGAATTTGTTCATTTGACACAAAGAAACATAGATCTGTGTCTGAGAAGAAAAAGTTGAGATACAAATAGAGAATGAGGGAGTTTTTGCTTAGCATGTGAAAGGGATCTGAATGTTCCATTACAGGGGTGTCAAACTGCGGGCCCATGGGCCGGTTGCATCATACAGAAGCCGCGCCCACCCCAGCTCCGGCAATGCAAAAAAAGTAGCAATATATTGCAACACGTCACATGATGCGGCGAGTTTGACACTCGTGTTCTAGTAGATCACAAACTGAACATGAGCCAACAGTTGGTGGTTAAAAAGGGATATGTTAGCTGAGCGTACAATCCAAAGTAATTTTCTTACTCTTTTTTGTCTTGGTCAGGCCCTTCTTGGAATACTGTTTCCATATTATTGCAAACATACGGCTAGGAAAAAAGATAATCTTATAAATTTGGGGTTAATTTCTTAATGTGTAATAAATATATAAATGTGAAAAAGATTTTATTGGTTATGGAATAAATATAGAAAATATTTTTATTGGCTGTTTCTGATTTTTTACATTTTCAGTGACCTGTTTTAGAAGGTAAATACAAACTATACAAAAACAACATCAAAGAATTAAATACATTCATTGTATATTCTATATTATTGCTTACTACAGACTAACAAATATAGTTTCTAGTATTTTTTTATTTTTGAATGCATGAAAGCATGTAAAATTAATACTACAGTTATAGAAATTATTAACTTAGGTAAGCATTTTCAACAAATTATTTAGAGGGGGTGTTGTCTTACCTGAATGCTTTTTCTCAGCACGATAATGGAGAATCCACAAATGGGTTTGCTTCATCTTCCTGACCAATTAGACTAAGTCTGATAACTGGTCACGTCTCCTGCTGGGTCAGAGCCTAACCCAGTCTCGACGAAGGTGAAGCTACCGACAAAAGTCTAATATGTTGGCTCCTCCTATCCCTGACACAGGACCTGACAGATACTAGAGGAGTGGGTGTCGATTCTCCATCATCATGCTGAGAAAAGGCGTTCAAGACAACGCCCCTTCTCCAGCATGAAGATGGAGAATCCACGAATGGGACATACCAAAGCTGCCCTGTCCTTATGGGAGGGAATTGGTCAGGCCATGTCCCACTTGATGACACTACTTGTTGTAACACTGTCCGATCAAATGAGGCGTCCGCGGAGGCAAACTTATCTATCTTGTAGTGCCTTACGAATGGGGAAAGTGAGGACCAAGTCGCCACTCTGCAGATCGCTCCAATGGATGCCTGTGTTGCCCAAGCTGCCAATATTGCAGTGTTGTGGGTGGAATGAGCGGTGATACAACTTGGAATGGTCAAGGAGTGCAATTGGTATGCCCTTGTAATGCAAGCCCTAATCCATCTGCCTATGGTCGATGACGAAACCTTCTGCTCCATGGAAGAGGGTTGAAAGGAGATAAATAGTGCCCCTGACCTGCAAAAAGCAGAAGTCCGCTTGATGTACTGGCATAGTTCCCTGCAAACGTCCAGAGTGTGCACTGTGATTCTAGGCCATGAGACGGACGAGGGCAAAAGTTAGGAAGTATCACCTCCTGGGACCTGTGAAACAAGGAGTTAACCTTGGGAACAAATGATGGATCTAATCAAAGGACCACTCTGTCGCTGTTGAAAACACATAGGTCCTCCCTGACTGAGAAGGCTGCCAGCTCCGATATGCATCTGGCTGACATGACAGCTACCACGAAGGACAAGAGCCGCAGTGTGCAGGTCTTAATGGGCTCAAACGGAGGTGAGATGAGGGTCTGCAAAACTTGTGAGAGGTCCCAAGAGGGATATCGATGGACCGCAGGTGATCTGGTGTTGGTTGCCCCTTTGATGAAGGAACGCACCATGGGATGCTGAGCTAAAGGGGGCGAATTGTCACACTGTAGCACCATTGACAGAGCCGCAACTCGCCTGACGATGGTTTTGGGCGATAAGCCCTTGTTGAGTCCCTCCATCAAATATTCTAAGATTCTCGGGATGGTGATGGACGAAAGATCTAATTGTTTTCTGGTGCACCAGAGACTAAAGTTTCTCCACGTGGAATCGTAGATCCTATTCGTAGAGGGGCGCCTGGATGCCTGAATCATGGAGATGACCCTCGTTGAATAGGATTCTCGGGTTAGGAGTTGCCGCTCAAGTGCCAGGCGATTAACTGGAGCCACTGGGGTTCTGGATGCGGCAGGGCTCCCTGACTGAGGGCAATGCGGTCTGGAGGGATTCTCCACGGGGGGGGGGAGATGGAAAGGCCTACAAGGTTGGCAAACCACGGTTGTCTTGGCCAGTGTGGAGCAATCAGTATGACCTCTGCCTGTTCCTGGAGTACCTTCCGGATGACTGCCGGGATCAGAGGAAGAGGGGGAAAGGCGTATAGCCCTCTCCGCCCCTGGAGAAAGGAACCAGGAGAAGAATCTTGGAAGCTGAGAATTCAGCAGTGAGGCGAACAGGTCTAATATCGGAAGTCCGAACCTGTCCAAAATTTCCCTGAACAGGGAGGGATCCAGGCACCACTCAGAGTGGTCCACCATTGACTTGCTTAGAGAGTCCGCCTGCAAGTTTTCCTCTCCCAAGATGTGTTCTGCCTTGAGGGAGGAGAGATTGGCCTCTGCCCAAGAACCTAACAACTGAGCCTCGGTCATGAGGGACCTGGACTGGGTACCCCCTTTGGTTCACATGGGCCTTTGCAGCTACATTGTCTGTGAGCACCAGGATGTGTTGTCCCACCACCCTGTCTCTGAAGTGGTGTAGGGCCAGGTGTATGGCTCTAAGCTCCAACCAGTTTATGTTGTGCTTCAAATCCAAGCAGGACCACCTGCCCTGAGCCCATTGCGATTGAAGGTGTGCTCCCCAGCCAAACAGACTGGCGTCAGGTAACCCTGACTAGTTCCTTGAATAAGGAGCCCCTGGCTATTGCTGGGGAGGACCACCACCGGAGGGATTTTAGGGTCTGAAGTGGGACTGATACCCTTTGGTTGGAAGAACTGGTGCCTAGCCTCTGAAATGGGAGCAAAAACCACTGCAGGCTTCTGGAGTGTAGTCTGGCCCATGGATCTATTGACATACAAGAAACCATCTTTCCTAGGAGCTGTGACAGTATGGCTAGTGTGACTACACGCTCCCTTCGGATCCAGCATATCAGGATCTGAATGCTGTCTTGGCGCTCCTGCGAGAGACAGACTTTGCAGACCCTTGTGTCTATGATCGCGCCCAGGTGAAGGAGGCGGATAGATGGGATCATTTAGCTCTTTTGAAAGTTCACTGAAAACCATAGCTCTAGAGGGTATTGATGGACAGGGCCAGGTCTGATTGGGCCGCCTGAAAGGAGGGGGACTGTATCAGGATGTCGTCCAAGTAGCACTGGATGCGTACCGGGACAAGCCATAGGTGAGCGGCCAGTACAGCTAAGATTTTTGTGAACACTCGTGGGGCAGACGAGAGGCTAAACGGTAGTGCCTTGTATTGGTAGTGACGGTGTTGGTAACAAAACCTGAGGAACTTCCGATGGCCAACAAGAATGGGAATATGCAAATATGCCTCCGTGAGGTCTATAGACGTCAGGAAATCCTCCCGTCTGATGCTGGACAGAATAGACTGGAGTGTTTGCATTTTGAATTTTTTGAAGGCCAGATGGAGTTCAGTCTCTTCAGGTCTAGTATTGCCCTCCACCCCCCCCCTGAGGTCTTTGGAACAACAAATGAAAACTTATACGACCTGCTAGACTAGTCTGATGACTGGAGCCAACACAATCGTGTCCTGCTGGGCTGAGACTAAGTTGAGACTGGGTTAGGCTCTGACCCAGCAGGAGGCGTGACAAGTTATCAGACTTAGTCTAATTGGGCAGGAAGATGAAGCAAACCCATTCGTGGATTCTCCATCCTCATGCTGGAGAATAGTTATTTCTAAACCTTTTTGATGATACTTTTTAAAATCAAAAGTGTTGCAGACCTTTCTAATAGTCATACTTCTACTCAAATAAATAAGGACAAAAATCTGAATTCATAAGCTCCAGAAATCATGAACAATTCTTTTCAAGGAATATATATTTTGCATCAGTGGTTCTCAACCTATGGGTCATGACCCCACTTGGGGTCGATTGACCATTTCACAGGGGTCGCCAAGCAAGGCTGTCCGCCATTTTTCCCCTTTTCCGGCGGGTGCCTTACCTCCCTTGGGCTGGGCCAGCTGGTGGCCCAGCTGGTGGTCGGCCTGCTCCGTCCCTGCTGCTTGCCAGCTACACCTCGGCCGGCGCAGGGGGAGGCACCACGCACGTGCGACGCTCCAGGGCAGGAAAAGTCCTCGACTTATGACCGGTTGGGTAATCCTCGACTTACAACCGGTTTAGTCCTCGACTTATCACCGGTTTAGTCCTCAACGTATGACCGGTTGTGGGTTGTGGCATTAAAAAGGTTGAGAACCACTGTTTTACATAATCAGAAGAGCATCAACATGCAATAGAAAATAGTTGTGAGAATTTATTCAATCACTATATTAGAAGGTTATCATTAAGGTCTAAAAGGTTTCTACCCTTCCATTCACTTTCCCAATAAACAGACTTTTTATTTAACAAAGGATAATTAAGAGGCTAAAACACACAAACATTTTTATGAGTTCAAAACACGTGCCTTATGTACTTATTAGGATGAGTTAGGATGAGAAAATCTTTTCCATGTGTTTAGAAAAGGCTGCCCGATTACTGCTGAGGGAAGGTAACCAATAGATTCAGGTGATGCTGTGGCTCGTATGAGACTTCTGAACTGACCACTGAGGCAAAGAGACAGCTTTTCTGTCAGCAGTAACCAGGAAGCTGAAGGAATCTCCAGATGTGTTGATGTTGATAGTGTGACTGATATGAGACGTGTGGGTAATCCTGGGTAATCTTCACTTGAGAGAAGGGGGTTAGATCATAGAAAAGGGCCATCTGGGGGCTGTCCCATTCTATCAAATGCTCAGGGCCACAAAAATTATACTCTCTCTGTTATTATTTGGGAAAGAGGTGAAGACTATCATCTTTCTTTGGGTTTAAATGTAGGTAATAGTTGGATAAAATGTTATTATATATTGTCCTGATCATTGCTTAAGTATGTACTAAGCCTATGTTTAGGTCTTTGGTTTCTGTGTTGATTTTGTATGGGTGTTTTTTTTAAAAAAAAGAACTTTGTTTTATACTGATTGTTGTAAACAACTTAAGAGCCTATGATTGGGCAGTGTACAATATTTGTAAACTGAGTTAATATGAACTATATGTAAGAATTGACAGTGCTACTCTGAAAGTACATACAAGGTCAACCATTTACTTCTCATGTGTATATGCAAACAGAAACTGAAAATCTAGACTAATAAATCAAAACTGCATCAGTCCAGACATTAGCTATTACATTATCTTTATCTTGAGATCCCTTAAGCCAACCCTTGCACTGCAAACATTTCCAAACTCTGGTTTACCTATTTGATAAAGTAGTAGTTAAATTGAATGTAAATTTGAAAATTCAGTATATAAAATTATGTCAATAATAATGCTGTTCAGGAAGAAGGCATAGTCTCAAGGAACAAGATCAGTAACATATGGAACCAGTAAATAATTAAAACCTAAAATGAAACTAACATCAGCATGATATTGTTAGCATCAAAAAAGAGGTCTGCAATAAACACTTCTTTCTCAAGTGCAAGGAACTATGCCAAAATTATGAATTGATACCCATCTTGGAATTAGGGAACCTCTTAAAATGGGATGTTGAAGAACAACATGCTATGAGAAAAATGTGAATGGAATGCAACTGCACTAAAGCAAATAGCCAAGACTGCTTGCATTCTTGTCAGCTGTTGGCATTATCATGAGAAGAAAATGTATAACAATGTTATTAATAGCAACTTGCTTTCAGGAATGTCTGCCATTTGTAGCTCAGAACAATTAGAACTGCCGATTCATTTATACACCACTAAAATACTAACATTGCATTCCATGACAAATATTTAATAAAACAGGTATGAAAGTCTGTAATTTGGTATTTGCAGAGAAAATGTTAAATAAGGTTGACTTCTTTCACAGGACTATATGAATTTTTGCTCTGCAAAGTGATCTTAAAGATTCTCTTCCCTCAAGGTAAAGGGTTCATGAATTCTGAATTTCAGAGGTAGAATCTTAATGCGTGACGGTTAAAATTCTGCAAATTAAGAAATAACTTTTTTCAAATTTCATCAGACCACACAATGAAATGCTTTATCAGCATGTATCTTTATAAAAGTATATTTAATATAGTAAAAGTGCAATATAACAATATAGAGTGTACTTATACAAGTTGACCAAACACTAAATTTAATTTCCCTGTAGTTATACGTATGTTTTTCTAAACATTGTTTGAATTCTGTAAACTTTGTGAGCTACTGAAGCCTAATAATAAATCCTTTTTTTCAAATGAATAGTTTAGTTTATAGTCTTTATCCAAGAATGTAAACTTGAAATAACTCATCTTTTTTAGACTGGCATTCTATAAGGACTCTCATGATTGGCAATATGTAGTGACTTGGACAAGTCTGGCATAAATAAAAATTAAAGAACACAAAACCAGGGCATATGTTTTGCTGAGATCAATTAATGGAGAAGCTATTCAGATTGAAAGAGATGGAAATAAAAAGTAAGAACTGCCGAACAGTACCCTTTTTTAATGTAAATGCTAATCTTTGATTCAATTGAACAATGTTTTGGGGATTTTAACTATGAATACAAGCAGAGATTGAAAACTTCTAGAACAAAGTTGGCAGTCTGATGTTTATGTTACCTGCCAAGTGTATTTCTGTTTGAAGAGGTAGTAATCAATCAATCAATCATTAAACGAGGTTACAAACATTTCCTTTTCAGCCCATCATACTTCTGTCCCATGCAACTTTTGCACATTAAATTTTAGTTTTAAAATTAATATAATGCTCAAATTTCGCAGATTTATTAGTTCTAGGATAAATTTTATTATATTAGGATACCGTACCTTTTATTATAAAATAAAATCTGAAGGCTGCTACAGTTTAGTGACTAGTTTCAAAATATACTCAGCTGTTCAGGTTAGGGAAAAAATTAAGCTGGGAAAGTAGAGGACATTTCAGAGATAAGAAAAATGAGCGTGGTCTATTTTACTCATAGATATGTGCCTCCATTTGGCTCTACTTGATTGTTGCAAGTATAGACATTAACATTTTATGAAGTTATGACTGTTTTGCAATACTCAAAAGAGTAAAGTTACAATTGTAACACTTTCAATATGAACTTGTTATAAGCGTTTTTCAGTGTTTTTCACTAAATATACTACATAGCATCAAGAATGCAAAAGCAATGCCTATAAAGGTCAAGTTTAAAGACTGTCCATAAATGTTACATTTATCATTATCTACATGTCACTAATGACATTATGAAGAAAACTTTTTGAAACTTTGTGGCTTCATAGAGCAAATAATTTTCCTAAATGCTATAAATTATACATAAATTTTACTGGATTGAATTACTGCATAAAAAAGTATGAATAACCAATCATCTCCCCTCCCCAATCATTTCAATATTGCATTACTTTGGGTTGCCACAAAATAAGTATCTATATATCTATTCCTCTTACAGAATTTGCACATGAAAAAAACTGGAGCAAAGACAGCTCCATAGGTAACATAGCTTTTTTGCCATATAGGGGTTTAAAGGTCATAAACCAACACCTTGAACTGGACCTGGAAGCAAACCGGCACCAATGCAGCTTGGGCAATAGAGGTGTTATGTCCACCATTCTTTGAGCACCCAAGATTGCTCATGCAGGCGCATTCTGTAGGAGCTGAAGCTTCCAGATATTCTTCAAGACTAGCTCCATTTAATCTGCACTGCAAAAATCCAAACAGAAGATGATAGCTATGAAGCTTGCACTATATTAGCATAAGTTGCATGTCCCTGTAGGATATACGTTTTTACTGTTAAATGAGCTGAGTAAAACTTCTAACTGCTTAGAGAGATACTAAACAAAACAAGCAGACTTCATTTTGTAAAATAATAGGTAGTAGACCAGATAAAAATAAAATGACTTCAGTTTCCTGCAGCTTCTAAAATCCACTGAATCATACTGCAAAATTGTATGCTTTCAGAAGAATAGAGATTGCTTCTTTGCAGTGAAATCAGTAAACCAAAATGACAATGTAACTTTCTTTAGTATTAATAATAAGGAAGATTAAACTTTCAACCAGGAATTCTAATAATAAGTTTTTTAAGAAATATTGTATAGCCGGAAGTGGGATTTCATTTAGTTGAGAAATAGTTTTCCTATAGATGTTTCAGTTGTGAACTAGAAACTGCTAAATACATCTGCATGTTAAAATGAAAAGATCCAGCATTTAATATATATAAAAAAATAGTTAGACCTCTTTATGCTTCTTGATTGAAGTAACAGAAATATAGATGGTTACTGTTGAGTTCTATGGCCATTTATAGTAATGCGCTCAATGGAAGCTGAATATAACTAGTGATAGAGACACATAAGACTTGAAATGTCAGATCTCCTAACAGAAAGTATTTTTACTGCAAGGATTGCTGTACACTTTTGCTTCCTATACATGACTGAGTTCAAACAAGGAGAAAACTGGTACTATAAAGGTTTAAATAATTAAGAATGTTCAATATATTGATCATATTTAAAATTTGAATATGCTTCCAAATTGTTTATCAGTCAACTCTTACCCATAAGTAAGAATTATGTTTTTTTCCTAAAGAGAAATAGTCTTAACCTTCAGAAGCATTACTAAACATCGTTACCACATCTGTTTTAACCTAAGTAAACTGTAGCATACATATCAGGTAACCCCAACTGATAGATCATCCGATCTGTAGTCTAAATGAGAAGGAAACTTTCTAGTATTAAGTGCAAGCAAGATCATTTAATCAATTATTTTCAGTGATTTCACTGTGTAAATTTTTGAGAGAACAATAGATATCTTGAACTGATATCTAATCACATCACAGGAAATTAATTCAAAATTTCAAGCAAAGCTTAAGAAGTATTTGAGAAATACAAATATACCATATTAAACAACTCATGTAATATTGTGTGATAAAAGTATTTTGCTGAAGTATTACAGTATAATTTAATTAGAATTGTTTAAGAAAAGTTTTTTGAATTAAGAAACATTTAAGATAGACATGAAATATGAAAGCAATATAAGAAATACATATAATTATTTGACTTTATTAGTAATATTTAAAATTACAGTAACTTAAAAGCTAACAATTTATTACTGAGAAACCAAGTCATTTTATGACATGAAATGTTCAGTACACTTTAATCATATAAAATATTAATGTTACCATTTCAACAAGGTAAAAAAAATATGTTTCTCAAATAACATGTATTTATTCCTCATCTGTATCAGCAGTTACAAAGGAAGTTATCTTGCTGAAGCACTGAGCAAATTTCCAGAAAATGCTACACATTTTTTTTCATAATCTTGTATTTGTTCTTTGACATTTATTTTGAGATTAATAAGTGTGCTAATAAAAAGGAATCAAACCTTCTTAAAGCATATATTATATATTTATTTTTCTTACTATAAAGAAATAATGATTTACGAACTGGAAATAATTACAACCAAGTTACAATACTTGAGATATGTAATTTCATGTCTTAGGTATATTCCTTCCCATAGAAGGGGCAAACGTTTTAACACTTACCCGTCTACGACAAAAAGGAAGACCTTGGGTAATAATGCTGATGCTAAATATCTTCATCACAGTCTGGTGTGGCAAAGGCTCTTTTGTACTTGGAAGATCGAAAGAAACCAAGCCATGATTTAAGGAAGTTTTCCCTGGTTTTGACATTATACTATTGTCACTTGGTCCAAAATTATTTTCAATAAAAGGGCATTACTAAAAAAAAAGTAATACAAAATAGTATCTAGTACAACTGAGGATTTTAAAGCAGAGATTCGCTTTTCAGGGCCTGCTTTGCCTTTGTCTCAGTCTCTCCTAATAAGTGTCTTGACCTGTCTGCTGCTAAGTGAAGTACAAACTATCCTAGCATAGACAGGAATTATAAACGACTATGGCAACAGACTGTCCCTGCCAATCAAATAGCCATTGGCCCACCCATGCAGTATCACTAACACATATACTATCAACATAAGTGACATGGAAAAAAAAGCAAATGCTTAGAACTAAAGCAGCTGAGTTACAAAATTAAAGTCAATTATGTATATTATGGTTCTGATAGATTTAAGTGAGACCAGGCTTTAATATTTTCAATTACAACTATTTCAAACAAATACACTATTAAATCTTAATCATAGAAACCATGAATAAATTATACCTATTAGAGCTTGAATTGTACCCGTCTTTGTGTACACACACGTGTCTATGTAAATAAATCTATGTAAGATTTATTTAATTTGAAATATATTTTTATTGTTAGAATAATAAAATGAAAATGTCTATATTAGATTGCAACAGGAGAATAAAGTAGGGAGAAATGAAGAATAAAAACATCATGGGAAAATTTTCTAGTGATATATTTTCCATTTCTTTCCATTTGTTTCCCCAACTGATGATCACAACCTGAATATTGTGCTTTACACTGAACACTGAAGATTGCTATTATTTGTTTAGTTTATGTATCTTTTTTATCAGTCTCATGGTTTTATTTTAGAAATCAGATTCCATCTAAAATTGTCTTGGTGTGTAATGTATAGTATATAAGGGAACCACTCCCATTTACATTTGTTTACACTTCTATTATGGATATATATTCTCAACTTTGCCTTTATTACATATTCTATAATTTTGGTCTCCAATCTGATAATGGCAGCAAGATTCCTTAATATATAATTTTATTAGATACTGTAACACAAATAAAGAAAAACCCTATCTTCCCATATTCAATACTTTTTAATCAGAAAATCCAAAAATTACTCATTTTATTTTTATTTTCAAAAGTTAATAAAGGATCTTCAGTCTTTTATAATAGTATTTATTGTTTAATCCCCAATCAAACAGGTCACTTTGCCATTTCTGCAAATTGTGACATTTCAGTATTTTTCAGTCTTTGTCCATGTAGTAGCCTTGCTGCTATTATCATTTTAAAAAAATCCTCCATAAATAGTTTCTAATTGGCTGCTCATAAATCCTAATCAGAAAAGTTCTGGTTTCACATGATTATTAATTTTTAAATATTGATCTCAAAAAATTCTTTCAATTTCTTTTTACAGTCCTCCATTACTGATTCCCTTTGTAGCTAAAGTTTGCTTTAGCTTCCCTTTATAAGTTCTAACTCTCCTCTTGTATGTTAAAGATATTGGATTATTGAAAGTCTGGCAGTATCCTCACTTTGTTAATACATGTACCAAGATTTTTAAAATCCAAAATGTTCCTCAACAAGATCTGTACTTTTCAGAGAAATATATTTTTAGTTACAATTTCTATAGACTTAAAGTTATCTATCATTTTTTTAAAAATGCCATCAGTTGTTTTAATGCCTTTCACAGAAAATCTATATTTTTGTGGGCAAACTATGCCATTTCAGTCTCCTAAAAAACACCAATTTCCATATGGCAAATCTATTAGTTTTTCATTGTCCTTTAAAGAATATAGCTTTGTTATCATTTGAAGCATATATCACAATCTTGGTTTATTCAAATTAATTTCAACCCCTACCTATTTACCATAATCATCAGTCAATAGCAGTTTTGATCATAGTTGTGGGTTTATATATAAAACAACTCATTTGCTTACTTGTCCCTGACATAATAAATTGTTCCCTCAAATTTTTATGAATCAAATATTTTTGTCCATTTTTTTACATTTCTGGTAAATCAATTACATCTTGCTTTAACTTTTTAAAATAGTGAAATACTTTTTTGCAAGGTATTTGCCCATTTTATATTCCACATTAAGCATTTAAAATTCTTGTTTACATTGTGAACATAAAAAGTCTATACTTGTAATGCCCATTATAGTAGTCTCTTCCTCAATCTCTTGCTGCATTTGTTACCTAGCTCCTTCCTTTTGAGCCACTTGTATCTCCTCCATTTCCTCTTTAAATTTTTCAAGGAAACATCCTGCTGCTTAAATAGCACTTAGACTTATATACCACTTCACAGTGCTTTACAGCCCTCTCTAAGCGATTTACAGAATCAGCCTATTGCCCCCAACAATCTGGGTCATCATTTTACTGACCTTGGAAGGATGAAAAGCTGAGTCAACCTTGAGCTGATAAGGATCGAACCCCTGCAATCTAAGCACTGTGCCACCACAGCTTAAACTTAAAACTCTTATGTGTTTTAGATTTTTTTCTAACTTATGCAGGAGATCTTCAATTTAAAGAAAAGCATAAGCTACCGGATACATTGCTTCCTGAGTTTTCTATGTCTGTGTAGAGCAAATACATGGGTATTTTATTTACTTATCAAATTTATTTGCTGCCTCATCTTACGGTTCAAGGTGACTCTCAGCATATCTGAAGGAATAAATTTTGAAGGGTATTATGTTATTCCTATTGGTCACTATGTTTCATTTTGTTTTTCAAGTTGCTTTGCACTAATTACCTTATTATTTGTTACAATTTGGCTTTCTTTTGAAGAGATCACTGAAAAAACCTAAAAAAATGCAAGACATTGGGGCGTGAGACAGACATTTATTTCTTCAAATATTGCTTTAACAACATGCCTGAGCTTTTCAACAGAAGGATTCCTGTTCAAATAGATGAACTGTAGTGATCTTCCTGTTATACTGAAAAAGTAAATGTGCTTGTACAAAATCTCAAATCCCGAGTTTCCTGAGAGCTAATTACAAACAAAGGCTTCTCGTAGGAAGCAGTTATTTGTAAAAAAATTTAAAGGATAATACTATTTCTGTGCCTATGTGAAATTTGTGAAACTTCTTATTCAGAAAGCAGAAGCCTTACATTATTCGTGAATATTTATGTTTTAAGCATTTCATTATCTCATGCAGATATTTTAATTTTTAAAAATACCTTGATTTTACATTTTATTGAAAATATTGCTTGCTATTTAATTACTATTACACTCCTATAAGCTGCTCAGGGTGGCACATAAAAATCTCAGTATCAGTAAATCTAGTATCTTTCTGCTGTAACATCAGCATCACTCAGTGAAATATCTAAATACAAATTAATCTCATTTTTATGTAGATAGCAGAATGCTAAGAGACTATTATAGAATGCATTACTAGAATTAACTCTGTCCCTGTAGGAAATTGCTAGGTTGAACCTGAGGAAGGCCTTAAACCCATCATCAGTCTCGAGACCCTTTTGCCCACAAGAGTTCTATGTCCAGCCCACCTTGAATTCTTACCTGCCACCAATATGCTTTGACCATTAGTAGTTCAGATTCATGTAGAGAACATTAGCATACAATACACCTATATTCGTTTGAACTGCCTGAATTCTTGATTTTCTGCGCTTGATAGCCCATTTTATTATAATCTCAGGTAAGTGCAATAATGTTATAATTTATTTGTAAGGGATTACAAATTAGAAGGGGAAAGGAAAGGAGAAGTTAATTTCATCCATTATTTGATTGGTTCAGCAGCATAGTATCAAAATAAGTTTCAGTTAACCAAGTGCTAATCCCAAACTAAATAAATTATCTAGTGGATTACCCTCTTTTTTATTTTTACTTTTGTTACACTATATGTCCTATGGGGGAGAGAGAGGGGGGGAGAGAGAGAGGGAGGGAGGGAGAGAGAGAATGTGTATTTATGTGAAATTATCTCAAACAATTCTACATGAAAAGAATAAAAAATGTGTTCATGAAGTAAATTAGTTAAACATAGGAGGTTTATTTTTGTGCACAGAACATCAGCGTTTCTTCAAAGAAAACAGCAATTCCTAGTTCACTTCTCCTACCTGCTTTAAATTAGTGTTTCAAGAACATTTGTCTTCATTCCTACATTAAAATATTCCATAAACTATTTCAAATATGTAACACAGACCCAGCTGCATCATCTTGTGTTCTTCAAATATTCTAGAAATGTCACTCCAATCCTTATTGGCTATAACATGATTTATGTGTTGATTAAGTTAAACTCTTTGGTTGTCTTAGGATAGTGCCAGCTGTTAGAATAACTACTACAGTTGCTCTTGAAGAATTTGCTTGGTGATTGTTTTGTTGTGTACTGGTACACATTTAAAATATATGCAATAATAGAGGCAATCATTCTTTTAGATATATTTAAGATCCTAATTTTTTACAGTGTAAATCCTCAGAAAAACTCAGAAGTAATAATGCAGAAAAGAAAAATACAATGTATATCAACAAAAGTATAATTTCCAAATAATGGAAGTAATTTCCACTTTATTCTATCCTGATCAATAGATATACTGACTGTTGTGTACAGATGAAGTTAAAGATGGTTATACCAAATGTGATCATTAAAAGTAAAAGAAGAACAAAGAGAACAATCAGTTTACTAGATAAAAATTATACAAAGACCTTGATGGAAATTGGGCATTTCGCCTTCATAAGTAAAGACTGAGATGGGATATGATAGCACTTTTCAAGGATCTGAAAGAATGTGACATAAGGTAAAAACTTGTTTTCCATTGTTCCAGAGTACAGAATATAAACTAACGGTTATAATTTTTAATTGAATGTTAGAAAAACAGTATTTCTGAAAACTGGTAGGCTCTCCTTTGTCAGATGTGCTCAAAGTTAGTCTAGAGAGCCATCTATCAGAAATGATTTAATTTGGATTTCTATCCCAATTTATACAGTTTAGATCACGGGTGTCAAACTCGGCCGGATGCGTCATGCACAGGCCACCCAGGCTCCGCAAAGGCAAGAAACATTGCGATACGTCATGTCACATGACGTGATCGAGTTTGACACCCATGGTTTAGATCATGACTTAATCACATCACTAACCTTGTAAATCACCTTCAGAGGTTTTTTAAGAAACAGCAGGCTAAAAATGATAACATTACTTTTTATAAAAAAAATATTGTTGTTCTCAATCAGTTCCATAAACCAAATACTAAAATTTATCTGCCTAACAGCTATTTGAGAATGAGCAGAAAGAGAAAACAAGACCAGAAGTCGTTTTAACAAGCAATGGCAGTTGCATGATAAGACCCTTAGATAAACAGTATTCATGTATTAAGAAAAAAATGCACTGATTCTGTAGTAGTGGAGAAACTGATAAACCAGACTGTTACCTTATCATTTTTTTCTAGTGAGGAAAGTTCTTGAAATCTGCTGAATGATTTGTGCTGTGTTTGGATGGTTTATTGCACAAAGCCTCGTGATCTCTCAATTGCTTAAAAATGGCTGAGGTGGTCCTTTCCTTTGATCCATCCTGATAGGCCACAAGTGAAACAGATTAAACATGACTAGTGTCATGCAGTGTCAATATGGCACTTCTTTTTCCTGATTTTTCATAAACTTGAAGTGTAAGAAGGAAAGAAAACAGTTCTGGCTTCTGAAATAAACAAGGAAACTATCTGTAGCTTTATTTTGATAGTACATCAGATGAAGGCTGTCAGTGTTCCATCAATTGTGCAGAAGAGAATGCAATTAGGACACAAACTCTATATGATTCACTAGTGTCAGCTCTTCAAGATAGACCAGGCCAGAAAACAGACACTGCAAGAATTCTTTGAAGTCAATTATTGTAGGGTACAATAACAGATCTTGAAAGCTTGCCAGAAAGTACCCCATTTAAATTCTTGGAATTACATGAATTACAGAATTCTCCCATTTGCAAACTAAGATACTATTACAGGGCTTCTTTGTGATCCAGTAATTAATGTTATTGTGAGTTTAGCTGCAGGAAACTGAAAATATCTTTTTTATTTCTCTGATGCAAACTAGTTTCTGCTACCTGTTTTAAGTAAGTTCTTATGTATTATGTAGTTCATATACTATATTATACTATATTAATGCAGTCTTTTCAAGAGTTCTTTAACATCCTCTGTAAATAACTTCTTTCAGATTAGCATTTAAGCTGTCTTATGTGCCTCTGAATAGAAAAGTGAATAAAAATTGAATTATAGGTAATCCTCATATAACAACCAATCATTCAATGACTGTTTAAAGTTATGATGGTGCTGAGCAAAGGAGACTTACCAGTCTTCATATTGCAGCTATCCCGATAGACATGTAATCATCACTCTAGAGTTTAGCAACCAGCCTGCTATTACAACAGTCTAGCATTCCATAATCATGTGATCAACATTTGGGAAGTTCACTGCTGGCTTCCAGCAAAGTCAATAGAGAAACCAGCTCGAAGTCACCAATGGTGATCATGTGATAATGGGATTCATCTAACAATAGCAATTGGGACTGATGGAACTGCCATTGTAAGTCACTACGCTCATGAGATCATGCTTTATGACAGTGTTGCTCAGTGATAATTCTAAATCCCAATTACAATCAGTGAGGACTACCTGTAATAGAAATATGATCCAGATAAAGGTGCCGTAATATATAATTGAAGCAGATCACTACATATTGGCAGCCTGTAGCTGTTATATGCTGACAGTTGACTAGATCTAGAAATTAAGATCTCTTTATTTTTTATAAACGTTTTAGGATCTCTTCTAGTTTCCTAGAGGTCTAATTAACAGAATCTATTAGAAGAAAAATTCCAGTGAGTGCTCTTTGTTCAAATTAAAAATCTATATAAAGACAACTTTAAACTGGTTTGTTTATGTTTATTTCCTTCCATTCATCCTATGTAAAGAGTTTCCTGCTTCTTTTCAGAACGAAGGGGAGTTTACAAGTATTTATTATTTTTAAATGACTTTTGTCTTTTTAACGGTCCTTAAAGATTTTTTGTTGTATTGTTTTTAATTTTTCACATTGCTCAGTCACATTTGTGAGATGACCAGCTATATAAATTTACAAAATAAATTTACTTTGATGTTTGTTAGTTATTTTATCAATGTGAGAAATAAATCACACATATGAGTGGATAACACCATTCACTCATCATATCTGGCTGAAATCAAAAGGAATCTTTTAGGTACTTCAAAGAATAAAGGCAAAAGCTCTGAGGAAGGAAATTGAGATTGTAAAGTTAAATCCAATTATTATGGTTTGTCTGGATAATTCAGTTCTGCACACACAACTTTCAAGATAGAAACATAATAATATCCTCAGATGTCAACATGACACTGTTATGACAGCAATTTGCCACAGTCGTCTTCGAAGAGGTTTTCTGAATTCTTAATTTAGTGTATAGGCCTAGCATTCATTGATGGTCTCTGATCCAAATACTAATTAACTCAATCCTGTTTAGTTTTTTTTTTTCAACTGATGAGATCTTGCACTTTTTTAGTTCCGTTTCGCTGTCCTATACAATCTTGCATTACAAAAATATTCTCCTTCTTCAATGTATATGTAATTGTATGGAGAGCAAAGCTTTTCCCCTGTTCTATCTCTACAGAAAATCCTATATATATTTCATTTATCCTATCTTTAAGACATTTCTGAGAGAGATCATAAATTCTATTTGTCCTTTCTCCTGACTGACCACATTTCAGAAATACACTTCTGAGCTGCCCAATTCTGCAATGTGTATCTACTATTCATTTCTCCTTGGGTCTGAAAAATGTACAGTGGGGGCAAAAAAGTATTTAGTTGGCCACCAATTGTGCAAGTTCTCCCACTTAAAAAGATGAGAGGCCTGTAATTGTCATCATAGGTAGACCTCAACTATCAGAGACAAAATGAGAAAACAAATCCAGACAATCACATTGTCTGATTTGGAAAGAATTTATTTGCAAATTATGGTGGAAAATAAGTATTTGGTCAATATCAAAAGTTCATCTCAATATTTTGTTATACATCCTTTGTTGCCAATGAAAGAAGTCAAACGTTTTCTGTAAGTCTTCACAAGGTTGGCACACACTGTTGCGGGTATGTTGGCCCATTCCTCCATGCAGATCTCCTCTAAAGCAGTGATGTTTTGGGGCTGTCGCTGGGCAACACGGACTTTCAACTCCCTCCAAAGGTTTTCTACGGGGTTGAGATCTGGAGACTAGCTAGGCCACTCCAGGACCTTGAAATGCTTCTTACAAAGCCACTCCTTCATTGCCCGGGCGGTGTGTTTGGGATCATTGTCATGCTGAAAGACCCAGCCACGTTTCATCTTCAATGTCCTTGCTGATGGCAGGAGATTGGCACTCAAAATCTCACAATACATGGCCCCATTCATTCTTTCCTGTACACGGATCAGTTGTCCTGGTCCCTTTGCAGAGAAACAGCCCCAAAGCATGATGTTGCCATCCCCATGCTTCACAGTAGGTATGGTGTTCTTTGGATGCAACTCAGCATTCTCTCTCCTCCAAACACAACGAGTTGTGTTTCTACCAAACAGTTCTACTTTTGTTTCATCTGACCATAGGATATTCTCCCAATCCTCTTCTGGATCATCCAAATGCTCTCTAGCAAACTTCAGACGGGCCCGGATATATACTGGCTTAAGCAGGGGGACACGTCTGGCACTGCAGGATCTGAGCCCCTGGCAGCATAGTGTGTTACTGATGGTTGCCTTTGTTACGTTGGTCCCAGCTCTCTGCAGGTCATTCACTAGGTCCCCTCGTGTGGTTCTTGGATTTTTGCTCACCGTTCTTGTGATCATGTTGACCCCACGGGGTGAGATCTTGTGTGGAGCCCCAGATCGAGGGAGATTATCAGTGGTCTTGTATGTCTTCCATTTTCTAATTATTGCTCCCACAGTTGATTTCTTCACACCAAGCTGCTTGCCTATTGCAGATTCAGTCTTCCCAGCCTGGTGCAGGTCTACAATTTTGTTTCTGGTGTCCTTCAACAGCTCTTTGGTCTTCATCATAGTGGAGTTTGGAGTGTGACTGTTTGAGGTTGTGGACAGGTGTCTTTTATACTGATAACAAGTTCAAACAGGTGCCATTAATACAGGTAAAGAGTGGAGGACAGAGGAGCCTCTTAAAGAAGAAGTTACAGGTCTGTGAGAGCCAGAAATCTTGCTTGTTTGTAGGTGACCACATACTTATTTTCCACCATAATTTGCGAATAAATTCTTTCCAAATCAGAAAATGTGATTGTCTGGATTTGTTTTCTCATTTTGTCTCTCATAGTTGAGGTCTACCTATGATGACAATTACAGGCCTCTCTCATCTTTTTAAGTGGGAGAACTTGCACAATTGGTGGCTGACTAAATACTTTTTTGCCCCATTGTATATTAATTTTAAATGTTATCTATTTTCATTTTTAACTATTTTATTTCTTTCTATGGCCATAATAAAATTTTGATTTGATAGTCCACTAAGTGCTGGAGACCTTTTCTATTATCTTTATAATATTATTATAAATTATATTATAATTAATATTATAATATAGCTTTATAATATTTGTGATACTTACGTATCATACAATCCTTCAAGCATCAAGTTCTCTAATGGACGCCTTTCACAAATCAATTTAAGTGAGAGTGATTCCCACAAGTACTTCATACCTTTTCAACTTTGTTTACACTAGCTGCCATACAGACCTAAAGCCTACACTATTAGGATTCAGGAACATCTGGATGAACATCTGTACATGCAAATAATTTCAGTGACAACAGAGTGAATAAGGGGGCAATGCTATTGTTCATTTAGTAATAATAATACTGATATACTTCCCAATGAATGTGGGTGGTTCACAACCTCAAGATAATTACAATAGAATGGATTTTTACAAAATATAAAACAAGATAAGAATAACAGAACAGATGGAATGAAGGGAAAGATCTCACTCTCCCTTACCAAAGGCCTGAGTAACAGCCAGGTCTTCATGACTCTTCTAAACAACAGCTGAGTGGGGTCTATCTGGATCTTAAGAGAAACCTCATTCCAGAGGGCAGGCACTGCTACAGAAGGCACATTTCCTGGTTCTTGGTAGACAACATTGTTTAATTAAAGAAACCCAGAAGATGCTAATTCTACAAGACCAAAGTGGTTGGGCAGATACTATAAAAGAAAGGTGGTCCTTCAATTAATCAGGCCCTATGTCAGTGATGACGAACCTTTTAGAGACTGAGTGCCCAAACTGCAACCCAAAACCTACTTATGCATCATCGAGTGCCGGGTGAGTATGGCCCATTGGCTGGGTGTGGCTGCAGGGGTAACAGCAGACTGGGTGGGACTAAAAAGTTCAATGAATCAATTCCCACTTTGCAAGATCTTTTTTTTCCCGTGAGAAGTTGAAATTGACTTATTGAACCTTTTTTTTTTTTTTGCACACGGCAGCAGAGGCCTAAAGCGAAAAGTTTTTATAAAACTCAGCTGAAGGCCTAGGACTGGGGCGACAGCGTGTGTGCCCATAGAAAGGGCTCTGAGTGCTACCTCTGGCACCCGTGCCATAGGTTTTCCACCATTGCCCTATGTCATGTATGGCTTTACAAATAAGAACTGCCAAACCCAGAAGCAAACTGGCAACCAGTACAGCTTGCAAAGTAAAAATGCTATATGGGCATATCAAGGCATGTTCACCACAGCTCCCACTGTTGCATTTTGAACTGTTTGAAGCTTCTGTATTGCCTCTTTCCAGGCAGCTGAAAATGATGAATCTCTCTCTCTAGTCAAGAAGAATAGTTTTTACTTCTCTAATAGATAGTGCTTCATTCTTTCAAATATTATAAGCAAAGTGTTTGAGTAAAGGTTAATTAATTAAAAATAATTAATTAAAAAATTAAAACACTTTTTAAACAATTTCAAATAGACCATTGTAAGAGTTATAATGCTAGCAAGAATACATTTAAATTAAAAATGCAAAGCTTAAATATTCAACAACAGAATTACATTTGTCTTCAAGTGTCCTTGTTATTCATTCCCAACTTAATAGCAATAACACTTACACTTATATACAGATCCATGTAAGCTTTACAGCTCTAAGCGATTTACAAAGTCAGCATATTGCCCCCAACAATCTGGATCTTCATTTTACTAACTTGGGAAGGATGGAAGGCTGAATCAACCCTGAGCCGGTGAAGATCAAACTCCTGGCACTGAGCTGGATTAGCCTGCAATACTGCATTCTATGCCACCATGGTTCCAATTAAGTAAATATATTCATCTCTCTTCAATGAAGATAGATATATTAAGCAGAAATGAAAGATTTGTTCAACATTTACATAAACACTTTGTAAGTACCCTTTAGGATTTTCATCAGCATCACAATTTTCATAATAGCTTTCAAGGAGAAAGGACCACTCACACAATCTTTGAACAGAGTAGTGTCTTCCTCTTTCCCTGTAAATTCTTATTGATTCTTTCTAGTAATCCCTATTCACTTTATACAAGTATAAGAGACTTGCAAGGAATACACATAGTTTTCCTTCACTCTTTTGCCATTTTAAGTAGAACTTCAGATATTTAAGTGTCTGTTTAGGTTTCAAAATGTTAAATACAGTACTGCAAAACGGTGTTGTGGTTAAGGTTCTAGACGGAGAAGACTATGATTCAGATTTACCCTTTCATATGGAAGCTGACTAAATGACTTGGGGCCAGACACTTTCTTTCAATATATTTCATGGAATTCTTGTTTAAAAAAAAATGGAAGGGAAGACTTTGTACATGACCTTCATCTCCAGGAAAAAAAGTGCAATAAATCTATCAAACTCTACAGAGCCAAATAACACAAGACAAGTACAAGAAAATAGAAAGAACAAATTGCGTATTAAATAACCTATTAGCTGTAAGCTTGTAAAATTTATAAGGATATTGAAAATACACAATTATAGAAAATAGTCAATATAGTCCAAATTCATTGCTTTATTTTTTACACTCAAGTGCCTTGGCTGGTTCTATAATGAATTTTAAATATTATCTGGGATGCCAAAAAAGTCAACTTTGACACATATACCCAAATACAAATTAATCATTACAGGAAGCACTTGCCTTAAAGCGGTGGCAACTTGCAAAGGCATTACAGTCTCAGTCCTTATAGAGTAATGTAAATAGAAAAATCTTTGCTCCAAAAATATTTATTACGTAGATAATGAGTCAAATGCTTTTTACAGGAGAAAATTTAAGTAATTCTTATCAATTTATTTGGATGATCTCTTCAAAAATTCAAACATCAGGACAAATATTACATTAAAATGTAATTTCATTTTATTATATTGTTAGTCAAAATATAAAAAAGAATTATCTATAATTTGTTACTAATAATTTTCATTTAGTGTTATGACAATACTGAAAAAAATAGGACTTGCAACCAGTCCTCAAACAGTGCCTTGCAAGAGAACCAGGTGATCAGTGCCAGGCTCTTCTCAGAAGCTCTCAAGCCATGATGTGGCAAAATGTCCCAGAGCTTCTCGCTGCATTGCAGTTCTGAGACTACCTGTGCAGCACTGTTCAGGGGCCTCTTGGTATGCTGTGCCATGGGGTTTGAGATTGCACACCTCAGTGGTAGTGATAAGCCCAGGAGAAGAAAGAAAGAACACAACAATTATGCCGAGTAGGAAAGTCCACTGGGGGCCGCAGCGGGAGAATACAACAGGTTTTTTTTATTCTGTGTGGGTGGCCAAAAGGGCAGAGATGGAGAGGAGACAGACTGATAGGGGGAGATGCAGGGGAGGCAATCAGTTGCCTTGGAAGAACAGAGGCTTGAGGATAGAACAGGGGTAGGCAACCTTCGCTCTTTTATGACTCGTGGACTTCAACTCCCAGAATTCCTGAGCCAGCATAAAAGTCATAAAAGAGCTAAGGTTGCCTACCCCTGGGATAGAAGAACCAAGTGGCAATTGCTTGGATCAAGATCAGACCTTGCCTAACAATTGCAGGATTCATTTAACAATGTAACTGGTGGTACTGCTATTGGAAAGCAGGGTGGTCACAAACATCTAACAACCACTTCATTTACTGATGGAGTTACCAGTCCCAATTAAGGTTGCAAAGTGAAGACTGTATGTACTCCATATTTTAAAACTTATGGCACAATTGAGATCAGAATTTCAGATATTAAGCAAGGCCATTGTTAAGTGAGTCAAGCCCAATTTTATGATTCTTTCTGGCCATGGTTGTTAAGTGAATTATGCGGTTGTGAATCTGGCTTCCCCTCTTGACATTGCTTGTCAGAAGCCAGCCAAAGGTCACAAATGGCAATCACATGATCCTGGGACACTGCAATGGTTATAAATATGCTGGTTGCCAAGCAGCTGAATTTTGAACACATGCCCATGGAGATATCATGACAGTCATTAAGTATGAGGAATAATAGTAAGCCACTCTTTCAGTGCTATTATAACTTTGAATGGTTGTAAGTTAAGAACTACCTGTACTTTTTGAAAAATATCAAGAATACGAAAAACAGTACAAATGTTATTTATACTGGAGCATCACTGAATGTTATATGAAGGCATCTAACTGCACCCTCTAGTGTTCACAGTTTAAAATGGCGTTTTAATAAGTTTAGAAAATATACAGTCACCTATTATGAAGTTATTTAGTAATGTTTTATTGCCTTGTCAATTCATGTTTTTAAATCTTCTTTCTTGAAAACTGCCTTGAGTTGTTAGTCAACTGAGTGGCCCTATAAATCAAACAAATAAATGAAAGGCTACTGTGCATCAACATCCCAACAGAAGGAAAATGTTGGCTGTGTTGCTAAACTAAACTACATGATGCTGACAATGGCTTGTGTGCAAAGGCAGTACACTGTACTAAAGTCAAATAACGAGGAAATAAAATTTGGGTTCAAAAACCCAAGCCAACTGCAAAACCAAATTAGCTTTGTAAACATATGTAGGAGGAGGCAAGACTATTCCACGTTCTATCTCGATTGACTAAAAAAAGTTGGTAGTCCTCGACTTACTGTACAATCACAATTGGGATCAGAACTGCGGTAATAAGTCAAGTCAAAGAGAAATGTCACGTGACTGTACTGAATTACTATGGCAACCCCAGTTCTTCCTGTTGCGGTTAATCGAGAATCACAGGTCTTTAAGAAAATACCCCGCCCAATCCAAGCCATTCCCAGCTTGATCTCTATCAGCTTTGAAGTTCATTAAGATAAGAGACAGCCTCCAATTCCCCCCACCCACCTAACTTGCTCCCTGCTATGCCATTTTGGCCACCCAGTTTTGCAGGGTGTCAAGCAGTCCGAGAACCACACAACTCTCGGCTGTTTGTCACATTCTGGGAAGCTTTCAGTCCCTAGCAAGTGTCAGAATTTCTCTCCCCATCCTGCCTCAGCAAGTGGCAGCATGCATGACCTTGCCAGCAAGCGCCAGCATTTGCTAGCAAGCCCAGCATTCCCAAGGAGCAGTTTCGTGTATTGTGATGCCTTTAAGCTGCTTTCTGCAGGGTTTTTTTCTTTTATGCCATGTCAAGCCAGCCCCATACGGCCCAGCAGGCAGGTCAGGCAGGCCTTATCATGAGTGGGACTAAAAAGACCGTGGTGAATGTCAGGGAGGGCAATGGAATACAGGATGGCAGGGGGACAAAAGGGCACAGATGGAAAGGCAGGCAGGGTGAGTTGCAGCACCCTGGTGGTCTAAAAGCAGACAGGGTGCCAAACACCCGGATTTTGATCACTTGAGGGTGTGAATGTGGAGGTGATGCAATAGCCGTAACTTTGGGCACATTATAAGTATCATCATTCAATGCCGTCATAACCTCAGTCATTGAACAAATGGTCATAAATCGAGGACTGCCTGTACAGATTTTTTTTTCCACTTCACATCTTAATATAAGGGACTACCTTTCTGTTGTTACTTACACTGTAGATCCTTGTTTCACCTTCACAGCATTTGAAATAGTATTTTTGTTCCAATAACAGGCTTCAAATTAATTATAGTAACTCACAGCCTGTCTCCCTGACATCTTACCTGTTTGTACTTGGAATGAAATTTTGTGGAACAATTAATCCACAAACAGACCATCTTCACAGATATGCTAAACTACATCTGGCAGTACTACTAAAAGCTACCTACTTATCTGACCATGGCGTGCATAAGCACAAACCACAGCAACCTTTGTGATGGCTAGCTAACATACTCTATTTTTTACTTGATTCTTTTAACTCAGGCATGTCGTAACGTCACGTGATGTCGCGCAACATATCGGGCCGGTTTTGCCATTGCCGGCAATGGCGTGGGCACGGCTTCCACGTGACGCGTCCAGCCTGCGGGATGGCAGTTTGACACCCCTATTTTAACTTGTAAATATCTCAAATTAAAAATGAAAAACTTCAATGACATTGGCAGACCTGGGAATAGCAGACTCTAGAATTGGAACAATTCCTTTTTGTACTCCCTCTTTTTTATGGCAAAGAATAGAAAGAAAGGTAATCACAGCTATATTCTATGTCAAGGATCAGCAACACGAATCACACTTTATATTTTTGGGGTGGATATAATAATACAAAGTGAATAGAACATATTTTTAAATAGCAATTGTTTTTGAAAGGCAGTCTTTCTTACAGATTTTTTTTCTTGCTTTTTAAAGCTATGTTAAGCCTATTTTTGGAATTATATTAGTTTTTTTGGGTACTTCTAATCTCAGAATGGCAGGGAAATATAATACCAGTTTTAACAACTCTGGTGAAAGGCTTATCTAGAATAGGGCTTTTCAACCAGTGGTAGGCGTACCACTAGTGGTACGTGACCACCTGGCTGGTGGTACATGGCGTCGCCTTCCTTCCCCCCACCGCCCCCGTGGCATTGTCTTCCTCCCCCCTCCTTCACAGCTCACTTGGTTGTTGAAATTGAAAACAAGCTGCTTGGTGACGGCTGCAGGAGCCCTACTGAGGGCGCACGAAGAGTGCAGGCGCATAGCAAGGCCCCGCCCTCCCCAGGGACTCCTTGTGCAGGATCCGTGTCGCCTTTCCCCCCTCTTCTTACTTCAGAAGTGCAAGCCTGAAGGGAACAGATCCATCCACTTGCAGGTAGGTGTTTGAGACCTCTCGCGTTGCGGCCCTGAGGGTCAACCTCACAACCACCCCTCCTTCTTCCCCCCCTCTCTGTTGCGGCCTCACTTGCGCCCAGGTACCCCGCCCCTGTGAAGTGCAGCCAGGAAGTCCCTTTCCCGGGGAGCCGCGCGATCCTGGTTCTACTGTAGGCCCCGCTGGCCGGGAAGGCGCACCGGAGTCCCGGGTGCCGGTAAGGCGATTGGCCTACTCCTCTTCCATCGCCCGCTCTGCCCGGCTCGAGCCTGGTTGGAGCAGCATTGGTACTCCAAAGATGGCTGCTTCAAGGTCACACAGGAAGCCCTCGGCCGCTCCCCTCCCCTCCACACCTCCAAACTGATCCCCGATTGGAGAGAGAGAGAAAGAGAGGAGGTAGAGAGGGAGGGAAAGAAAGAGAGAGGGAGAGAGAAAGAGATGAAAAGAGAAAGAGAGAGAGGAGAAAGAGGGAGAAAAAAAGAAAGAAAGAAAGAGAGAGAGAGAGAGAGAGAGAGAGAAAGAAAGAAAGAAAAAAGAAAGAAAGAAAGAAAGAAAGAGGTGGAAAGAGGGAGAGAAAGGAGGGAGAAATAGAGAGGGAGGGAGAGAGAAAGAGAGGGAGAGAGAAAGAAAGAGGGAGAGAGAGAGAAAGGGAGAGAGAAATAGAGAGGAAGAGAAAGTGAAAGAGAAAGAGAGAAATAGAGAGAAAAAAAGGAGAGAGAGGAAGGGAGAGTTAGAAAGAGAGAAAGAAAAAGGGAGAGAGAGAAATAGAGAGAGGGAGAGAAAGAGGGAGAAAGAAACAGAGAGAGGAAGAGAGGGAAAGAGAGGGAGAGAGAAAGGGAGGGAGAAAGAGGGAGAGGGAGAGAGAAAGGGAAAGAAAGAGGGAGAGAGAGATTAAATTAGTAACATGGTTGCTAAGTGAATCTGGTTTCCCCACTAACTTTGCTTGTCAGAAGGTTGCAAAAGGTGATCACATGACCCTGGAACAATGTGACCATCATAAATATGAATCGGTTGCAACTTCCAGTTCTGGTTCACAGCGTCTCTAGTCGCACGGGGAGACTCGTCTCATCGGCTAGCCTTCCCTCCGCCGGTAGACCCTTATGCGGGTCAAAAGTCGTCCTGGAGGGTGCGACTTCTGTTGAGGAAACTCTGCTCAGCTGATGAGGAGCGGTGGCTCCTTCAGCTGTCTGAGCTATCTCTGAGGGCCGACGGAGAAGATCGGACAGTAAAATGCTTCAAACCGCAAGTCAAAGAATATCTAAACTGTAAGAACCCCCGTGGTGAATCCGAGTGAGATTTTTCTTTGCTATTCTCTCTGTTTTATTTTGTTTTTGGTACCTGAAAGAGCCTTATTGGAATTATTTCCCTGGCTTGAAAAGGCAGCTTCTACATTCTTTGGGAAGAAAGGTGTTCTATAAAAATAGAACAAAAATTTAAAGACTATATTTTACTTCTATATTGTTTGGGGTACAGAAAAAAATTTTTTTTTCTTTTCCTCTCTTTCTAAAAACTGTACTATCATCCTATGCTGGAAGATTATTTCTTTTTCACATTATACTTTAAAAGATAGAAAAAAGGAAATGGTGTCTGGAAAATACCTTTTTTAATTTACTAAGGACATCTAGTGGCGAAAAGTTAATACTGCAGCTTCTGGTTACTTGGTTTGAAGATGGAACAGACCTGACCTTCAAAATACTTTTGAAGAGAAAAGATAAGCTGTGTAGCTGTGGGAACTGTGGGGGTGGATATTGCCTAAATTATATCAAATATAGCCTCCACAAAAAAGAAAAAAAGAGACTTTTTTAATCACTATCAAAATGGAGAAACCTCAGTCACAATTAAACTGTACAATTATATTGGAAAAGATCTATGAGGCTACTGCAGAAATATGTGCTACAATGAAAAAGTTTACTACAGAACTAAGATCCAGAAATTTCACTTCAATTGTTCAAATGGATGTCCAGGCTACATCTGACTATGCTATAAATCAAAACATACTACAAGAGGAATCAACAGAGATAAAAGAGGAACTTATTCTATCTTATAAACTTCCATGTGCAACTTAGAGGAACAGAAGAAGCAAAGACTGAGATTTCAAACTACAAAGCAACGATGCTTCAAGGAGGAGAGAAATAGATGTCTAATGCAGAGGATGGGATTTCTATCCTTTCAAAAGCTACTGCAAGCAACAAAAATAGATCTACTGGCTGAAAAGGAAGCGTCTTTATGGAAACCTGCCTGGCACAGAAAAAAAGCCAGAATTAGACTGAAAGAGAAATTTAAATTTGTGTAATGGATTAAAAGGCAATGTTGGATTTATGGATTGTTTTAAGGATTATGATTTAGAGTTAGAAGCAAGAAAAAATATAAATATATGCTGTATATATATGAGGGTGATTTTTAGAATAGATATTTTAAATAGATTAAGAATGTACTTTTTGGAATAATAGATCTATTTTGATGAAAATTATGTATTGGAATTGAAAAAATGTTGATTTTTTTAGATTGGGATGGTTTTAATAATTAATGGAGTGTTTTAAATCAGTTGTTAGATGATCTTTTTGTACAATAACAGATGTGATAAGGTATGATAATCAATTGTATGAAATTTGAAGTTTGTGTAATAAATTAAACTGAATTAAGGTTTAACATTATTTTTTAACTAAGATAGCTATTGTGTAGTGGAAGAAGAAATAAATGAGATTGGTGATAAAAGGAGGGATGAGAGAGATTAAGAACTAGAATACATCTGGAAGGGATACCTGAACTGATAACTTGTTGATTTAAAGTTAAATTTGATTATGGTAACTGTAAACTGATAAAGTTTTAAAACAGGTTTAGTAGTAATAGAAATTTAATTTAGAAATGGAATATTTAAAACATATTGTGTTATTTGAGAGAAATAGAGAGGGGACAGTGAATGTATTAAGTTGAGTTGTTTATTTATGTTTTTACTTTTGAATGTCTGATTACCCAAACACCATGGTGTGTCCTGAGTACTTTTTCTTAAAAATTAAAAAAACAATAAAATATCTTTTAAAAAAATAAATATGAATGGTTGCCAAGCATCGAAATGTAAATCACATGACCCTGGGGATGCTTCAACAGTTATAAGTGTGAAAAATGATCATAAATCACTTTTTTCATTGCCGTTGTAACTTTGAACACTCACTAAGCAAACTGTTGTAAGTCAAGGACTACCTGTACTTTATCACTTTTTTCCATTTTTTTTTTTTTTTGGTCAAGTTTTTGACACCTCGCTAGGTGACTGGTGGTACTTGAATGTTTTCATATTCTAAAAGTGGTACAATCGGTGAAAAGGTTGAAAAGCCCTGATCTAGAAGACCATATCCCATATATATGGGTTTGCACTGTGTTTTAAGTGAGTTCATTCACGATAGCAATGATTACAAATTACAATTAAGGCATTTCTTCTTGAACAGTTTAAACCATGGTTCATATTCAGGTGTCATGCTAGATTTAGCCACATTACGGCTTAGCAAGTCATGCAAGCAAAATCACAGTTAATTTAATTCCTAATTTCTAATATATTAAAAGCAGAAATATTAAAATGGAAAACATTTTCTTAACCAAACATCAGAACATCAGAAAAAGTATGTTTTATTATTCAACCAGGTTTTGACAGCCTATTGCACCAGTACTTTGCAAATACAGATTTATAAACAAAAGTTAAAAGTTAAAATATTTTCCTGCAAAATCTGAAGCTTCAGAAATTCTGAGAATAAGCCTATTTAGAGCTACAAAAAATTAATTCAGAAATTAGAGAAAGAAAAATGTTTTGAAGTAAATCTTAGCATAGATTTTAAGAAAGCAAAAACAGAAATAGTAATGCTATTTTTATTTAGTTAGATATTTTCTTTCAAAGAAAAATATTTGAACAGTGCTACAAATAGTTGATAGTAAACAGAATATATTCATCTTGGGAACTTTACTCTCTACATTCTAAAACTGTACTTATTAGTATTTAAAGTTACTCACCTTAGATTTAATATAGAATGGCGATGACTGCTGATGTATTGTTAAGTCCATATTACCATTTGAATTTATGATATTATTACAATTAGTTTGCTCATCTCTGCTGCTTTCATCAGACTGATCAAAATCATCACTATCTTGATCCATTTCTTCTTCCTCCTCCATGTCCTCCTCTTCCTCTGGTATGCCAGTATGTTCATCTTCTTCCTCCTCTTCTTGGTTGCCAGAATATTCTTCATCTACTTCAATAAATCTGTTGTTGTTTTCTTCCAATTGAGATTCATTTCTATGACACAGTCCAGGTTGGCTTTCACCAGTTTCCCCATTTCTTGCAACAACTTCATCTTGTTGTCGTAACTGTTGTTCCTCCTCCACAACTCGATTCATTTGCTCTTCATCCACTTGGCTTGATGTATTACCTCGAATAGAACCACCAGTTCGTCGTCTCTTGCTGCCAACAGATATGAGTTCCTGATTCATTTCCAAAAGCCAGTTTGCTACTTCTTGGACCTTCCCTAAACTATCTGAAGATGCAAAAGTTTTTACATTCTGAGAAGAGAAAAAGAAGAGAATTGTCACAATTATAACTTTATTATACTCTTAATTATATCGATTTAGATATTAAGAATATCTCTTAACACAGAATACTTCTGATGTAACATATCAACTTAATTTTATATTGCAATGAACTTATTGCAAATAAAATCTTGTTTCTATGCATTTTAATAGTCTGTTTTATATGCTAAATTAAATCTAAGTGGTATAAGAGGAAATATTAAGAACAAAACACTATATGCCCACAGTAATACAGTAAGAATCTTATAGACTATTGCATTTAAATTTGACACTGATGGTAGTGTCAGCTATAATGAAAATATTTTAAATAACGATATCTAATCTTAGTAATTGACTCCAATCCTAATTTTTCAAAAATATTTAAGAACTGAGGTGGTTTGAAAATCAAAATGCACATTAAATAGTTTTAAAGCCACTTGTCATCAGTTTGATTGTATACCATTTTGTTTATGTTTAGCATACAGTATAAACAAACACTATTCTGTATATAAAAATATAAATGACAAACATTGATAATTCCCAATGAACTTTTTAAAATTTTATCCTTTTATACAAAGCAAATGAAAAGGCATATATGTACTATTAAAATATTTTAAGTTGTAAATTAATATTCATTCTAAATTTAAACTAAATCTTCAGGCCAAAGGAGTAATTTCCAATAATCTTCAGAAATATGAGACCATATTTTTAATCTTTAATGCCTTTTTGCTTTACTGACTGTAGAAATAACATTTGTAGACCTAGAAAAAACAAGATTATGGAATACTAATTTATATTAAGTGGTAATAAAGAACTAGTTATTGACATTTTAATTGGCTAAGTATATAATATTAGCATAAAACTGGATGAAAATATGACAAAGACTCGAACAAATATTGGAATTCAATTCCTCCAGTTAAACTAAACTGTTTTAGAAATCCCATGGTGCATTTAGGGAGTCTTAATCAAGAAATCAAAGCCAAAGAATCTTTGATTACACAAAAGTGCTATTTGGTTCTTTAAAGTCTGACAAAAACAAAAACAAAAAAAACTCCACAGCACAATATGATAATACATCAACGATATAATACTGAAAAGCCAAGTAATTTAATTTGTTAACAGGAGATACAGCATCAATTGATCCACTGTAATACACTTTTATTCACTGAATTTCTCTTACGTATGGTATGATATGGAATCTGGTTTCAAACCAGATTAAAAATGAGAAACAAATCATATCAGATGCACTTGCACATTACTCCACTAGGGGGCAGCTCTTTCTGCTTATTAAAATAACTGACAGATTATTTTAAAGCATAGTATATAACTGAAATCATCAGGTAAGAAATCCCCACAGCAGCTCTTTAATGTGTCATTTTAAAATACACCTTTTATTCTAATGGCAACTAAATAAGGAGTATAAAAATCTCATAAGTATCTATACGAAATCTTTCTATAAATTTGTTTCCATAAATGTTAAATTTGTCTTAGAGTGCCTAATTCTCAGATTGTCTTAATTTCATTAATAACTATTTATTCATGAATATCATGAAATAAAGTTTCAGCAGCTTAAATCATAGGATGTTGTGCTGGAGTGAAGATTATTAACAAAAAATAATTGTTGGACTACCTAAAATTAGAATACAAAGAAAGTCCAAATACAAAGTTACTAGGACATAGAATTATAATTATCTCACAAGTCCAGATTGCTAATTTTCTTTATATTCAATTTGATATCTTGGCTAAATTTGGAACATATATTTTCTATATTTCTCGGAAAAAAGGCTTCAAATTTAAAGACACCTCGATCTTTCTTCCAGTCTCCTAATTAGAGCTACTTAAAATTAGTTTTGCAATTAAGAGACCAGGAAAACCCAGGTTAAACTTGTGCTTGGCTATGAAACATTCTGTGATTTGGGGTAATCATTCAGTCTCAACCCAGTTAATACATGAAATTATGGTTGACATGAATGGGAGAAGAGATGCTTGCATACCACCTTAAGCTCTGAAAAAAGTGATTACAGTAATTACATTATGAATTGTTTTACAGAGTCTTGAATTTGATGGCAAGATAAAGAAAACAGAAGTTCATAACTGTTTCCTAGATTGCATGGGGAGGATTCTTAAGCATTGCTTCCTGAGAGGCATACACAGAATGAATAGGATCTAAATAGAAGTAGACAGTTCTGTACCTAGTCAGGTGCCAAGCTATGTAGATCTTCAAAGATCAAAACTGTTTCTAGAAGTTTATTGCACATGGAAATTATAAAAACTACCTCCCAAGTCTTAAAGTGCAACAGTGGATGTCCTTCAGTTAAAGAGAGTAGAGATTAATGAATACAGAATTCCCAGTTTCATCTACTGTCAACCCACAATTCATGTGCATCTTTATGGAAAAGCAGCAGTTTGTCCTTCTCATCCAACAGATCATAGACTTACTGTCATTAGCTATATTTTTATATTCCATAAGAATGGTTGGAATAATTCATACTTTCTCAAGCATTTGCTTCATTTTTACTCTGAATGGGGAAGAGGCAAAGCACTCTAAAGTCTGAAGGATTGTTTAAAGCAGGAGTGTCAAACTCGCAACGTCACATGACATGTCGCAACATATCACGACTTTTTTGCCATTGCCGGCAATAGAGTGGGCACAGTTTCGCTATGATGCATCTGGCCCACGGGCCGCCAGTTTGACACCCCTGGTTTAAAGAACGTTTCTCCTAACAAAAAGACTTGAGGTCAAGTTATCCGATTAGTAACCCCTTCCAGATTTATCAAACCTATAGTCTTTGACAAAGCTTCTTCTTCAGGTCCCATATCAAATAAGAAAAATATTTGTAATTATGGGTTTTTTGTCCTAGATTTCTGACTATTAAAACAATTCATTCTCAAAAGCGTAACTATTTCTACATCTCAACTCTATTTATTTTGATGCTCACTTTATTTTGACCTTACATAATTTTTTTTACCTCTTAGTTTTATTACTCACTTTTATTGTTCCATTTTTGAAGTATAAACCTTTATTTAAAAATAATTATGCTATTATATCACAAATTCTTAAGTAGTGAATTTCATATATTATTCATTGTGTACAATTCCCTTCAGCAAAGACTTCACTACCAAAAAATATTATAAAATAAAGTTTTCTCATAATAGTTCTATTTTGAAGTTGTTATATCAGAGAACTATTTTTACTTTTATTCTCTATTGTTCTATTTTTACCTCTACTTTATTTACAGTTCTATCTCTAATTATAGTTCTAATCTAGCCACTTACTTTTATTGTTCTATATTCTAACTTCATCCTTTATTTTATGATTCTGGAGTTAAATAGATTCACATTCTTGAATCTTCTTTATCTATTTTCCTTTCAATTGTGTCTGGGCTATTCCTTTCTGAGTCTGTGATTCCCCACCCACTCTGTCCCATGGCTCATTTATTTGATCTCAGTAGGGGAGAGTCTGTATTAACTCTGGCTTCTTACCTCCTTCTTCAAGGCTGCAGCTGCTGTCAGGTACTTAGCCTTCCTGACACTATAAGTTGTAGTTTTCACTCTGGATCATCTCCTATAAAATTCCTCACCTTGCCAGAATCTACCCCTTGGAGTTGCAGATTTTCTGGTCTCTTGTATTTTGCCTCTATTCACTATTGGGAGGAAGGGAGGGAATTGGTTATAATATCACTGCATTATTGTGACTGTTACTGGCACTTGTCAGCTACTGCTATCTGAAAGTTCTGCTGCTTCGTTTTGCTCAGTTGCAAAGCGTTCAGCTCTTTTCTGTGTATTTTCGTTTTCTCCTCAGCTCAGTTTTGCTCAACTGTTCTTTTTTTTGCCATTGACACAGCTATGCCCTCTTTTTAAAGGGCACATCAAATAAAATAAGCAAAGGCCCTTAAAAGATCATGGAAGAGAGAGGAACACAATTTCTTTCCTGCACATCCTTCATCTAATACAGTGGTTCTCAACCTGTGGGTCGGGATCCCATTTGGGGTCGAATGACCTTTTCACAGGGGTCACCAAACCATGCTGTCCGCCATTTTTTTCCCTTTTCCCTAGCTGTCCTACTCCCTCTTATTGGTGGCCACACCCACTTGGGGGTCACCACAACATGGGGAACTGTATTATGGGGTCACGGCATTAGAAAGGTTGAGAATCACTGATCTAATAGCACATCCTTTCCCATGGAAATTTTTCACTCTTAATTTAGCCATCCCAGGATCTTTCATATGGTATAGACAGGAATAACAAGCATATCAGGAGTCTAAATGGTTAAATATTTATGGATACAGGGAGTCCTCAACTTATCACCAGAATTGAGACCAGAATTTCCATTGCTAAGATGGTTCCTAAGTGACTCATGTCCAGTTTTATGATTTTTTACCACAGTTGTTAAGTACTGGAGTTGTTAAATGAATCATGCTGTTATTAAGCAAATCTGCCATCCCTCATTGACTTTTCCTGTCAGAGGTTGCTTGGGAAAGGTCTCAAATGTAATCAGGTTACCCTCGGGACACTCAATTGTTGTAAATACATGCCAGTTGCCAAGCACCAAATTTTGATCATGTGACTAGGGAGATGCTGTGACAATTCTGAGTGCAAAGGCACTTTTTTCAGTGCCATTGTAATTCTGAATGGTCACTAAATGAATGGTTGTACAGGTAGTCCACAATTGGATCCAGACTTTCTATTGTTAAGCAAGGCAGTTAAGTGATTTGTGCCTGATTTTACAACCTTTTTTGCCATGACTGTTAAGCAAATCACTGTAATTGTTAAGTGAATCATGTGATCATTAAGGGAATTTGGCTTCCCCCACTGATTCTGCTGATCAGAAGCTGGCTGGGAAGATCACACATGGTAATCGTATTACCTATGGATGCTGGAACCATAGCAAATACAGCTAGTTTCGCCAGGACTCCGTTCAGTAGTGGGGAAAAATAAAGGAAAAAATGCAAACTAGCAAAACCTGAAGGGCAGAGAAGACGCAGTTGGGGAAGGGGGGGACGGGGAGGCGGCAATGGCAGCAGCAGCAGCTACAATAGCAACAGCGACGGTCACTCACAAAATGGCTGTCATATTGTATTTTGGCTGTCATTTTCGGCTGTCATATTGTAAGCCACTTAAATGGTTGAACTCAGCAATATTGGCCACATATTTATATACTGATACAAAAACTATTGAAAATGAGATTAGAATGAGCACAAACAGACTAGCAAATTATATGAGAGAAGAAAAGTAGTTAGCATCAACACAGGGATTTATGAAACTGTAAATCATAGAAAAGAAATGAAAGAGATCAGAAAACTGAAACCACAAAAGAATTATAAACTGATATCTCAGATATTTTACCTTTAGGATCTATTACAAATAGTTGGCTGTTTTCAAATGGAAGAAGGGCTATTAATATGATTTCCAAGATTTTTTTCATTTTATTATTTAAAGTTCAATTAGTTCCTCAAAGGCTTACTTCACAGAGTAAAAAGCCCACAGGTTTTCCTCGATTCATGACCAGTTGCTTAGCGACCATTCAGAGTTACAATGGACCTCCCCAAAAAGCTACTTATGACTCAATCCTGAAGTTATGAATATCGCCCCACAGTCATCTCACCACATTTGAGTATTTGGCAACTGGCTCACATTTAGTACCATTTGCAGCCCACCCTGGTATACATAATTACATTTTATAATTTTTTTTTCTGAAAATCTGCATTTACTTCCAGTTTCTGAAAAAAATGCTACACAGCAAATACTTAACTTAACGAATGCCCTGTTCACTTAGTAACTGCCACAAAAAAGTTGTAAAGCGAGTTGGTCATGTTATATGACTAATAATTGCCTGGCTCAATTACAGTTGTAAGTTGAAAACTAACTGTATTACTATTTTTCCAATATTTGGAAAGTTTTAAATAATATTTTTTTAAAAGTTTTTATGAGCACGAACAAGTTGAAATTGTGTTTCGAGAAGAATATGGCAGTATAAACAAAGAAACTAATTATTCTGGAGAAAAGTTTGCAAAGTCAAACTTGCATTTCTCTCAAGTAACCAAACTTATATTGCTAACTGGGCAGGTTCAAGCAAAACCAATTATTAGGAGTGCTTTTTACTAGTTTAAATGGTATGTGTACTTGAAACTGAACTGGAAGGGATGTAATTTCAATTATTCATTCTAACATCATTAGGCTGGACTAATATGATGCACTCAATATCATACTGTCATAATAGACAGGCTAGCTGAAGGATGGTTTGTGTCTTCCTCAATCTCGGGTCTTCTACCAGAAGCCTGGGAGTTTGCGAGTTCTATGCAGAATTTTAGCTCCTCCTAGCACTGCACTCTTCGGGACAGAGAGCTCTGATATTGTTCTGACACTCTTCATGACGGAGAGCTCTGATAAGCTCCTCTCTCCGCTTAGGAGTCCCTACCCCAAATGCTCCTACTACTACTGGAACCACTTTCGCCTTCACTTTCCACATCCTCTCCAGGCATGACTCTCCTGGTTCATGTGTCACTCTCATATTTTGAGGTAGGCAGGTGAGGTGTTAGGGAGTCTTTGCCCAAGGACCTCTATTGGTAAGTTAGGTACCAGCAGATTTGACCTGCCCCAGTCTCCTGCATCAAAGATGGCACTCTAACCACTACACTATCCAGCCACTATTACATATATATAGTAGTACTGCTAATAATACTAATGTACCAGACAACCAAAATAATTAGAGCTCTTATCTAAATGAGATTTTTAAACTATTATTTGAAATTATAAAACACATCATGCTTTATAATAGCATGTACTATATACATTAACACATATAACTGAAATTAATGTATATTGTTCTGTCATATACTATGAAGTATTAATTTACAATTATGTGAATAGAATCAAAACAAAACACTCCTGGTCTGACTGGGCATTCCAGATGGCATTTTTTTTTAATTAACATGTCACTCTATTTCATTCTCTCCATCCATTCATCCAGCAGTAAACATCACAGGACTGTTTCTACTTTTCTCCCAAATATTTTTTCCTTCCTTCATTCTCTTTAAAGGCTGATCCCACCCTTCCTACAGATTAATAGTGTTATTTGATATCAGAATTCTTCTCTAATACAGTACTTATATATGCACTTTTTACCCTTTAATATATTTTAAGATTCCAAATAAAAGATTCAGCAAAAAATAAGACATGTAGATTAATTTATATTCTAGCTTCCTGTATTTCATTTGGTAAATTCTTTGTCTATGAATTAAATAATATTTAATATTAATGGCCAAATCACAGAATAAAGGTTCACAGTTAACAAAAATAAAGTATGTAAATAGAAATAAAAATTCTTTTAGTAAGAAAACTAAGAAGAGGTAAGTGAATAGGAGAAATGAATACAGCAAATTTTTTTTACAAAAGATGGGCAGTGTAGAAAAGTGATAAATACATACAATTACTGGACCAAAATGTAAAGTACATTATTATCATAGAGCAGGGATGTCAAACTGCTGGCCCATGGGCCAGATGCATCATGGAAAAACTGCGCCCACCCCATTGCTGGCAATGGGGGGAAAGGGGCGTTGGTCTTACCTGAACGCCTTTTCTCAGTACGGAGATGGATAATCCACGGATGGGTTTTCTCTGTCTGCCTGCTCTTGAGACCAAGTAGCCAAAGCTTGACACGCCCCCACTTCCTGTGGAGTCCATTCTTAACGAGGGCGAATTGGCTGATGATTGACGAGGTATTGGCTCTCAGCTCCCTACTAGCGGCCTGCTGGCCTTGGGGTGGGTGTGGATTATCCATCTCCGTACTGAGAAAAGGCGTTCAGGTAAGACCAACGCCCCTTCTCCAGTACAGGAGATGGATAATCCACGGATGGGACGTACCAAAGCCTCACTGTCCCAAGGGGTGGGAAACAGATAAGGCCGGTAGATTGATCTCTGAGACAACTTGCTGGAGGACCCTCCTACCAAAGGAGGCGTCCGCCGATGCAAAGCGGTCTATCTTGTAGTGTCGTATAAACGGGGAAGGCGAGGACCATGTCGCGGCCCTGCAAACTTCCTCGATTGACGCCTGGGTAGCCCATGCCGCCGAAGTTGCAGCGCTTCGGGTGGAATGGGCCGTGAGATGACTTGGGGGCGGCAGGGATGATACATTGTAAGCTTCTGCGATACAGCTTCGGATCCACCTTCCAATGGTGCCCGCGGAAACTTTCCGCCCCAAGGTGCCCGCTTGGAAGGACACAAATAGGGCCTCCGATTTGCGGAAGGGTTCTGTACGCTTTATATAACGCCGCAAGGCTCTGCGGACGTCCAATGTATGCCACTGCCGCTCCCGGTCATGTGTTGGATTTGGACAGAAGTTTGGGAGAATTACTTCCTGTGTCCTGTGAAAGAGTGAATTCACCTTCGGTATGAAGGCAGGATCTAACCTAAGGACCACCCTGCATAGGTCGTTTCTGTCTGACAGTGTGGCCAGTTCCGAAATTCGTCTGGCCGATGTGATGGCAATCAGGAACGCCACCTTTAGCGACAGGTGTCACAAGGAAACGGTCGCCAATGGTTCAAATGGTGACCAAATGAGTGCGTGAAGCACTCGCGGTAGTTCCCAGGACGGGTACCTGTGAACTACTGGAGGTCTGGTGTTATAGGCGCCCTTGATAAAGGCGCGGATCCTGGGGTGGTGAGCTAAGGGAACCGAATCCGTGCAGGTGAGGAGGGTGGACAAGGCCGCCACTTGCCTGCGGATGGTCGCGGGGGGAGGCCTCGGTCTAGTCCCTCCAAGAGGTAATCTACTATCTGAGGGATGTAGAGTTTGTGTAAGCCAAACTGCCGTTCCCTGCACCAAAGGCAAAAATTTTTCCAAGTGGAGTCATAAATGCGGTTTGTTGTCGGACGGCGTGAAGCTTGAATTATGGTAATGGCCCCGGGAGAGAATAGTTCCTGTGCCATTATCTGGCGCTCAAGTGCCAGGCGGTCAGTTGTAACCATTGGGGTTCCGGGTGACTGATGGTTCCCTTGTGTAGGGACACTTGATGAGGGGGAATGTTCCATGGGGGCGACTGAGACAGGTTCATCAGGTCGGAACCACGGTCTCTGTGGCCAATATGGTGCTACTAGGATCACTTCTGCCCGTTCCTGAATCAGCTTGCGGATGACCGCCGGTATGAGTGGTAGTGGGGGAAAGGCATAAAGCAGACCCTGAGGCCACTGAGTTCTCAGAGCGTCCGTCCCCTCTGCTCGCGGGTTGAAGTAACGAGAGTAAAATCTGGGGAGCTGGGCATTGTCTGATGATGCGAACAGATCGAGGATCGGGTACCCGAACTTGCGGGAGATGTCTAGGAACAAGTTCGGGTGTAGCCCCCACTCCGAAGGGTCCACTGTGGTGCGGCTTAGGAAGTCCGCTTGCTGGTTGTTGACCCCCGATATGTGTTCCGCTTTTAGTGACTTCAGATTGGGCTCTACCCAGCTGAATAGGAGTCGTGACTCTGTCATCAGGGTTTTTGATCTGGTCCCCCCCTGCCGATTGATGTGCGCCTTGGCTGCTATGTTGTCTGTTAGGACTAGAACGTGGTGGCCTCTGATTCTGTCTCTGAATTGTTGCAAGGCTAGGTGGATAGCCCTGAGTTCTAGCCAGTTGATGTTGTTTCTCAGATCCGTGGCGGACCAACGTCCCTGTACAAACTGGGAGTCCAGATGGGCTCCCCAACCATACAGACTGGTGTCTGTAGTGATGGTAACTCTGACTGGTTCCTTGAAGGGTGACCCCTTGGTCACGGCCCGAGAGCACCACCAGCGTAGCGCCCTGCGGATTTGTGCCGTGACCCTGACTAGGTGGTTGGATGCGCTGGTGTTCTGCCGTTGGTAAGGGAGCAGAAACCACTGTAGTTCCCGTAGGTGGAGCCTGGCCCAGGGTACAATGGCTATGGCCGATACCATCTTGCCCAATAATTGGGAAAGTGTTAGTATCGGAACTGAACGTTGCCTGTGAACCCAGCGAGCCAGTTCCCTGATGCCGGCCACCCGGTCTTGGGAGAGATAGACCATACAGTTGGTTGTGTCTATCATGGCCCCCAGATGCAGCAGCCTGGACGAGGGAACTGTCTGGCTCTTCTGAAAGTTTACTGAGAATCCGTGTAATTGGAGGACGCGAATGACGGTCCTTACGTCCGCCTGAGCTGTCTGTAGGGATGTTGCTTGGATTAGTATGTCGTCTAGGTAACATTGGACGCGTATTGGGATTTTTCTCAGTTTGGCGGCTACCGCTGCTAGTATCTTGGTAAATACCCTGGGTGCCGAAGATAGACCGAAGGGGAGAGCTCTGTATTGGAAGTGTTTTCCCCCGTAACAGAAACGTAGGAACCGGCGGTGGTTTGGGTGGATGGGGATGTGAAGGTAGGCTTCCGTGAGGTCTATCGATGCCAGGAAGTCTCCTTCTCTGATGCTTCCCAGGATGGACTGAAGGGATTGCATCTTGAATTTTTTGTATGTGATGTAGCGGTTGAGGTTTTTTAGGTCCAGGATTGCCCTCCATCCTCCTGAAGTCTTTGGAACCACGAAGAGGATGGAGTAAAATCCTCTGCCTCTGTATTCCGCTGGGACCGGTTCTATGGCTTGAATGTCCAACAGGTGTTGGATGGCCTCCTGCATGAGTTTGCGTTTGGTGGGGTTCCTGGAGACCGAGCAGTTGATGAGTCGGTCTGGGGGTGTGACCAGGAACTCCAGGGACAGCCCGGACTGGATGGTTTGTAGTACCCAGTTGTCCGTGGAGGTCTGCTCCCACTGGTGGAAGAAGTGAGCTAGTCTTCCTCCAATGGGTAGGTCTATGTAGGAGTCATTTTGTCTTCCGGTACGGACGACCCGTTCCACGAAAGGGTCGTCTCGACTGGTTTTGTTGTCTGGGCTGGAACCCCGGTCTGTCGTAGGGTGGCCGTACGGTTTGTTCTGCCTGGGAGTGAATGGCTTGGGTGCCTGATTGATAGGCGTGGTTGTCGGTTGGTGAAAGGACTGCCTACGAAAGTAAGGTGTGGTACGTTTGTCTGACCTTTTGTTCAAGTGTGCCATGACCTTCCGCTTGTCTTTGTTCTCTACAAGATAGGGTCCAAGGCCTCCCCAAACAGACCGTTGCTTGAGTAAGGGGCGGTCGCTAGCCGCCACTTAGCCTTGGTGTCAGCTTGCCAGTGTTTTAGCCATAGCATTCTCCTAGCAATTATGTTGGATGTTATGGATCTGGATGAAAAATGGCCGATTGGAATGTTGCGTCTGCAGCGTATTCCGTGGCTGCTACCATCTTAGCCAGGTCCTGGTGTGTTCGTATGTCCTCCATAGGAACTATGGTTTGTAGTTGTTGCAACCAGATGAGGGTGGCCCGGACAAAAAAGGAGGCCGAGGTGGCTGCTTTGATGGCCCATGCCGCTGTCTGGTGGGTTTTGCGAAAGGCTTGTTCCCACTTTTTGTCATCTGCCTTAAGGGCCTCCACTAGGTCCCCAGCCATGGCTGTCTGGGAGACCAAGGGGGTCCAGGCTTCATCTACTTTAGGAATTTCTAAGGCCTCATTGAGGTCTGTGGCAGTGCTGTATAATTTTTTGTCCGTACCACTCACTGATGGGAAGGAAGCGGGAGAGTCCCATGGCTTCTTGATCCCTTTCAGGAAAATGGCGGGGCAAGGTATATGGTGTTGCGTTGTCACCTTTTCTACGAATACGGGTCTGGATGTGGTGGCCGGTGTCGCTTGCGGCTGAGAAAACTGATCCGTCCCCATGTCCGCAATGGCTGTGGCCTTGCGTAGTATCGTGAGGAAGCGGTTGGGATTAAATAATCCCCCTGAGGGGGGCTCAGGGGGAAGTTCCTCATCCTCTGACATAGAGATCCCAGGTTGATCCTCCTCTTGTGGTGAAGAATAACCACTCATGGAGGACTGGGCCGGGGAGACGGGTTCCTGAATGCCTGAGGACTCTGAGGGGAGTTCCGAGTGTGGCATGGCTGAGATGGAGGGCCCCTGGTCGTGGTGGGCGGAGCGCTGTGCTAGGGCTCGGTCCACCACTTTGGTTAATAGGGCCTCTAGCCGTCCATCTGCCCAGATGTCCCCTATGTCATTACCTTTGGGTGTGGTGACCGCAGGTGGAGAGTTGGACTCAGTGGTTGTGCCTGCCGCCGTGGTTGTTTGTTGGGCTGATGTAGATGGCGGATCCAGTGGTTGCGGTGTTCCTGGAATGGACCACGCGCTCTGGGTTGATGTGGATGGACCCAATGGTAATTCCATCTCGGTGGCCGCTATTTGAACCAATTCCAATTGGGCCTGCCTCTGCGCTCTGGAGAACTCCTTCTCCAGGGCCTGGTGCCTACGGCTGGCTTGCTTTTCCGCCAACTTGGAGGGCCTCTTGAGCGAGTGTTTTGTCTTCGCTTTGCACTTGCCTGCCGCCTTCTGGTCAGAAGGTGTGTTGCAGCCGTATTTGGGAGATGGAGGGGTCGTGCTCATGGATTGAGGCAACGAGGGTCCCTCCATTCCGCTTGAGCAGTCCCAGAAAAACTGAGAAGACGCTCAGGCAGGCAAGTATTGGCGGGAGCGAAATTGGAACAAGTACCAGGACTGTTCCCCTGATCACCCGACCACAACAAAAATATTCTCTCTGGGCTAAGGTCACGGTAGCTGAGGGAGGTACCGAAGGCACGTTTGGAACCACTCTTTGGGTTCCGCCCGGAGGCCTTAGGTGACCAGGCAACGTGCACCAGTAGAAAAAGAAAAAGGGAGGCAAAAAATATCAGTGGCGACCTCAAAAGGGTCTGTAGGCCTGACTTAATACACAACAGGTATCAAATGGCGGTCACCTAGAGCGGAATTTATTCTTATTAATACTATTACTATTATACTAATAATAGGAACAACAACAATAATAAAATAATAATAATAATAACAACAACAATAATGGTGATGATGATAATATTGTGTGTTCTGCCTTTAGGCCTGTTGGCCCTGCAGTCGCTTAATTTTTAGCTTTAAAAAAAAATTTTTTTAATTATTATTATTATTATTATTATTTTTAAAATTTATGTATTTATTTTTATTATTATTATATTTTGTCCTATTATTATATGTGTGTATCGGGGGTGAAGCGCTGGCTGTGAGCTCCTATTCCGCCTCTATCAGTGATTCCAGATATGATGTGGAGCTTCCTTAAGCTCGGTTTGCCTTTCTCTGGCAAGAGATGGCAGCCGCAGCTCGTTTCTCCCTGAAAATGGGCTTTGCGGATCCCAGGAGGGTTCTCTAGCCTCAGTTTCTTGGTTGGGGCTTACTCCCTTCCTGTGCTTCAGCTTTTTAAAAAGGAGGGTGGCCGCGGCTCGTTTCCCTCTGAAAATAAGCTCCGCAGCCTCCCAGAAGCTGCTTGTGCCCGGGGATTTAAATTTGGCACGCTGGTGACGTTTTAAGGGAATCCCAGTCAGGGATTGCCTTTGTTGCCTGAAAACGGCAACAAAATGGCGCCCGCGGTTGCCCTGGGCTGCTAGGGAATCTCCGATGATCCGAATTCAAGTTTGAATCCGGACCTGGAGATTGTTATTTTTTCCCCCAATTTGAGGAAAAAATCCCTTGGAAGGTTGGGGAGAAAAGCTCAGCAAGTGGTCTCTGCTGATGCCTTCCCCCCCCCCTTTTCCACCTCCAGAACCCTGGGGCTGGCTGGGATCCATGGGGAGTTTCCCCCCCCACACCCCCTTTTTCAATTTTAATATAGGATCAGGGATGATCCCAAGGAAAACTTAGTGGTTGGGGGAAAGGTTCAGCAAGTAGTCTCTGCTGATGCCTTCTTCCCCCCCTTTCCACCCCCCAGAGCCCTGGGGCTGACTGATATCTGTGGGGAAGTTTCCCTCCCCACCAATCCCCTTTTTAATTTTAGGTTTGAGATCAGGACTGATCCCCAGAAAATTTTGTGGTTAAATTTTTTTGGAAGGGGAAGCCAATTATCAAGGGATAATCAATCAATGGATTTTTTGTCTAACCTGATAAGCTGAGAGCCACGCCAAAACGAGTCTTCTCGAGCAGAGACCAAGTTAAGAATGGACTCCACAGGAAGTGGGGGCATTTCAAGCTTTGGCTACTTGGTCTCAAGAGCAGGCAGACAGAGAAAACCCATCCGTGGATTATCCATCTCCTGTACTGGAGAAAAGTCATGATACGTCGCATCACATGATGTTGCGAGTTTGACACCCCTGCCATAGAGCTATGGTAAAGGACACCTAAAAAATATTCTTCTGACTGTACATCATCTTTATATTTAGTAACAGCTGAAGCAGCAATATAGATGCTTCACAGAACTAATTAGATTACTTTCTGTTTCAAGGTAAATTGATATATGCACTCCAAAGAAAAGAACTGTCATAAATGCCATCAATTTAATCTATTAATGTAATGAGATTTAAATTTTCCAGATGAATGAAGTGAAATGAGGCCAAGAATATATTCAACCATTAACATGACTAAAAATAATATTATTTCTTATAAATAAGATTTCCTGCACCATATAACTGTTTTACTTCCAGAGCAGTTTTGTTTTTATTATAATATATATAATGTAAATGCACATTTATGCAGGCTTTAAAAGAGAAACCCAGAATTCACAAGCAGCGTGGAAAATGTTTTAAGAACAGAATCATCTTCATGGTTAGATATATGTAAAACATTTTTATAGCAAAAGAAATAAAGAATTGTGCTGATATGAAGCGAAAGTCTTCAGTGATCCACCTCTTGGCTTAAAATAATTCTATAATCTCAAATTTCACTTTTTCAATACATGTAAGAAAATATTTTAGCAATAGTCTATATATTTTAGCTACCAAATATACATGCAACATAGAAGTAGAAACAAATTATTTGTTGATATAAATCTAGTTTGTAGTTTATTTTCTTCATATCTATATTTTTTGTGTATGTGTTTTGTAAGTGAAGAATGCTTACTCATTTCACTAAAAAAATTTGCAGTGTATTTTGAATAGCTTCCACAATGTAATCTTTTTTCCATCTAATAATATTTTTTACTAGAACAGATTCTTCTTCCCCTCAAGTTGCTTTCAGGAGATTCCAAACAGGCCAAGATTCCTCAACATATCACAAATGCTTTGAAAAAGAAACTTGTTTATCATGCTGTTTTTTGGTTGCATACAGAGCTTCATTTTTATATTGTAAGTAAATCATTGCCATTATAGCAGGTCATTAGTGAAAACTTAACTTTTTCCCATCATAAAATCATTGTGTAGTGCATATTTCTAGACTGAAGTTCTGAGGACAAGTTTGTTTGTTTTTCTTTTCATTGTTACATATGTCACTCAGGGAATTTTTTTGACTGAGCAGCTTGGTATATAAGTTTTAAATAGATTGTTCCCAATGAACAATCATGCTAACTGGATTGAAATAGATTAGTTGCCAATTCTAATACTGGAGAACCATACAGAATACAGTTAATCATGGACAGATAAAAGAAAGAAAATAGTCTGAACAGTTTTCAGTTTGAATTGTGCTACATCAGTAAACTCTTCCTAGCAGATTCAGTGTTGGGACTTCATATATTGGGACACAAGGTAATGCAGCAAACTTACTTGTGGGGCAACCAATTTTTCCACTCTACATTATGATAGGAAAGCAACAACAATAGAGTACAATAATTACAATGCACTACTTTAAAAAGGCAATTTCAGCAGAGATTGAAACTAGAGAATGTGGTTGTTGAGAGGAGAAACAGTGAAAAGGAAGAAGCTGATTATTAGTAAAGGTAAAGACTGAATGTAAAATGAGAGTGGTTAAGGTGCTGGTCTGGAGACTGAATTCTAGTCCTGCCTTAAGCATGAACCTCTCCTTTCTATGTTGTCATATATTACAATAATATATAAGTTACACAGGTATGTGATCATTTGACAGACTCTGGAACTTCAGAAATTGATGAAAACTGGCATTTGACAATGCCAGTTTTGGCAATGAAGTGAATGTGTCCTCTGACAGAAAACATACTAAACATGGGAGCCATCATATGTTATTCAATTAGCATTAAAAAATTGCATGGTGTCAGAAAATTTGCTTTTAGTCACTACATTTAGCCATTTTGTTGATGTATTCATTTACAATATCTAACTAAAGTCTGTTATCAGGACTATATTTTATGAAGATATTGTAAAGAATAGTTCTTTTTAAAATGCAGTTCAAATCAAATATTGTAGTCATTATGACTTTGTTTAGAAGGTATTTCAATTCATCTTCCAGTATTCAAGATAGAATTGGAAGAAAAGTAGTGTGATGCCTTAAAAATATACCACCACCCCATTAAGACAATATAGCAATATGTACGCCATCTGTGTAATTATATTATCCTATTTTATATATAATTTAAAGGCACTAGACAAACATGCCTCCTAGAACCTGGTTTAAAAAATAATTGGTATGTGGTTTAATCCAATGCCCTCCAGATGTTTTGAATGATGGTGTTGTATGGCTTTATGGCAGGTTTAGTTCCAAAAATTTAGAAACCATCATCTGGTATACATTTACTTTGAGCAGTCTGAAGAATAGAAGAATGCTGTAGACCATTCAGATCAACTTCTGGTACAGATATAATTCTATGAAATATTCAAGTTACAAAGCACAAACATCAACAAATACAAAAATAAAGATCTGGTTGCTAGGTTCTCTTATTGAAGTTTCAATAAACAATCTGAAACTCACTAGGTTTTCTCTATCTCTGGGGTCTCCTATTTTGCCATTCAGGTATTTGCTTAGGTAGTCCTCCAAGCCAAGCTAGCTGCATTTCAATTCTCTTATATTCTGATTTAATGGTCTTATTCATAGTGGCCTGGCTACTAAGTCAGGTATCTGCAAATAATTTCCAGCAATCAAAATAAGCATGATATTTGGGCAAGGCATGTGTTTAGAAAAGGGATAAAACCCTCTATAATTTGGGGAGCATTTTCCTATCAGTCGGTATGAAAACACATCAAAATAAGGATTCTCGGGAATCTACATCATAAAATTCAATAGTCTTATACCAAAACACAATTCTATTACAATACATACTACCAATAAATAAATGCACTTTCAGAGTTTGTAAAAGACTGATAAGCAGTCAAACTTAGTTAAGTTTTTGGCAGAGAAAAGGGGGGAGAGCTATCTTCAGAAATCTGAAGGGCTGTCACACTGTAAATGGTTCAAGCCTATTGTCACCTACTCCAGAAGGTAAGATTAGAACTAACAAGATGAAATTTCAAGAATGTAGGTACAGATTAGATATTAGAAAAACCTGTTAAAAATAAAACCTGTCAGTCAGTGGAATAGGTGACTTGATAGAGTGATTTCTTCCTCTTCTCTGGAGGATTGCAAACAGGTTAGGTAGTTATTTGGGGAGGATATAGCAGTGAATCCTGTAGTGTGCAAGGGATTGGACTTGATTTTAGGTCCTTTCTAATTCAGGCTCAAATATATTTTTGAACCAGAAGTTTTACAAGGGTAATGCATAGGAAAAGATTTTTCTTTAGAACAGAAGCAGAAACTTACCTATTAAATCATATTTTTTCCCATTTAATAACTACTTTTATTTACTTTTTACTTTTTTCTATTTTTAGAATTTACAAATTCTGTGGAACCTAACAGTTATTTGATCACTAAAAAAAGTAAATTAAATAAATTAATAGCAATAGCATTTAGATTTATGCATATACCACTTCACAGTGCTTTGCAGCCCTCTCTAAGCAGTTTACAGAGTCAACATATTTCCCCTAATGATCTGGGTCCTCATTTTGCTGACCTTGCAAGGATGGAAGGCTGAGTCAACCTTGAGCCAATGAGAATTGAACTGCCAAAATGCAGGCAACCTGGAGTCAGCAGAAGTAGCCTGCAATACTACCTCACCACCACGGCTCATAATTAAAATCTCCAAATATTATCCAAATAGGGGATTTTAAAAAAACTTTAAGAGGCCATGATGCTAATCATAATACAACTGATTGAAATTCAAAATCTGATATTTACTGCAGTATATACTATACAAAATCTTTGCATCTCCAAGTTACTACTATAATCCTCAATTTATGACCACAATTGAGCCCAAAATTTCTGCTGCTAAGTGAGACATTTGTTAAGTGAATTTTGCCCAATTTTACAACCATTCTTGCCACAGTTGTTAAGTGAATCACTGCAGTTGTTAAGTTACTAACATGATTGATAAATGAATATGGCTTCCTCATTGTCTTTGCTTATTAGAAAGACGCTAAGGTGATCACATGACCTTGTCATAAATATGAGTCATTTGCCAAGCATCTAAATTTTGATTACATGGCTGCAATGGTTGTAACTGTGAAAAATAGTCATAAGTCACTTTTTTCAATGCTGTTATAACTTTGAATGGTCACTAAAAGAACTGTTATAAATTGTGGACTACCAGTGCTTCCTAATCTTTAAGAATTACTTCTATACTTCCAAAGAAATTAAAAATAGTTCAGAATGACAACATTAGTGATACAAAGTAACACATATCCCATGTGAATATAAGAAAATGTATGCATAATTTTAGAAATTTGCACTCAGTTGCATGTTTATGGCCTTGTGTGCTCTGAAGCAGCTTTTTGTCTTTATTTCAACATTCTGAACTCTATTATACATTGTGTGTACAAAAACACAGCTGAGTTGTTAATATAAAATAATACCAGCCAATCAAATGTTTCCTCCTTCCACATGGCTATATCTATCCATGACACAGGAATAATAACTAATAATCTAGCTTAGAGACACATTAGATATGATGATATATTGATTCTTAAAGAACTATATAAATGACAAATATCTTCAGATTCTGAGAGAAGATTGGAGACATTGTTCAAAGGGGAAAAAAACAAAACACTTCATTGGGCATTTGTGGCATTTTAGTAATATCTGCCCATTTGCTCATTTCTGTGGCTTCCACTGGTTTTGAATCTTCAGATCTCCCACACATCAAAATGTAAATAGCAACATAAAAAGAACAAATAAAACAGCAAAATATGTATATATGCTTCATTAAATGTATCAATAATAGTCCTTATATTTAATACCTATATACTAACTTAAATTGTAAGTCACGATGTTTAATTGTATTAATAAATTAATTTATCCATTAATTCAAAGAACAGAATAAATATAAATTATACCATAATTTAAGCAAGACATAAAATTGGGAATCAAAGACTTAGGACTGAAAAGAAAATGCCAACTGCCCTGACTACCTTGGCTGTAGCCAGTAATAAAAGGCAACTGAAACCCAACAACCTTGCAAAGTCACAGTTTTATTTTAAACCACAAATGGTCAAAGACATTGATCTTTCTTGTTGTCTAAGGATATTGTTAAAATTGGCACCATAAATATGTTTACAAAAACATAGTATTATTAAATTCTACAAAACATATTTTTAAAACTAGAACCCAAGTTTTAAAGAAAATAATGCATATATAGGAGAACTGCAATAGAAAGAAATCCATCCATTTTAATTCAAATGAGACATTCCAGAATGTCTAACCCTCTTACAGCAACTTCATACTTAGTTCAGGATGTTCTTAAAGTGTTCCACAATTCAGAGCAAGCAAGTGGTTATCAAGGAAGCTAGTAAATCACCTGATTCCATTATAAAATCAATTACTGCAGCACATTTCTTTTGCTACACAACCTAGATATAGCAAAAGCATATTAGATAGCTGCTGCAAGGTCAAGAAATCTAAAGGCACTTTAAAATGTGGCTTAAATTTAGCTCAACATTGTATTTGTATTAAAGGAAATATTTTAAATAAATCTAAATAATTACCTTCTTTGGCTGATTGGGATATTTGATGGATAATCTCTGCAACTGGTCTGATGTATGGCTGCAAGATAGGAGATCCGAACAGCAGGTCGAACGGCCCAGCCTCTTCATTAAAGAAGAAATAATGCTGCAGCCACAGCCACACATTGACTTGCTCATCAGATGAGTTTATTCCTTAAGAAATCAGTATTGGTACTGGCCCATAAACAACCAAAATTGGCTGACTGCCTCATTCTGCAGCTTTCTGGCAAAAATTAATACTGCAAAAAAATTTTAAAAGTGGTTCTCTAAAGCTGATGCTAGCCACTCTCTCTACGCTAAGCAAAGCTTGCAATTTTAAAGTGCCTTTTATAACTACATTTTCCATGAGAAAAGCAATTTTGATAATGTCTACTGCTTTGTAAAAGAGCTATTAACTAAAGTAACAGATGCTATACTATACAAGTAGTTTGTTGTTTTGTAGCTTCATGTCTGCAATGACATTCTCTGTCCAAGTTATTCCCGCTTTGAAAGCTCAATCCTTAAGCAGCCAACAGAAAATAACCACGCCCTGTTCTGTTCCCATATTCACTATGCAAGATCCGCCTAATATCTAAAAAAAAAATTCTTTGGCTTTGGTAGGAGTAGAAACTGTGAGCAATTTAAATTACAATTGAAATATGATTTGCAAGAACACCTGCCATTTAAAGTGTTTAATAGATAGAGTAGCTATCCATTACACTTAAGAATGATTTTTTTTCTCTTAAAACTTTGAAGTTCTGCCTTTGTTATAAACATAACTGTACTTAAATTAAAAAGAGTAAAGCTATTTTCTAAATATAAAACTGAGCAAAGAGACAATTTAAAGCAAGACATCACAATAACAAAGAGGGAAACAAATTTCAGTTAAAGAAAACCCAAAGCAATAAAACATAAGATCCTTGCAAAGAAAATATAGTATTGTTATGCAATGCCAACTTAGAAATATGCTTGTAAACTATATCATACAAGTTGGAAAGAAAAGTAAACAAAAATAATGTCCTTTGTATACAAAAGCGCTGATAAAATATTTAAAAATTGGCCTAAATAACAGTAATTTTTCAAATTTCACATAAGTGAATTATAATGTAAAATAAATGCATACAGAAAACTTGAAGCAGTACTAAATGAAAAACCCTATATACTAAAAGATACATACTGTCCTTTAGCTATTAAAAGCAATGCATTTATTTCATTTAATGCAGCATACATTAAAGCATTTGCAAAGAGCGCACTCACATTAACAAAGATGCTCAACCCAACTACAGTATACAGACTTGAAATAATTGTCATTTACACGGATGGCAATATTAGCAGCAATCTTCAAAACCTTAGTCATCAGATAATTTAATAAGCAAGGGACTGGACAGCAGGTTAAGCACATATATTTAAGCAAAACTTCTTGTTTTCACTCTGCATCAAAAGCTATATTTGTTCTGCCTCCTCCCCTCTACACAGACTGGTTACAGCTATATTGTACCAGCATTGCTTCTTCCTTCAACCTTGCTGTGCCCTTTTGATATTCACATTTTTATTAATTCATTTTCCAGTAATATTTAAATTCAAGCAGCCAGTGAAAATGAAATTTAAGAAGCCTTTTGTATAAAAAGATTCTGCATGCAAACAAGCAAATAATGCAGTAACCTTTTACTCGCCTGCTGGAGGTACTGTCTGCTGCATAGAATTTTAAATCCCCATCTGCAGATGCAACTGAGCTGGTATTGCCAAGGACTTTGCTCTTCCTGTGCTGATTCTACACAGCTATTCATCAGAGAAAAACATTACAGGGAAAATGTAAAGTAATATAAAGTGGAATCACTCAAGATGACATGAAACAGGTCAACTTTGAAAAAGTCAACTGTGCCTTGCCTAGTCACGTTAATGAGCTAATAAAATATTATTCCTTATGCAGGTTTACACTGATATGCAGCACATGAAATCACAGGAAGCTAATAAAAACATATGCAAAATTAAAGTTCATTGATCATCCTTAGCCTGATAAGGCAAAAGTGTCTTTTCTTGCACCCACATCTCAAATGAAAGATTTCATACTGTTTTCCACATTCACCTTTTTCATGAATGTCCAAGTGCATAATTCTAACAAATGATTAAAGCTATCCCATAAAATTTTGAAAGATTTTTTTTCTAACTTGGGTTTTAGCTCGCTAACTACTACTACCATGTAATTTATTTACAAAAAAAGAACAGATTTACCTGATACCATGGTGTGAATGAAAATGTAAAGATCATTTTGAACTGCGCCAGAGAAGGCAAAATAAATTTTAGATTTTTAAGTTTTGGAAGATTGTAAAAAATGTAGCTGTTGCTTTGAACACAGATACTGATTTGAGATGAAAAAGATACACTTAATAAGGCTGCTTCATCAACTTCTATATTCGTAATTTTTCTTCAAGAAAATCAAGCTTTAATGTGCATAAGATCCAATGGCATTTTAATGCTACTGAGTTGTCTAGTTAAAAGAGAAACTGCTTCTAATCTGTACTACATATAATTCAAGATTACTAGTTATAATAATTTTGGGCTACACTGAATATAAAACATATAGCTATTCAATGAAATTTACATTTCCCCTAACAGGAATGAAAGATTAGCAATTAAGGTTGTTATTCATTATTTATGTGCTTTCCCTCTCACCTCATGTCAGTCTCCTTAATGTACTATTGATTCTCAAGATGCATTCAGTTGGAGCCAATGGCAGACCACACATAGGAAACCATCCAAGAAATAAAGCAAAGTGATATCTTCACAAATAATTTGAGATGCATAAAATCTGAGTGACGTATGCAAATAACATTGTTTTGAAGCAAATACTAAATATGAACCAGTTTTTTCTAAAGCAATTAAATCATCAATATCAGTAAATGAAACTTTTAAACATGACTTGTTGAACATACAACAGTAAGCTGCTTTAATGCTAAACTATACTCAATAAATTCACACATCACACTAAACCAAAATAACAATCCCTTCTAGTTTAGTACAATGTATAAACCAACCCATTAATTGTATAATTAATCCACTTCAATGTTTAAATCAATTCTTTTAAGACAAAATATTTTACATTTAGTTATTATATCTGTTTATGCATTAGTATCATTTAATATTAGTATTTCATTATAATATTGATGCTTTTAATGCTAAATCTAAATTTCTACAAATGTGAGTAATTTCATAACTTTAAAAATTATGAGATATATATGATAACTATTTTGGATATAAACATGTTATGAATACTGAAAGATTAATGTATGTGCATTACAACATAAAATGATAAACATGAAGTTGGCTAAAAATCATTATCATATCATTATCATAATTATCTGATGATGAAACAAACTTTTTTAAAGGTAGTCCTCAACTTACAACAGTTCATTTAGTGACTGTTGAAAGTTACAACGGCACTGATTAAAGTGACTTATGATCATTTTTCACACAACCCTTGCAGCATCCCGATGATCACATGATCAAACTTCAGATGCTTGGCAACTAGTTCATATTTATGATGGCTGCAGTATCCCGGGTCATGTGATCACAGTTTGTAACCTTCTGACAAGTAAGTCAATGGGGAAGCCAGATTCACTTAACTGTGTTACTAATTTAACAGCTGCAGTGATTCACTGAACAACTGTGACAAGAAAGGTTGTAAAGTGGGCCAAAACTCACTTAACAAATATATCATTTAACAACAGAAATTTTGGGCTCAATTGTGGTCATAAGTCAAGAATTACCTATAGATGTAATTTGTGTTTGGAAAACTTTGGAAATTTAGATCAGAATGAGATTACCGTATATGCCGGCGTATAAGGCGACCCGGCGTATAAGACGACCCTCATCTTTGGCGCCGAGTCGCATGCCTAGAACGTCATCTTATACGCCGGAAACTACCAGTATTTACGGCATGTAAGACGATTCGGCGTATAAGACGACCCCTGACTTCGGTGCCGATTTTAACACTTGCGGAAGTCGCCTTATACGCCAGCATATACAGTATTTGGAGGATTGATTTAGCAGTCAGTTTCCTTGAGAAAATGTGCATAATTTGTCAGTTCTACTCTGACAAACAACAGACTGGGTTGTTTTTTGGATATAAGTAACACAGTAATAGCAATAGCACTTACAAGTTATATACCACTCCATACTGCTTTACAGCACTCTCTAAGTGGTTTACAGAGTCAACCTATCATCCCCAACAATATAGGTCCTCATTTTACTGACCCCAGAAGGATGGAAGGCTGAGTCAACCTTGAGCCAGTCAGGATTGAACTCTTGGCAGTGGGCAGAGTCAGCCTGCAATAGTGTATTCTAACCACTCAAACCACTACACCACCACATCACATCAATATAGTTCCAGTGAGTCCTTTCTGGTCTTCCTTTGAGCCACAGTTTTATCAAAAGGTAGAATTACTAAGCAGTATTTTCTAATTTAATTCTTCAGCCTAGATTCCTACACTTTCTTCTCTCTTGTTTGTATAATTCTAACTTCTAATACAGTATTTTAATCTGGTCACTCCCATTCTCACCTTCAATATAGTCCTTCAATTTAATTGGCTGTCTTCACTTACTTAACTCCAATTCAACCCTCCAGCATAGCCCTTCTTTCTGATTTTCTCCACTGTTGACTCTTTCTCTCTTCCCACTCAAACTACTTTCACAGTGGGTGCCTGCACGCAGTCTCCTAACTGGCTGTACTAAAGCTTTTTCCAATCTTTCCTAAGCTGCACCAAAACTGTTCACAATCTCTTAACAAAACATTTGTTTTTCTCTGAACAACACTACAAGTTGTAATGACAACCAATTTGACTTCTACCTTCAGCCCTTTAAGTCCATAGATCTCAAGATAGATGTAGCCACGATGGCTCTGCAAAAGGTAATTTCCATTCTTGCTTTTCTGCTTCTGCTGCACAGAGTTCACATGGCACCATTTTTGGACCCTGCATTGTCTCTCCAATCAACACCCATTCTGTCTAATTCCAATATCAATCAAGTTAGCTCAGTCTCAGTTTACCCCATCTATTTACTTCTCTCTTCTTTCTCATTATATATTCCAATCACACTACTTAACTATCATTCTGTAACATACTTCTTAAAAGAAAATTCCTTATCTTTAATCTCCAAAACACCCATGTAACTACTACCTGATTAAAAAGACTTCCTTCCCTTCAGGATTAATATAGTTCAGACATGTAAAACACAAGGCCCGGGGGCTGGATGCGGCCCGTGAAGTGGTTTCCTGTGGCCCGCAAGCCCATCCTGGAAACAGTGAGGGAACGGTCTCCGCTGCCTTGACCCTGGCCCAGGCCTGGAGGGAGCCAATGTACAATTTTGTGGTGGCCATATATGTTGAAATGCATTCAGTCTTAGCTGTCTGGAAACAGCGAGGAAACAGCCTCTGCTGCATCGGCTCCGCCCCCTGGGTGCATGCTTTGTGAGGAATGAAGAAATGCATCATCGCTTGGAAGTGGCCAGCAAATGGCCCTGGCCTATTTCACATATCCGGCTTCATGGGCTCCAGGGGAGGGGTTTCAGTAGGCAGCGGGGCAGTCTCCTCACAGTGCCGAGAGGCTGAGCCAGGTGGCACAAATCTGATGAGAAGTGCAATGCTGCCTAGCCCCCAGCCTGCCCAGTTTCAGCAGGCAGCAAGGTGCAAACCTGGCGAGCTTCGCACCGCCTGGCTCAACCTCTTGGCACTGTGAGATCCCCCCGCTGCTTGCCGAGATCGGGCAGGCTGGGGGCTAGGTGGCATTGAGTAGGTCACATTGACTCTCAGGCTGCTCATGGCATCCCCTCTCCCAGAGCCCACCAAGCCAGATATGTGAAGTAGGTGAGGGCCCTGTGCTGGCCATTTCCAGGCGATGGTGCATTTCTTCATTCCTCATGAAGGATGACACTTCCCCAGCTGCATTTCTTGCCTGTTTTTCTCCCTCCCTCATCTCAAATATTTTCCCACCACTCTGTACTTAGGAAGGAACGAAGGAAAGAAGGAAAGAAGGATCTGAGGGAAGTCCTGCCTTAGTCCTGCCCTGCTGTCCTTTCACCATCCCTTTGCCCCCTCCTCCTGGCCTATTCTGGGGGTCTCCCATCCTATTGCTAAGGAAGCTTTGGATGCAAAGCCGGGTCTCCTCCCATGGAGAGGGAAAGCCTCCCTCTGACTTTGCCCTCGTACCCATCATGAGCAACCTGGCTAAGGAGAGCAAGCACAGCAGCAGCAGCCTTGAGGAGGAGATAAGTGCAGCTGGGCATCCCCTTGGGGAAGTGGGGCTGGGCTTGGTGCTGCAGGTGCTCGAGGCGTTTGACCTCTGCTGCCCAGGGCTCCGGGCAGCCTGTACCACCATCCAGCCCCCCCCCACATGGCCTGAGAGGAACAGTGAGGCTCTTCCAGTGGACCATGCCTTGGCACTTGTCCTGGTCCCACCTCCTTCTGCCAGAGACCCTCAGATTTGTCTCACTCCTGCCCAGGCCCCCACAGGTACCACTTACGTGAACGATGTAGAGCTGGCCACGCCCAACCAGTAGGCCACACCCATTCCATCCACATCCACCCAGTAGGCCACACATACCCTGGCCACACACACCCGCCCCCCCGAGGGCAACTGCAATGCTGATGCGGCCCTCAATGAAATTGAGTTTGATATCCCTGATATAGTTGCCAATTAGATTTTGTAGAATATCATTTTCTAAAAAAATACAGAGAAATAATATATCAGAGCTTTAATTTATCAAGAAGGCCTATAATCCATATTTTGTCATTTCTATTTTTTCAGTTATTTATATCTTTTCCCTCACAAAAAATGTTCCCACGTGAGCATCCTCAAAAGTGAAGACACCTGCAAATAATTCATTGAGTTTCTGTGCAATATTATCTTTTGTTTTTATAGTCCCTCTGTTTTTCCTTATAATATATTACAATATTTTTAGCTGTTGTTCTTAAATGTGGTAAGCTTCATTTACCATCCTTTCATTCAGTGACTGTTCAAAAAGTTACAATGACACTGAGTGAGGGATGCTTATCGCAGCTTATTGTAACTGAGGGCATATAGTATCCACATGGTGATGTGATTACAATCTGAGCTCTTGGTGACTAGCTTGCAAATACATTGCAGCATTCCATAGTCACATGATCATTTGCACTCTTCATAACCAGATTCTGGCAAGAAAAGTAAATGGAGAAGCCAGCAGGTTACAGACTTACCTAAGGATGGCAACTGCCTGGACTGCTATCTTAAGTTAATATAATCACATTATGCCTTACAACTTAGAATTGGATTTCCCAGTCCCAATTACTATCGGTAAGCAAGGACCACTTGAATCATTTGCCCTATCAAAATTAATTTTTTTATATTCTTTATTACCAATTTGCTTTTCTTTTTGCTCAAGTTTATATGCTTGTTTTAGTTCTATATTTAAAAGAAAATATTCTTTTCTCTGACAATTTTTCTTACTCTGTTCATTAATCATATTACATTGACTTGGATTTGGTCTTTATTCTTTACCTGAAATGTACATTCTCAGAAAATTTCTATTGTTATGGTTTGAGCATTTTTCAACCATTATAAAAAGATTTTGTTTTCTAGAATGTTTTATCACTTTTTTTTTTTACTTTGAGAAAATCTACTTTCTAATGTTTAATTTTTTTGCTATTTCTTACCTAGTACCTAAATCTAACAACATCTTAAAAAATGGGCTTTTTTGTCAAAACAATTAAGGATAGTAGCACAACGGACTGCAGAGCAAATTACAGTTAGCAGCTTTGCTAAAAGAAGATAAATGGCACCCTGCAGAAGGGAAAAGATGCAATAAGCTAAAAAATGAGCAAAGTTCTATCTTTAACTGGTTCTAAATTTGCTACCTCAAATAATCCTGCCTAATGAAAAGGCTAAATAATTATGGCTATTTCATATTATGATAAATTCCTTTTGTAGCTTATTAAGAACCAATATTTGAAATGATTTTGAGTATTACATATATGTAAATTCCTCCAAGGTCATTACAATTACATTCTACCAGAAGATAACTGAAAACAGTTAGAAGGGAGTTGGTCCAAGTCCAAGCCTGTAAGAATTTGAAGACCCTATTAAAACATTTGTGGGTAGTGATATATTTAAGACATTTAACATTCAGAGGATAAAAATAAGACATATGGCCTAACTCAGTGATGGCGAACCTTTTAGAGAACGAGTGCTCAAACTGCAACCCCAAACTCACTTATTTATCGCCGGGTGCCGGGTGGGCGTGGCCACTGGGTAGGCGTGGCTGTGGTGGTCATGGCAGAATGGTTCGGTGTGGCCAAGGTGGCCGTGGTCATCTCGATATTGCTCGTGGGCAGGGACTCCTGTGAGGGCCGGGCAGGGCTGGGGGAGATCCAGGGAGTCACTGGTGGGTGGGATGGTGGGCAGGAGGCTTGTCCTGCAGGGAGAGGGGAAGGAAGGCAAGGTGGGGGTGCATTGCTAAGGGGCAAGGCGAGGCAGGGGCCAGGTTGGCTGCTGCCTGACATCGGCCCCCGCACATAGAGGCCAGCGAGCACATGGGGGCTGATGGTGTCCACAGCCTGCTGGTCCCTCGACTGGCCAGCAGTTCAGAGAAGCCGCCTCTGAGTTCGACGGCTGGCCGAAAGCTGAGGAGGAGATGCAGTGGGTCGTGCCTGGAAAAAGGAGAGCATGCGAGGCCAGGAGGGACGGGATGGGACTGGGGGGGAGGGAAACAAGCCATGCTGGGATGCATCTGGCCACGTGAGACCTCGGCAAGTTAGCGAGCAGCTGCTTGAAGAGGGATGGTTGCCATCTCCAGGGCATGATGCGCTTGCCCACAGAGAGGGCTCTGAGTGCCACCTCTGGCACGCGTGCCATAGGTTCGTCACCACTGGCTTAACTGGTCTTTTCACAATTCCCAGAATTTCAAAAGCAGATGTTGGTTTAAGAATTACCAAAGAGTGAATATATTTTAAAAAATAACATATGTTTCCTCTCAAACTTCTATTGTATTTTGTAGCACACAACAAATTCCACTGATGCAAACACAAATGCCTTAAGACACTTAATTTTTAAACAAATATTTAGCTTCTAAGATTTAAATTTTAAAACATTTGAAAACTCTTTATTTTATATGTCTGTCAATATATTGCATGTACATACTATTTGGCGAGGTGTAGCAATGATGTATTGATTTATAATGTAAGTCTCTAGAATAGAGATTCTAGAAGTATAACGAAGATTTCAATTGTGAGAGAAAAAAATGGTAACGAACTTGAATCAACACAAGAAAAACAAAGGTATATTCCATACTTGCAAAACTAAGGAGGAAGAATGTACTATATGCGAGAAGAGGTAGTCTGATGGGGTGGAGTAGATTTGAAAAATACATACAGGGAACAAAGGTATGTATTTATAATGAATACAAAAAGTAACATGCAGAAAGTATTATATGATATCATTAGACTGCTGTGAATACATATAAAAATGAGAATTCAGCAGTAGCTGAGAACTAACTGTTCCATTTCATAAATGATAATAAATCAAAAGAGATTTGGAGGTTTTTGAAATTGAACTTTTGGGGAAATTATGAAAAATTCTGTGTGATGTGACCCAGGTTAAAAGATTATTCTGTTAGGTGATATAAATGGACTGAAAGAAATTTGATGAATGTACAAAAACAGTGACCAGTCATTCAGAGACCCATGAATGAATAAGATGACTGATGATCATCAACTTACAAAACAGTCTGTTTTCAAATATCTACTTTAAGAATAAGTCTATTCATGCATGGAAAAGCAATAAATGGGAAAACATGACTTTTGGTTATTTATAATAAAAGACTGAGAGAATTTGTGAAAGATACAAGAGTAATAAGATATTCTAAACGTTGATAGTGTCAAAATGGACACAGACGAAAAGAGAGAAAGGTGAAAGAAATGAAAGCAGAATGACTGAAGGAAAAAACAAACGAGTCCTATATTAATATATTATTACTAGACATATTAATATCACAATAGAAGGAATATGTATGATAGAAAATATACTGTGCATTGTATTTGAAATAAAATAAAAAGCATGGTGCTACAAGTACCACTAAAGTATGCTGGAAATATAAAAAAGAATACTTGATGAAGCAATGAAGTAAAAGTTTGTAGATGACAAAAAGTATACATCAGATAAAGATTGCTACAAAAAAGTAAGCATAAAAGATGCAATATGTATACAGAGAAAAAGATCGTTGTAGAAATGGAGTCTAAGAGAATGACTGAAATAAAAAAAAATGTTTTTGAAGTAGATTAAAAAGTCTAAGCAAGGAGTCTTCAACAGGGTGAATGAATTAAAAATAAAACTAATAAAATGATTTAACTTGAAAAGAGGGACTGCTAGAAGCAAATATGGTTTGCAATTATATAAAAGGATGAAGTATATTCAAAGTAAATTAGATTTAGCTATATTTCTGTTGCTTTTATGTGACAAATTTATTTTCTTTTGCTTATTATTTCCTAAACATTTTTGCATTCTGCAGAATATCATTTGTTCCAAAAGGAACAGAATGAAGGAGTCCCAGTGGTGCAGTGATTACAGTACTGCGGGCAAACAGTCTACAATCTGGAGTTTGATCCTGATAGGAGTCAAATTTAACTCAGCGTTCTATCTTTCCTAGGTCGATAAAATGAGGACCCAGATTGTTGGGGGTAATATGCAAATAATGCTGATACTGTCAACCACACAGAGAGTGCTGTAAAAGCACAATGGGAGGTATATAACTCTAAATGCTATTGCTATGTATATAATGCACTGAAATTCTTTAAAGGGTAATGAGGAGCATATAAATAAGTGACATGACTGATGAGTTAACAAGCTGGAATATGAACAAAATAGCTGAAGGAAACAAGAAATGAGTGCATTTAATGAGAAAACATGTGTATATACAAGAACTGAAGAAAACGTAATGCTAAAAAGAGTCCAGTACCTTTTCCTACTTTCATGTGTGGTTTGCTGACAGATTTAAAAAATGCACAATAATATAATGTAGCAAGCAACACTCTTCTTTTAATCAAAAATTGACTTAGTATTGCCATGCATTGCTGCAATATTAATGGCAATTTCCTCAAGTTACAAACATAGCCCTTCTGGGGCATTATTGACCATATAATCTCAACCCATAAGGAAGTGGAGCAGGATGAACAAGAGGAACCATGCTCTCCCACTCACTAATAGACCGATAGATAGTGTGTTACAGCCTCACTTTCCCAGATAGGGCAACAAGAATGGTAATGAAGGAATGAGGACCTTTCTCCTTTCTTCCTCCTTGCTTTTATATGCACAAGCTATGTAATATAATAACAATTCAGAATAACTATAATCATATTTAAATTCTGCATAGGACGCTATTACCTGAACATAGAAGCTACCTTGTGGTCAACAGCATACATTTTCATCTGTATTGTTTTGGGCAAAAGCTAATAAAGAAATGCTAAATAGTTGTCAGTTTCATGGAACTCTAAATAAAATAAATTTCCTCAAATAAAACATAGTTTTCTTGCATACATTCATGGGGATAAATCACATTAAACTGGGTGACCAAATATAATGTTGTATTTTCTATCTTCTCGAAAGAAACTTGTTCTAGTCAAGTCACTAGTTCTGCCTGTCTCTTTCAGTATGAAAGGCAGTTATATCAGAAAATAAATCATACCTGTAACAGTTGCCAGATTGTTAGGATTTAGAACATTAAAAATAGTAAAAATTATAAGTGCTTTAAAAATATTTTTGATTTAAAAATTGTATTTGCTTTTGCAAAAATTATCTCATTAAAAAAGACAACATTTCCAAACATAACTTACATTTAAATATTTATGTATTAATAACTGCATTGTTCAGTCCCCCCAAAATATTCTATTTTATCAGGCTATCTATAGAGACTGAGACATTATTAATACCAAGGAAGTGTATTTCATAATGTTTCATTTATGCAGCAGAGGTGTTACATGCGCCATCTTTAGGATGCTGAAAATTGCTCATGCGGCTGCATTTTGTACTAGCTGAAGGTTCCAGATTCTCTTCAACAATAGCCTCATATAGAGCTCGCTGCAGGAGTCCAAATGAGAAATGACCAGGATGTGATTGACTAGAAGTGGGGTAACTGGTACCCAACATGCAGCTGAGCAAATGACCTCCTAGCCATGCTACCACCTGCTCCTTGAGCAGGAACTGTGAGTTAAAAGGGACCTCTTTATGTACTGGACCTGTCTGGGATAGTGCGATTCCATCCAAGACTAGTGATGATAAATCTCCAGGTGCAGTGAAATACACACACACACACACCCCAACTCCATCTTACCAGAGTTTATCTGAAACCTGTTGTTCTCTCTCTCTCTCTCTCTCTCTCTCTCTCTCTCTCTCTCTCTCTCTCTCTCTCTCTCTCCCTCCCTCCCCCTCCCTTCCCCTCCCCCTCCCTCTCCCTCTCCCTCTCTTGAAAGCAATCAAGAAATCAAGAAGAGCAGGGACGGATATACCATCTTCATCCCGCTCCTACAAGAGATTATCTAAAAGTACAACCAATGCTGTTTTGTCCCATATCTGGGCCTAAAACCTGACTTAAAGGGTCTTGATAATCCATTTCATCCAGGATTCTCTGGAGTTTGCAATGCCACTATCTTTTCTTTGAAAAGAGATAGTGCTGGGAAGGTGGGAGTCTGGACAAAAATTTTCTAGAACAATAGGGTATAGTGATGGCTTGAGGGATGGTGTGCATCACCCCATTTTAAAGAAGCCAGAAACATCCTCTCTATCAAGGTTGAATTCACCATCAGTCGGACTCACCCACGTCTCCTCCTGAGTAGACTTTGACTTTGTTCACTTCCTCAGACAAACAGAGTCAAACTATTCCCAAACAGGCTTGACATCCAACTGGGAATAAAATCAGGCAGTTTTATCTGCCAGATGCACAGAAAATTCCTCTACATGGTGCTGAAAGTAGATCTCTGGACCGCCCTTCCCCCAATGGGTCAGGATGATCCTGGGTATCTCATTTCTTTTTACTTCCAAGTTCCATTGCTTTTCGTCTAATATCACTTTCCTTTCTGCAGCTATTGGCAAATCCTTCACCCAAACTATACTCATCTGATTTCAGTTAAAACCAAAGAAAATGTATTACCCAAAATCAAGTTGCTTTTCAATGGAGCCATTCCCATTTATGCAGGAATATAAAATAAGATTTAAAGACTTGTAAAAAATAACCCTGCTTCCTGAACATGAATTTCAGATATCCTGATTCTCATTCAGGCTACTTTATACAAGCATTTATTCCTCAACCATTTTCTCACAATAGGTTCGGCAGCTCTATTTTAGAAAAGGGACAACCTAAGCAGTTAGTCCTAAAATGTGTAAGGGTTTGCCTTGGGCAAACGAAAAGGAGCGCTGCTATGCTTCTTCCTCTCTAACTGCGTATTCCAAAGTTTAACTGAGTGCTCAGCTGAAACCTAGCCCATAAACAATCAATAGGATACAAAATGCAGGCTATTATCTATTCACAACCATCTCTGGTAATAACGCTAAACGACATTAAGCAACTTGAAATGTGTGTATATGCAGCACCTTTTAATTCTGCACTTTAATTATTTGGGTGAAGGGCTATTTTGAAGAGCTATGGAAGCACCCAGCCATTTATGGCTTACCTTCAGAAAAAATAAGCAGAATTGTTAGTTCCTGAATGGGAGATCACTATGATAAAGCTTCATGAAAAAAATATCTCTGTACTATTTTTAAAGTCCTTTCTAGCCAATTGATAGTGAGAACAACATTTCAATTTAATATCACAATATAATTTCTTCAAATTGTCCAGGATACCAATTTAGTACAAAAGCTATATAACATATATTATTATATATAACATTATTTACAGCTATATAAATTTCATTGTGTTTTGAATCAAAAAACAACAATTCATGGATGAAATATAAATTAAATTCGAAGTTAAATTTTTAAGCAGGTCCACTAAAAGATAATTAATGCTATATTTTTAAGGCTATATATTGAGAACCAAACAAGAGCTTGTCTGAACGCACAAGCTATGAAGGATTGCAGTTTTCCTTGCATACTTCTCTTCTTCACAAAAAAACTTTTTATTGTGCTTTAGTAGAAGGTCAATGGCTATCACTTCACTACTTGAGCACAATAGTGAATTGAAATAAGAACTCATTGCTGTTTGGACCGACAAAGCTACCAGTATGCCTAAGCCAATAAAGCGATTTGTTCATTAAAGCTACTAATAAAGCAACCTTTTGTTAGTCTATGAAACATCAGAAGCATCGGAGAATGCATCAAACTGCAATATTTCTGGCTTTCCCACAAAGTCTAGAAATGTCTCTTAAAGTCTTAGTATTTTTATATAGGTTGAAAACATTACCAATTCCCTATTTTTTGCCAGTTTATTCATAACTAAAAAGCAAACAGTCTCCTTACAACCACTAGACAATAAGAATGTACTGTACTTTTAACATTAACCCAAAATATGTAAAAACATAAAGACCGAAAAAAAACCTAAGTGAAACATCAGCCCTACTGTGATGCTACTTTGACAAAGTTTCACAGGTCTGCATATCCAAGAGGCAACACTCAACAGGATTCATCCCCATTACTTAAACTGAAACAGAGCAGAGTTGCCCTTTTTTTGTATTGAGTGATGGGACATAAACTGCTCTAAATCTAATTTTCCCTTTCCTTATGCAGTTTTTCATCTCATGGCTAACAGTTCATTTTACGTTCAGCATTACAAATATCAAGTGTCCATTCTATAAAATATTAAAATAACATCCCAAACTATGAAACATCTCTTCTTCCTTTCATGTATTAAATATTTTAACTAGGCCAATAATCCTATGCTTATGAAATAACCAAAATACTTGTATTATTGTAATATGCTCTACATGGAGCTACTCTTAAAGACCATTCAGAAGCTACAGCTAGTGCAAAGTGTGGTGATGTGGGCAGAATGGCCCCTGTAACACCACTGCTCTGTGAGCTGCATTGGTTATCAGTCTGCTTCCAGATGCATTTCAAGATATTGGGGATCACCTTTGTAGCTCTTCATAGGATGGATCCAGGTTACTTGACGGACCATCTCACCCACTGGGATTGGCCACTCATGCCGGCAGAGGAGGCATACTGCAGGTCTCATCAGCCTAATTATTCTGACTTTCAGGGTCCAGGAAGAGGACCTTCTCTGCTGTTGCTCCCGCCCTCTGGAACATCTTGCCTCCTGATGTGAGGTTGGTCCCAACCCTATCCTTTTGTAAGGGCCTACAAACATGGTTTTATCAGTTGGTTTGGGGCCCCAGTGGGGGAACAGCACAGTGGAGGTGGCTGACAGAGTAACAGCAGATCCCACTATCCCCCACTCCGCCCCCACCCTCCCCACATGTCCTTAGATGTTAATGTTTGATGTTAATTTATTTATGTTTTAATTGTATATGTATAGACATATTTTTATGACTGTAAGCCACCTTGAGTTACCATATGGTAAGATGGGCGGCCAATAAATTTTATAACATAACATATCCATAGAACTAGGGCAAACTAACATTTTGTCTAAATCATTTGAAAAACCTTTTTTTTTCTTTTTCAAAAAATTGTCAAAATAAATATGGTGGCGTCAGTTTTCTGTTCCCTTTTAGTTATATAAACCTCTCTTACCTACCTATAACCTTTTATATTTTTTGATGTCTCTAATGGAATGAAAGGGAGGTATCTGTGTATACAGATAGTCCTCAACCGATGACAAAATTGGAACCAGATTTTTCTTTAAATGCAGCCATTAAGTGAGGCATCACATGACTGTACTCAATTTTCTGGCTTTTCTGCCAAGGTTGTTAAGTGATACATCACATGACCACAACTTATAATCTTCCCTACTGGTTTCCCCATTGATGTTGCTTGTCAGAAGCCAACTGGAAGGATGCAAATGGCTATCATGTGATCCTGGGATTCTGCCCCCCTCATAAAAGTGAGATGGTTGCCAAGTACTTGGATCATGATCACATGATTGCAGGGATGTTGAGATGTCCTAAGTGCAAAGACCGATCATAACTCACATTTTCCAGCACTATCATAACTTTGGATGGTCGCTAAAGCAATGATTGTAAGTTTATCATGTCTGTGTGTATGTGTGCAAGTGAAAAAGATAATGGAATATGCAATGGAGTTCTTATTTTTCCGCTAATAAATTTAGGCCTTTGGACTGTTTTTGAAAAGCATTTCTAAAATAAAGTTGTTCTAAAGGACATGAGGATTGGGGTCAAATGGATCTCAGAAAATAATATTCCATTAACTTAACTGTTTTGTTCAGAATGTATGCAATATTAAGGCAGGTGGAGTCAGGATCTCAGCTTAATATAAATGCAATGACATTTTAGATCCCTTGCTTTATTTATTGGTATTTTACTATGGTATGTACTCTTTATATTTTTATAATTTTATCTATTTTATTTGTCTTTTGTCTACTTGTACTCTTTCTCTAAAATGTCTAAAGAAAAGAAGGAAAGAACAAATCACTTGTACTTACAGTGATCACACATTAGGTATCACACAAATGAGGGACAAGCAATTAAATTTAAAAAAGAAAATTCTGAATTAATATGCTACAGATAGTATTTCAAAAGGAAAAGCATTAATGGTACTACAAAGCCCGTTTAAGTTTCATGCAATTATCATCAGCAATGCAGTGGTCTTGTGAATCCTCAATATGTATGTACTAATTTAGTATAGTATAACTTAGTAATAGTAAACTAACATAGATTAACTATTTAAATGTTCGCCAACCATTCTTATTTACATATAGTGATTTAAGAGAAATTTAGCTTTAACGTTTTATATAATACTTGTTATTTTAGAAAATATTTCTCTCATTAAAATGATTAGCCAGCTTTGAAGAAGTCACTATCTCAATCTAAATACACAATTATGTTACTTTAATGTTATTTGAGATAATTTTTTAAAAGACAAGAATGCAAAAATAAAAAAGATTTTAAAGATATGTAGCTTATTTAACTGATTAAAACCTACATTACTACAAACTAAATTTCAACATACTGTTTTTCTTATCCATCCACACCGTTTATCTCCATTTGATCTACCATATTAATATTTCTATAGATATTTACTATACTTAATGCTACAGTTTTAATCAAAAATAAATTCCAACTTAATTTCATTTTGAATACTTGATACTTCTGGTCTTCTTTTTACATTTGCATCTTTTCATATAGTCAACTTTTTTTCTAGGCCTATCCGAATTTCTTCTTCTAGGAAGAGAAATATCTGTTTTGCTTCCCATAAAAGCAAACCCATAAAAAATTAAATTAGGAAAGTCAAATATGTTTAAAAACATGAGTAAAAATACATCTACGGTGTATCTTGAAGCAAGTGCAAGTAAAGCAATTCCTTTGACTGACAGGATCTAGGACAGTGTTTCTCAACCTTGACAATTTTAAGGCATGTGGACTTCAACTCCCAAAATTCCACAGCCAGCATTGCTGGCTGTGGAATTCTGGGAGTTGAAGTCCACATGCCTTAAAATTGTCAAGGTTGAGAAACACTTATCTAGGAGGAGGGCCTTCTCTGCTGTTGCCTCCGCCACTTGGAACATCTTACACACAGAGGTAAGGCAAGCACCTGGTTTTCCAGAAGTGTGTTAAGACTTGGCTCTGCCAATTAGTATGACAATTTAAAAGTAGACTGATTGGTGGCTTGAGGGCACTCACTCTGCCTTGTGAACTTTTCAGTCTTCTCAATTTTCTTTTTTAACTTTGATTTTTCACTTTTTAACCTGTAAATTTTAACATTCTATTTTTCACTGTGCTTTTATGCAAATCATATACTACATTAAATAATTCTATCAATAGCAAGGATATTCAGTGCCCAGTCAAAGGGACAAATTAAGCCAAAAGACATGGCTTACAACACATATGTACTACAATTTAACTATCCATCATATACTGCCCTTCAAACAGGTTTGGTAACTTAACATGTTTAATTTTCAGTTTATCGGCACACAGAGTCAAAACAAGCAGTAAATTTCTTACTGAGGTACAAATAATGCACAGAATAACATATGTTCATTATTTTAACATATTGTGCAAACACAATCACTGACCAATAATTCTTTGTGCAATATTGGGTCCAAATCGATAAACTTAATAGCTGGTGAGTACTAAAGAAAAACTTACAGCCTACTTTTAGCTGCCTGAGTTGAAACAGATGAGGAGTTATTCAAGGCAAAATTTCATGAAGCAATAACACCTACGGATTGGACCACCTTAGAACAACTTTTAAAAAGCCAATGATTTCATATTAAAAATGTAGACACACTAAATATGTCTTTAATTCTTTATTATGGAATATACTACTCTAAATTTCAATCCAAAGATACAGAATTTAGTAAAGTCAGTAAATATTCAGAAGACTAAATCTACAAACTGCAGAACAGCAAATAGCTAATAATAACAAATGCCAACCTATTTTAAGTCATATCACAGATACATACACTTTGTAAGGAGGCTAAAACAGAACAAATAATATGCATTTGAATTACAATGCACAAAATCATGCTCTGTATTAAGTTCAAGACTGAGCAGAATTTTAGTTACAAAGCAGCACTTAATTAGATAGGCAGCCCCACTAAAGTCAGCATATTTAAGCAGATTAGAAGTGAATTGTGTTCTATAACTGAAGTTCCAAAATACAACCTTAAAAATCTAGGTTTTATTCTGTTTCCAGTTTATTAGGGGTAAACTAACAACCAGCAAAATGAAATTATAAGTAAAATGGTAAAATATAAGTTTTAAATACCAAGCATTCTCTGTACTACAATAATATTATCAATGATCATTAAATATTTTGAAATACAAATTTGGCCTCAATCTCAGTTATTACTGGAACATCTGTTCACATGCAGTGTGCTTGTAAGAAATGCATAAAGATATGATTTATTTATACCATTGGTATATTTGTTTAAGACTCATTTGTCTAAATAAGAAAATAGAGTTCTCCTTTTCAATTTTATTAAGACAATTTTATTCAGTCTTGAAATCATCTTGATGTGTCAAGAATTCATTTCTTAATAGTCAGCCTATACTGTCACATCTGGTGGGCAAAAGGTTGGAGAAACTGATTATACAAAATGATCCACCATATTAATTCTTACTATATAAGTAACAGTTTTTCAATGTAACTTTTTTATATCTCAAAATCATTATTGAGTATGAACAATACCAATTATTTTAAATGGTATTTTCACATAAACTATTTATCAAACTGAATGCTACCTATTACTAACATCTAAAGACTCTCAAGTTGCTTATCCCCAAAATTAGATTAGGCTCTTATGTCTCTCTGCAACTAACAGAGGATATTTATCAAATTTTAAAACATTATAAAAAGATTCTGCCCATAGCAAACTAACATGAAAAGAATTTCAGAAGCTGAATTCACAGATAATCTATCTACAACCTTTCTAGGTACAAAAAATAGGATTGCTTACACATCTATTATTATATAATAGGCCACCACTTTTCAGAAACTAAATGTCCAGCATTTTTTATATCTTCAACAATACAATGTTAAAAAGCAAAACAATTTGTATGTTGTAATCAAAACACCCTGAAAAATTTGTGAAATGCTAACTGAAAATTAGCATTTCCTATTGTGCATGTTTGTTATAATACAGATTTTAATTATAGCGATATACCATTTTTGCTATACAACCCCAACATCAATTAACATATATAACAAGCAAGCAATCATATCATACTTTACTGGGACTCTCGAACACTTCAAGTGAAGCTGAAATCTATTTAGGAAAAAAAATCACTGAAAATGCAGTCATGTTAAAACAGAATTACTCCCTAAGGATTCAAAAATGTACAGTTGTAGAAATAAATAAATTACTGTGCACTCTGATCTACCAGTCCTAAAATAACTTTTTAGAATCAAGTTCAATAGTAAAAGATACATTGTGTATAATTTTATTGCATGAAATTGACATAATTTTCAGGTGAGTTATCTAAATATGAGAATATACACACTACTGTTCTACTTATTCATCTCTTTTTCTGAACTCACTAGATACTGTGTGAAAAAAATTCAGTTCCTGATCACTATAAGAAGTATTCTAAACAGAAATTTTATTTCACTTGCCAAATTTCTCACTTATATATACAAGATATTTACTTTGTTTAAAGAAGGATAAGTCGACATATTTACATAAATGTCTTAGAAGCATCTTTCCATTTCAAATAATTTATTTTCTATATCGTGTATATCAGCGTTTCTCAACCTTGACAATTTTAAGGCATGTGGACTTCAACTCCCAGCATTGCTGGCTGTGGAATTCTGGGATTTGAAGTCCACATGCCTTAAAATTATCAAGGTTGAGAAACACTGGTGTATGTGAATGTACATTTTCTCCCATTCTTATACATCAAATATTCAAATTGATTGCTAGTCTGATCAATAACTGCCTAGCCAACTATTAATATGTTTTACATATATTTATCATTTTCAATTCATCAATGAATGAGAGAGGGATATATAACATGTATAACATCACACTGTCTGTTTCAAAGGTCTGAAAGACCACATAGAGCAGATTTTGGGAGGGAACAAGATATAACAGGGAAGTGAAAAAGATAATTGCCACTAGTGTAAAAATTAATCTTGCCCTTATTCTTCAAATAAACTCATATAACTTAGTATAAGAAATTAATATTGTTACTTTGAACCAGCCTAGCTAAAACAGGGATATGCCAAGCAAAATTCATAGTTGCTCCTAAATAGTCAAATCAAAAAGACAAAGTTGATAAAGTAACCCCTGAAAACAAGGACAAATTCAGGGGTTTTGAATAAAACTAAGAACTAATTGGAAGGATCTGGGAAAAGCAGCTATTTCATAGTTTCTAGGAGATAATATGTATTTCTCCATCAGTCTTTAACATTAAGACTGCAATAAAAATGTACTTTATAAAACTGTAGTACACTCATTTCCATTATTTTCTGATGCAATACTGGCAAGTTCACAAACATAATTCAAAAAATGTTTATTCAGACGCATGTATTCTTAAATCCAGTAAAATTTATTATCTAAATTATTATTTTAGGATTGCATGTATAATAAAGAGATACCTGTTATTTCCTCCAGAGTAAAGCAATTCATTCTTAACATATATTGCTTCTGTAATAAGCCTATAATTTCAGGCTTAACTTTTCTAAATAGAAAATATAAAAAATATAAAAAATTAACTTCTGTGTAGACTGTATAGAATTTAAAAAATCATTTTTATTCAAGCCTTTTCCATTTTCTATCAATAATTTATCTCAATAAAGTTTAAAAACTAGATACTTTATAAACAAATTATATTTGAACTACCATTGTAATATTGAAGAAGCTACTTAAATAAGCAATGAAAATATTTCAAATTAAAAAGGGAAAAGTCCAGTTGCCATGACTCAACTTCCACCCAATATGGTTTTATTTTGACTCAGTATATTGTACAAATCCCTTATATTTTCATATGTATTACAAACTCATACTATTGTGATTTAATAAATCATGGATAAGCAAATTAGGCCTTATTTAATTACATGAATGAAACTATGTTTGCTTTGATGTAAATGCCTAAGTTCTTTTAAAATCAGTGCATAGAAAATAGTATAATTGTAAAATGCTATGCAGAAAAAATAATCTATTCAAAGACATTTCCCACTAAATTTAATAATTACTGCCAAGTAAATATATAGTCATGGTTGTTTCTGTCTGCTTCTCCTTTACCTGGGTTTTCATATAATATACATATAATCAAAAATATACACCAAACACTCCATAGGTATCTATTTTCAAAAGATCATTGTGTTAGTTTGTTGAAACAAAAGCAAAGTCGTGTGATCCTTAAGACCAGCCAATGTATTATGGGATAGTTTTTGATGACTAAGGCTCACTTCATCACACATGGAGTTTAATCTTAGAAAGCAAACTATACATTTACATACAATTTATATAAAATAAATCATATACACATATATGGTTTTCTTTCAGGATAATATTCTATGCATCTAGTGAACAAGACTACAGTAAATAGAGACCTAATTCTGCAACAAATGTACCAGTAGGCATTATACACATTTTCATTGTTTTAAACAGAATGCAATGAATATTTTTATATGGGATTTTTAAGCAATGTACTTTAAAAGTATGCAATAGAAGAAGCAAGACTCAAAGCAGAGTTTGGTTCCTCAAATATTAAGGAATCCCTAACTTTTAAGCAACATTAAAATTAATTATTATAACTGCTGATAATTTTATTTCATAACACACTATTGCTTTAATATTGTGTTGCACATTGTGTGAAGTAGACAGAATATATTTAAATGCATTTTAGTTTTATTGCAAATTGTGGAACTCATTTTGGATAAATAAAGCTTACGCTATTAAAGGTAAAATGCTAAACCAGAATACTTCTCATCACCCACTAACCAGCCTCTAGTTGAATTATTGCCTCCATGGTGCAGAGATCAGTGTACTTAAAACTACTTTGTTACTAGGAAAAAAAAGGAAACAGTGCGAGTTTCTTAACTGGCCCTCTCAAACCTTTCTGTTCTTTCATTAGTTGTTCAACAAAGGCATTTAAAGTCCCCTCAAGATGTACCAATGCTTGGGGGGGCGATCCTGAGGGAGAACTCCCCACCGTAGTTAACAGGGTGGGTCACTGAGCGCAGCAGACCATGCAGACAGTCCTGCAACGTGAGGCGCATGTGAAACAAGGGACAGCGACTGCCCATTATATTCCACCAGGAGCCATTCAGGACAGAGCCCAGCCATTCTCTCCAGCATCCTGCCCATCCCTTCATGCGATACCGGGGCCGCGGGGGGGGGGAGAGGAGGGCACCACGTGCATCACCCAACTACCGACCCTTGAGAGCCAGGATACTAAGATGCGCCCCACGACCTCCCCCCAACTTCATTCTCCGCTCCACTTGCCTTGTACACTTGGGGAGCTAAAGCAGCGGCGGCGTCCAACCGGCTTTTCAGGGATAACGAAGCAGACCTGGGACCAAGCGGAGAGCTTGGCCGGAATCACCTTTCTTCACCCCAGAGGAGGAGGAGGAGGAGGAAGCGGCCAACAGGACTGGGACTAAGTTCGAGAGGACCGAGGCTTCTCCACTCGGGGGCTTTTGAGGAGCGCACCGCTTGACGTTCCAGGACTGGTCACCGAAGCTTTCGTCGCCTCAAGGCTTCTGGGGAACTCAGCAGCAGCAGCGGCGGCGTGCCCTGAATCGCTTCCCGCGGAGCAGCCGCTGCCGCCTCCACCACAGCGCTACCCGCCGCTTCCCCCGGGACCGGTCCGGCCCCCCCCCCGGCCTTGGAGGGGGAGGCGGCCAGAGGGTCGGGCCGCGGCCCCAGACCGGCTCTCGTTTTCATACACTCCCGAATTACTGCCGCCGGTGGTGCTAGGGCCCCAACCACGCAGACGGAGCGCGGAAGCGGCGCCGGACGGCCAGGGTCAGCACAGCTCCCGCCCCGCACCCAGGCATGTGGGTAACTAATTCTCCGTGCGGGTTCTGGTCACTCAGCGGGACGGATTCTGAGGGACGCGGAGAGCCGCTCCTGTCCCGGAAGGAAAGATAGATAACACGGAACCACGAGACGGTCTGCCCGGTAGCCCAAAGCCGCTTATTTGCTGTCCCTCGCATACAGCCAGCGGTGGGAGGGAGGAGGAAAAGAAGGGACGGCCCGTCTACGGCGGCGCAGGTAGATTACATAGATCGTAGCCTGGCAACAGGAACCTTCTACCCGCCTCCCACGGGCGCGATTTAATGACGTAAAGAGGTTGAAAGGCTGAGTGCCTTCGTGGAGGGTTTGTGTAATCCCGGACGCGGGGATAAATCATTGAGGCGGAAAAGCCTGGCCCATTATTTGGTTGTGCGCAATCGCAGTTGGCGAATTAAACAAAGAAGTTGGAGTTCGATGAAGAGGGTTACTTCATTAATAAGACAGCAGTTGTGGTTAATCAACATGGAAAGTAGGAGCAGCAGTTGATGGGGAGAGCCGGATTTGCCAAACACAAACTTGATATTCAGTGGTTCTGCTCTGATATAATAGACAGTGGCTATACTCCTTGACAGTACTTACTGTGGTTAATTCTCCGTTTATTCAAGCAGGGCTTTCTGGACTCACACAAGTAAGCTCACTGATGGATTCACTGTACCGTAAATGAGGTATCCTAGGTTCAGTTACTTCGTCAGCCATGGAACTAATTTATTGTGTATATGCAGTATGGTATACTTTTTTCTGGGTTATGTTGTGTGAACCCAGCCATTGTTGGCATACTATGGCTAAACCAATAATGGTTCACAAATGATTTTGTAGTATGTTGTATGAATTTAAGTGCCAAATGACTTGAACCACTAGCTTCCATCCCACACCAATCTGTTAAAGATTTGATTTTGAAAAAGAACAAGGAACGAGAAGTTAACAACATAATGCTAAAAATAGATTTTCCCACTTCAGGTATTGCTACAGGCAACTAAGGTTTTTATTTCAAAATCACAATTTTAACTAAGAACTTTGTGACTATTCCCATACCATTGTAAGTGCTAACTGGGGCTTCTAGATTTTCTTAATTAAGAAAATGCTGAGTGATTGAAACTTATCATAATCCATAAAGTATAGCAGAGGTGTCAAACTCAATTTCACTGAGGGCCGCATCAGCATTGGGGGGCTGGGTGGGTGTGGGGGGGCTGGGTGCGTGTGGCCAGGGGGTGCAGCCTACTGGGTGGGCATGGATGGAGTGGGTGTGGCCTACTGGGTGGGTGTAGCCAGTTCTACATCATTCGCATCAAGAGTGTCTATAGGGGCCTGGGCAGGAGTGGGACAGATCTGAGGGTCTCTAGCAGAAGGGGGTGGGACCAGGGCAAGTGCCAAGGTATGGTCCACCGGGGCCAGTGCCAAGATGGCCACCACAAAATTGTACATCGGCTCCCAGCTGGCCTGCGCCAGGGCCAAGGCAGCGGGGGCCGTTCCCTCACAGTTTCCAGGATGGCTTCGCGGGCCACATGAAACCACTTTGCAGGCCGCATTCGGCCCCCGGGCCTTGTGTTTGACATGTCTGAAGTATAGCTTACATTGTTATCAAGAAGCATATTTTGACTTACTTTTATGTGAATCTCGTCTATGATCTGCAATTTAAAATGTTCCCATTCTTGCTCTTAAACAAGCTATATTTAACACATATGGCTAATCTGGTGAAACTGATGATTGCAGTCAAATAGCAAGATTTTTTACCCATTTGCTGCAGCATCTAATAAAAATACAGTTTTCGAGAACAGCTTCCGGTACGAGGCGACGGCGATGGCGGCTATCTTCTAGCCGTCCAGCTGGGGAAGTGTCAGAGCCGCGGAGCACAGCGTGCATCAGCTGGCCCGCGGCTCGGAATTCCCTTCCCGGGCAAAGGGAAGGGACAGAGAGCGCAGGAATAGAGGTAGAACCCCTAAACCCCCTCTGGATTTATTTCTAGAGGGGGTGAAAGGAGTGTTCCCTCGGAGCTCCTGCTGATCTCCGCCTCCCAGCTGTTTTTGCTTCCTAGGAAGCAAAAGAAACCGCCGCTTCTATCTCCGTGTTTATAGTATTTTGGTGAGTAATTTTTAAACGGACAGAGCAGTTTAAAGGACTTTTGTTATATAATTTAGGTGTTTATTTTTTTTATTATTTGATTTTGATTATTTTTCCTCCTTTTCTTTGTTATATTAGTGAAAGGATTTAAGATGACGTTTTGAAAGTGTCGGAGTTTTTTTTCCTTTCCCTTTTGTTTTACTTTCCCTTTTTAAGGATTGGATTTTGCTTTTGCTTTTGGTATAGAAATTTTTTTTTCTTTTGAATTGTTTGCTCTTTTATCTTTTATTCTTTGGATTTTCTCTGGATTTTCAAGGACTATAGTTTGTCTCTTTTTAAATTCTTTTTCTTTTTCTTTCCTCCTCCCTTTTTGTGTGGAGGGGAAAGGGAAGTGAGAACTGTGCTTTTTAAAATGGCTTCAAAGAGGCAGCAGCCTTCTTCAATACCCAAGGTTGTTTCTTCTCCTATAACTTCTACTGCACAATTACAACAACAATCTAAACATGTACCACCGGCTCAGCCACCACCCTCCCCCCCTTTGCCTGGTCTTTCAGCACAAGAGGTTAGAGGCATAATGGGAGAGATTGTAGTTCAAATGAGAGAGGAAATGAAGCAATTTGCCTCACAGATTAAATCAGAAATTAAATCTGATCTTAAAGCAGAGATAACGGGGATAAAGACTAAATTGGAAGAAAACAATAATGATTTGCGACAAGACATACTTGCAGCAGTTTCAGGTTTGGCTACTGTGGTGGTTAAGCTCGATGCAAGGCTTGAGGAAGTGGAAAACAAAGTTGATTCTTTTGATGATAAAATTTAAGATGTGGAAAGGAAGGTGGAGTCCTCACAAGAAGATATCTTAATGTTTCAGTACAGACAGATGGAGTATGCCCTGCGGATTAGAGGCCTTAAGGAAGATATGAATCAAGATTTGGTGGAGGTGGTCCTTACTGATCTGGCGGTGGCCTTGGATATGGATAAAGGAGAATTACATAGAGAAGTGGAAAAAATTTATAGACTCAACTCTTGGATTGCTAAGCAGAAGAATTTGCCTAGAGATGTGGTGATTTATTTTACAAAGAAGTCCCTGCGGAATGAGATTATACAAGCCTTTTACAACAAAAGATTTCAGATTGCTGCCCAAGATGTTATCATTCTAAAGGAAATCCCATCCAAAATTTTAAGAAGCAGGAAAGACTTCGCTTTTTTAACCAATGAGCTTAAAGCCAGATTGATGCCATTTAGATGGGAAATTCCGATGGGTATTGTCTTGAGCCATGCGGGGACACGCTACAGATTGAATACAGTTGACAAAGCTAGAGAGTTTTATACTTCGGTCCTGGGTGCAGGCTCAACTCCATCTGGTCAGAAATCTCCGAGTGGCAAGGAAGTCGAGCAGCAATCTGAGGCATTAGGTTTGGTTTCCGCTGGAATGATACAAGCTGAAAGGCAACGCCAGATGGAGGTTAAAGAGCAGAGGATGACTCGTGCAGCTTATAAGCGTAAAGAGAAGGAGCAACGTAAAAAAGAGCCCAAAGAGAATTCTTCTGGAAATGCATCACCGCCGGTGGGAGGAGCAAGACCCAAGAGTTATGCAACACATGCAGCTCTTTCAGATCTTGATGGTGTCTTCTCCAGGCTGCGTGCCAAGGGAGATGGCAAAGTTTTTGACCTGGAATGTTAATGGATTGAATTCTCCTCAGAAACGGAAAAAAATCTTTTATTATTTGAAGCAACATACCAATGATGTTATTTGCTTACAGGAAACTCATATTTTACTTAAAGATCAGAAATATTTAGTCAATGCTCGTTTGGGATCTCATTTTATATCTTCTGCTCCTGGGAAGAAAGGGGGAGTTGTTATATATGTTAAACAAAACCTACCAGCTTGTCTGGTAGAATCAGATCCCCAGGGGAGATATGTGATGATTGAACTTGGTATATATGGTAAGAAAGTACTCATAGTGGGACTTTATGCTCCAAATCAACAACAGGAACAATTTTATAAGCAGTTACATCAAAAAATAACATTGCTTGACTATAGATCAGTGGTATTAATGGGTGATTGGAATGGTGTCTTAGATATACAAAGGGACAAGAAAGGTTCCTCTCCTTTTCTTAAACAAGCAAGGTTACCTAAAGCTTTTTTTGATATGAAGGAAGACTGGGAATTAAGGGATTATTGGCGGGAATGTAATCAAGAGGAGAGAGATTTCACTTTTTTTTCTGATAGACACCAATCTTTTTCAAGAATTGACTTTTTTTTTTATTACTACGGATTTGTATAATAAAGTAAAGAATGTAAAGATTTTTCCTAGATCACTGACGGACCATAGCCCAGTTTGGATGGAACTGACTCAAGAGAAAGAGGAAAGGAGATCCTGGAGAGCTAATGAAAATTTGTTTAGACAAGAGAAGAATGTTCAAAAGTTAAAGGAGTGTTTAAAGGACTATTTTGTTTTGAATATGTATAAGGGGACTTCAATGTCAATGGTATGGGATGCAGGTAAAGCATTTATGCGTGGTGTCTTGATAAAAATGAATAATTGTCATAAGCGGAAGCAGATTCAGAAACGTAGAGAACTTGAAGACGAAATTAAATTAAAAGAAAGGGCCTTGATTCTAAATCCTTCTGATGAAAGTATTAAAGAATCTGTAAAGTTATTAAGGTCACAATTTAATATGTTGATAGCAGATCAAGCTGCAACTAATTTATTGTTTATGAAACAAAATACATTTTGTAATGCTAATAAGCCTGGGAAATGGTTGGCTTATCAATTAAGAAAGAAACAGAGACAGAGAATAATAGAGAAAATAAATTACAAGGGTAAATTAGTTTCTCAGAAGGAATTGATTAAAAAATCTTTTTTGGATTACTATCAAAAGTTATACAAATCTACTAACGTGCAACTGCTAGATATAAATAAATATTTAGCTGAGGCAAGTTTTCCCAAACTGACTGAGGATCAGAAACATGAAATTAATGGCTTAATTACTAAGGAGGAAATTGCCTCAGCAATTCAACAATTGAAACTAGGGAAAGCACCGGGTACGGATGGGTTAACAGCTGTTTATTATAAAGCTTTAATGGAGGAGATGATCCAACCATTAAGTGATCTTTTTAATGGTATCTTACAGGGTTTAGAGATTCCTCCTTCATGGCGTAGTGCTTTTATATCATTGATTCCAAAGGAGGATCAAGATCTTACTTTACCAAAAAATTATAGGCCTATATCTCTTTTAAATGTGGATTATAAGATATTTGTAAAAATTTTGGTAAATAGGCTTATGAGGGTGGTGCATCATCTTGTGCATAAAGATCAATCAGGGTTTATAACTGGAAGGTATATGAAAAATAATGTTAGACAAATTATTAATCTATTAGAATATTTAGACAAGAACAACCAAGTTCCTGCAGGGCTCATATTTTTAGATGCTGAAAAAGCATTTGATCAATTGAATTGGCATTTTATGCTAAGAGTAATGGAAGAAATGAATTTTGGCGAAAAGATATTACAAGCCCTCACGGTAATATATCAAAAACAAATGGCACAACTTATTGTTAATGGAGGTTTGTCGGAGGTTTTTACAATAGAGAAAGGTACTAGACAGGGGTGTCCTTTATCGCCATTGTTGTTTGTTTTAACATTGGAAATATTATTGATTAAAATTAGAGAGTCTCAGGAAATTAAAGGAATAGAAGTTAACAAAAAAGAATATAAGTTGAGAGCTTTTGCGGATGACTTGGTTGTTACTTTGTCGCAACCTGATTGCTCTGTAGTAAACTTATTACAGTTGATTCATTATTATGGTTTGGTTTCGGGTTTCAAGATTAATGTAAATAAGACTAAAATTTTACCTAAAAATATGTCTAGTCAGGAGAAGCAGATTTTGGCTAACTTGACGGGTTTTGAGATTGTTAATAAGGTAAAATATTTGGGGGTGATGTTGTCTGTTTCTAATGTAAAATTATTTAAAAATAACTATGAAAGGTTGTGGGTCAGGGTACAGAAGGACTTGAAGAATTGGGAGAAGTTGCAATTATCCCTCATGGGAAGAATTGCAGTGATAAAAATGAATATTCTACCCAAGTTTCTTTTTTTGTTTCAAATGTTACCGATTTTGAAAAATGAGATTAACCTAAGTGAGTGGCAGAAGGGTCTTAATAAATTTATTTGGGCAGGGAAAAAGCCAAGGGTTAAGTTTAAAATTATGCAAGACTTCCGTGAGAGGGGTGGACTCAAGGTACCAAATTTGAAATTATATTACGATGCGGTGGTTTTAACACTAATTAGTGATTGGGTAAATTTGACAAATCCTGAGATACTTCATATAGAGGGATGGGATTTACTTTATGGGTGGCATGCCTATTTAATATTTAATAAAAAAATGGATTGGGTCTTTAAATCTCATATTTTAAGAATCTCTTTACTTAGGACTTGGAGAAAATATTATAAAAGTGATTTTAAAGTTCCATTATGGGCCATACCTTGGCATGCGATAGAAGGAATAAAAAGAGGTGTAAAAATGGATATGGTGTCTTATAGTCAGCTACTTAGATGGGATGGGCAAAACTGGCAGTTAAGATTACGGGAAGATTTAGCGCAAGAAAATATTATTTATTCTTGGTTCCAATATAGGCAACTAGTAGATAAATGGAAGGTGGATTGTAAATTGGGTTTTCTTAGAGAAGATGGAAATCTTATTAAGCAAGTCAAGGATCAAAGACAAACCCATATCAAGAGAATCTATGGGGTATTAGTTGAAATGGACTCAGAAACGGAATTAATTAAAGACTGCATGATTAGATGGGCGCAGAATTTTGGTGTCCCAGTCTCATTGGATATCTGGGAAACCATTTGGGTGAGAAATGTCAAATTTACACAAGCACAGAACCTTAGGGAGAATTTTTATAAAATGTTTTATAGATGGCACCTTGATCCACAAAAAATGTCTCTTATGTACCCTGACGTACAACCCAAATGTTGGAGATGTGGTTATACGGATGCTTCTTATTATCATATTTGGTGGTCATGCAGAGAGATAAAAGCATTTTGGATCAAAATATGGTGGAATATCCAGAGAATTTTTAGAAGGAGGGTAAAATTTACTCCGCAATTATTTTTGTTGGGCATTGTTACAGATTGTGATACAAAGGAGGTTGTATTGATGTTAAATTTGATTACAGCCGCTAGGCTGTTAGTAGGACAATACTGGAAGAAGGAATCTTTGCCTACATTGCAGGAATGGTTTCTTAAAGTAGCTTATCTGGCGGAAATGGCAAAGATTTCGGCTTTCTTAAAGCAACAAACGCAAGAGAAGTTTCTTGCCGTTTGGGACAAATGGATAAAATTTATACAATTTAGATTGGGTATTAAAAAATATCACATAGCTTTTTTATAAGTTTTATTTTCATATATAGAGAATGTTATATATAGATACTTTTTTTATATATATAAATATAAATTTTTTTTAATTTAATTTTTTATTTTTATTTGTTAATTTTTAACTAAGCCTATATTCTGCTCTGGGAAGCTCAGGGGGGGGAAGGGAGGGTGTTTGTGAGGGGTGGGGGATGGGTTTTTTTTTATGTTTAGTTTTTTTTTTGTACATGTTGTTTTTTGTTTTGTATTATTTTTGTCTTTTTGTAAAATTTATAAAACTTTCAATAAAAAAAAAATACAGTTTTCCAATTTTTTTCAATAAGGCTGTGAGAAAACATTTGCTGATTATTCATCTAAATAGCAGAGAATGTTTTAGCATTCAGAAGGCTCCTTGCTCAGCTTCTAGCATTGCTAGCATTAAAAGGAGCAAATGATAAAGGAAAATTCTATCTCTACCTGAGACTCTGGGAAGGTTTTGTTGGAGCAAACACTTTTGAGCTAAGATAGGCAAATAGTGTTACATGTTATAAACAATTTTGTGTAAAGCTTTTGGTCCATTAAAATTTGCTGCTATAATTAACGAGCAAAATTTCTTCCTACCTACTAACTTCACTTATTCTAACCTTTGCAAAATCAAAAAGAGGTGGTAGCATGTTTTCACAAATTTTCTTCAAAGGCATAAGCTATCATGAACTGTAGCTACAGCTCACTTGACACTTGATGCAATTTCTGATTTTTGGCACCATAGCTTGACACATGGCTGTCTTTCTACAATGTCTACAAGATTGACAATGCTTCCCAGGTATGGAATCAATCCCTTTAGCTAAGCAAAAGACTTAATACTAACTTGCAGACTGATAATGGCTAAGAAACAGTGGTCAAGCAATAAAACCCAGTGCAGTCATGTCCAAGTAAAGAAAGCATAAAGGAATCCCCTCAGTCATGCCTTTAACAGTCATTTTAAAATTCAAGTCTTAAATGGGTAAAAGAACTGCAAGAAGTGGTGACTGAGGCAAAATGAACTTTACCATCTCCCCAAGCCATAGAAACTTGGACATTCCATAAGAGCTAAAAGCAAGTCAAGGAAACATTGAATCAGAAAAGGACATGTGATTCAAGGGATGGTGTCACAGGTTCCGACTAATGAAGCACTTCAAAGAACTTTCAGGCATGTTTCCTAAAGTCTTTATTACAGCGCTACAATTTTGCTGATCGCCATGATGGACATGTTGATGCCAGAATCTGACTTCCTGTCGCTGGCATCAATCTTTTCTTGCTAAACCCCTCCCTTGTCTTGCAGTCACAAGTCACATTATCCAATTAGTGTGAAGGTCAAAAGTTTACTTCCTCTTTCTTTCCCAGGCTTTTTCTCCCCCCCACTCTAAGCTGTGTATTAACCCAGTAATTACCAGACAGTTTTGCATATTGTCAAAGCAAGAATATACAGTATTTGCAGCATTGACATCCGGCCCCCCTTACAAGAAGGACAGATCATGTAAGGTAAACAAAAGCATATGTTAAGGGTTATCTTTCGGTTTGCTGGGGTGTTGCACATGAAACCTTTCGATCAATCTGTCAGCGTTCACTTCACTAGATTTCACCCAGGTGGCTTCAGACAATGGGTATCCCTTCCATTGTACTAAGTACTGTAATTTCCCTCTAAAGATTCTGGAGTCAAGAATACGTTTCACTTCATAGTGGGTCTGCCCTGCCACTACGAGGGGTCCAGGTGCCTTCTTTGGAGGAGGTCTTAAAGTGGAGCCCCGATAAGGCTTCAACAAACTACAATGGAAAACTGGGTGAATTTTCCCTAACAGTTTAGGGAGTTTTAGTTGTACTGTGACTGGGTTGATGACCTTTACTATGGGGAAAGGCCCCAAGAATTTTGGTCCCAATTTCTTGCTGGGCAATTTGAGGCGTAGATATTTAGTTGACAGATAGACCTTTTCCCCAACTTGGAATGTTCTTTGGGGAGCCCTCTTTTTATCAGCCTGCTTTTTATAGGTTTCAAAAGTCTTCTTTAAAGCAATTTTCGTGTTTTTCCAAACTTCTTCCCACCCTCTCACTCATTGATCAAGTGTCTGTGAGGCGGAGGGCAACTGAGGATATTCAGGTATTGGGTTAAACTCTTTCCCTGGCTACTTTGAAAGGCGTGTAGCCGGTGCTGCTGTGCACGGAATTATTGTACGCCACCTCCGCAAAAGGGAGGAGATCAGTCCAGTTCGTCTGTTGGTAGGAAACGTAGCACCTAAGATATTGCTCCACCATTTTGTTAGTGGCTTCAGCGGCCCCATTGGTGGCTGGATGAAAAGCAGATGATAACCCTTGAGATGATCCAATCAATGTAAGGAAATTTCTCCAAAACTTCGCTGTGAATTGCACCCCCCTGTCTGAGATTATTCGCTTAGGGGCACCATGCAGCCGGTAGATATGTTTCAGGAACAATTTGGCCAGGCGTTGGGCAGATGGGAGTCCTTTGCAGGCGATGAAATGAGCCTGTTTCGAGAACAGGTCTATCACAGTCCAGATGACAGTATTTCCCCTACTTTCAGGTAGGTCCACTATAAAGTCCATAGCTATTTCTTCCCAGGGTTGAGAAGGGTCTGCCACGGGTTGCAGTAACCCAGGAGTTTTCCCCGGGATCCTTTTCATTGTGGCACATACAGTACAACTTTTTACATAGTTTTCCACATCCTTTTTCAGCCCCGGCCACCAGAATTGCCGGCGGGTGAGGTGTAGGGTTTTCAAATATCCAAAGTGTCCAGCCTGCTTTACATCGTGGCTGTGGTTGAGAGCATTAAGACGGAGCGCTTCTGGCAAATATAACTTCCCCCCTTTGTAAGCCAAGCCATCCCTGCATGTTAGGGACGCTTGATTATCTTTGAACCATTGGTCAGTGAGGAGCTCTCGTTTTATTTTCTTCACTCCAGGGTCATCTGGATTGGGGACCCTGCGAGGTGTAAGTTGAGCAACAGTTTGTGGATTGGGAATAATTGCCTCGTTAACCTGCTCTCGTTCACTTTTGTACTGGGGTAACCGGGATAGCGCATCAGCTAGAAAGTTCTTTCCTCCTGGTATGTACTTTAGAGTGAAGTTGAAGCGATTAAAGTACTGTGCCCACCGTACTTGCTTTGGTGACAATTTGCGAGGAGTTTTCAGTGCCTCTAGGTTCTTGTGATCTGTCCATACCTCAAATGGCACCTTGCTCCCTTCTAGATAGTGTCGCCAGTTCAATAGCGCCCACCTAATTACGAATGCCTCTTTCTCCCAGATTGCCCATCTTCGCTCGCTCTCAGTGAATTTTTTAGAGGTGTAGGCACAGGGTTGCAGGATCCCATTTTTGTTCTTTTGAAGTAACACTGCTCCAACCGCCACATTGCTGGCATCGGCTTGAATCACAAAGGGTTCCCCTGGGCAGGGGTGCTTTAGAACCAGTTCAGCGGCAAATAGTCTCTTTAAATTCTCAAAAGCTGTTTGACAGCTCATTGTCCATGCTAGTGGTTGGCCCGGTCGTGGCTTCCCTCCTCCTTTGCCTGTTTTGAGTAGTTCTGTAAGAGGAAGGGCAATCTCGGCAAAAGAAGGGATGAATTGACGATAAAAATTGGCAAAACCCAGAAAGCTCTGGAGCTATTTGTGAGTCCTTGGGGGCTGCCATTCGATTATAGTTTTCACCTTGGCCGGATCCATCTCAATACCCTCATTGGAAATTCGGTAGCCAAGATAGTCTAATTGGGTTTGGTGAAATTCACATTTTGACAATTTGACATAATGCTTGGCATTCAATAGTTTCTTTAACACTTCTCTCACTAGCTTTATGTGATCAGTCATATTTGTGCTGTATATCAGGATATCATCAAGATACACCAAAACCCCTTTGTACAAGTGATCATGTAGAACCTCATTGATCAACTGCATAAATACAGCTGGGGCCCCCTGTAGTCCAAATGGCATGACTTTGAACTGATAGCTCCCCATTGGACAGTTGAAGGCAGTTTTCCACTCATCTCCCTCTTTTATTCTCACCCGGTAGTATGCCTCTCTTAGGTCTAACTTAGTGAAGACACTCCCCTTAGCCAGATGGGTCAATAAATCCTTGAGGAGGGGGAGGGGGTATTTATTTTCCACACTTACGGCGTTGAGTCCCTTGTAGTCTACGCAGAGACGAAGAGACCCATCTTTTTTCTCTTTGAACAACACAGGGGCTCCCACGGAAGATTTGGCCCATTCAATAAACCCCCTCGCTAGGTTTTTGTTCACATATTGCTGCATCTCCTCCATTTCGAGGGGGGACATAGCATACATCCTCGGACGTGGGAGTTTGGCTCCAGGCACCAGTTCGATGGAGCAGTCATTGAGTCTGTGAGGGGGTAGGGCATCACATTCTTTTTCACTGAACACCTCCGCCAGGTCCAAGTATTCTTTGGGGATGACTGGTTCACCTGGAGTCAGTGAAGCGACCATGTGCGCTCGCTCATTGGGTGGCCTAAGATGCCCAGTAACACCTGTCGAATCAATGGGGGGATCAGGCCCTATAGGTAGTCTCACAATTCTCATTCCTTTCTCCCACCAGATAAACGGCTTCCATTTGTCCAACCAGGCTAGTCCTAGGATCACTGCCTCGGTCATTTTTGGAGCCACCAGGAAACGAATAAACTCCCAGTGTGCACCTATTTCTAGGCGTAAAGGCTCAGTTAATTGTGTAATAAGAGTCCCTCCCATCAGGGAGCCATCGGCTTGCTCAAATCTCATCGGTTTGGAAAACTGTTTTGCCCTTATGCCCATTTTCATAGCAAACGCCAGGCTAATAATGCAGCGGGTGCATCCCGAATCAATTAGTACGTTTAAGTCTATTTGTGCCCCAGACTTAGGGATTATAAGTTTGGCAGCCAGTGAAAAAGGCAGGATTTGTCGACTCACCATTGGGTCATTTTCTCCTTCATCGTCGCTATCAAAGAAGGGAAGAGCAGGGGCAGGTCCACCTGGAGTCTTGGCATCCTCTTGTGTGTGGGGTGCAACCTGGGCAGCTGGTTCTTGCGTGAGTCGATTGGATTTTTCTCTCGTTAGCCGCTGAGCAGGTTTCTTTTGCATTGCCGGCCCTGGCTTGCTCTGCAGTCGAGGGTAGGGGACTGGACAGGTGGCTGCTCAGTGTCCTCCTTGTCCACACTGGAAACACTCGAAGGAAGGGCGTGCAGGTGGCCTGGGTCTCTCAGCCCTTGCAGTAGTTGAAGGCTTTCGTGGGGGTGATTGCTGCCCAGGTAGCTCTGGTTGCTGTTTGGGTTCATGTGGGGGAGGCTTTTTATAGCGAGAGAGCTTAACATCTAGCTTCACGGCTGTCTGGTACCACTCCTGCAGCCGATCAGGTATTTCTCGATAGATACAGGCCTGAGAGAGGTGATCGTCTAATCCCTCAATGAAGAAATGGATGAGGGACTGCTCAGGCCACCCCTCTATTCGACCTGCTATCTTGCGGAATTCTCGCACGTACTCCAGGGCAGGCCTCCCAGCTTGTTTTATTTTGTGAATTTGTCCTGCTGCTTTGAGGCCAATGGATGGGTCCTCAAATCGTTCTCTCAGACTTAAAAGAAAGCGGTGGGGATCTTCCAATTCGGGGGCTTGCTCACTATATAAATGGTTCAGCCATTCAGATGCTTCTCCCTCTAGGTTGGACGCAATAACATCGACCATGGCCCCTGGTTCCGGGTACAGATAGGCCCAGCATTTCAAGTGAAAACGCACTTGGTTGAGAAAAAAAATCAGCTTCTCTGGATCCCCATCAAAGGTTGCATTGAAGAGTGGTGCGAACACAGGCTGCTGTGGCCCCCACTGGGGCTGGTTCCACGGCTGCTGGGCCCTCTGCTGCTGGCCAGTGGGGTTGGATGGTGCCCCCTGCTGCTGTAGGCCTCCCAATGGTGGCTGCGCAAGTGGGGGTTGTGGTGGTCTTCTCTGTTCTTGGACTGCAGGGGGTGGTGATGCCCTCTGCTGCTGATGATCATTCATCTGCTGGGGAAACCCATCTACCCATTGCTGCAGATGCCTCAGACTAGAACTCACCCTCTCTTCAGGGTTGGGGTCTCTGGCTGGCAAAGGTACGGTCTGACAGGCTTCCTGCTGGGCTCCCCACTGTCTTTGTGGCCACCCCAGTTGCTGTAAGCCCCAACCTGGCTGCAGATTTATGCCCAGGGGTTGCACGTTTGGGGGCTGTGGCCAACCTCCTTGCTGTGGCTGTTCTCCCCCCAGCTTCTGATTTCCTGGCTTCTGTACCACCCCAAGACATTGCAAGGCCTCTATTAGCTGTAGTAAGTTCAGAGGACATGGATCAGCCACTTGCTGGGAAGCCCAATTTCCCCTTTGCTGCAGAGGATTCAGACTGGGATTCTCTCTCTCAGGGCTGGAGCCCATGGCAGGAACATTTGCAATAGAAGGGCTGTAGGTTTCACTTTGCAGGAACTGATTTCTGTTTTTCATTTCTAAGTTTTGAAATCTTTCCAACGACTCACCCATAACTGTATTATCTGTCCATTCTGCTTTTGAAGTCTTCGCTCTCAGCTGGGAAATCTGCCAAATTTCTCTCTCCCCCGGCTTGCTGGCTGTCGCTTCCCCCCCCCCCCCCGGGGAAACTGTTGCAGCCACGGGGCTGGTCTCAGGCAATCTTTCTTTCTCCATAATGAGATCTTCCCCAAAACTTTGCCAGCTCCTCTCAGGCATAGAGGCAGCTGATGGAGTTCGGTTTGAAAAGAGTGTTGGATTCTGGCATGATGTCACAGGTTCCGACTAATGAAGCACTTCAAAGAACTTTCAGGCATGTTTCCTAAAGTCTTTATTACAGCGCTACAATTTTGCCGATCGCCATGATGGACATGTTGATGCCAGAATCTGACTTCCTGTCGCTGGCATCAATCTTTTCTTGCTAAACACCTCCCTTGTCATGCAGTCACAAGTCACATTATCCAATTAGTGTGAAGGTCAAAAGTTTACTTCCTCTTTCTTTCCCAGGCTTTTTCTCCCCCCCCCCACTCTAAGCTGTGTATTAACCCAGTAATTACCAGACAGTTTTGCATATTGTCAAAGCAAGAATATACAGTATCTGCAGCATTGACAGATGGTTTGGGAAGATATAGTGAAACAAGTTCAGCACTCTTATGAGGCTTTATGCTTTATTTTAATGTGTGTCTGCAGATTAAATGCTTTAATGTGTCTGAGATTTTAGAATCTGTAATCATTGTCTCTTGATTTTTATGTATTGTATGCATGCACGGAGGATTGTATCTGTTGGGGAGAAGTTTACTTCGGAAGATTATTATATCAGAGTGTAAAAAACAAGATCAAAGCAGTAAACCATTGCATTGTCCTTCTCAAGAACATCTCCTTTTTATAATTCTATGGGAGAGTCTTTTTAAGGCATTTTCTATGACTCGCACAGCACTATACAATTATCTAGGATTATGTTCTTCCGTAGTGATAGTTTTCACAGGAAACTGCTAAAATGGAAGGGAAAAATTATGTTGTCCCTATTTTTATTTTTAATAAAATGTATAATTTTTATTATCTTGCTCTGCCCCAAGCAAGGGAAACATGTTTATTTTAGCACCCACCTCAAGCTCACACCACATTTGTAAGAGATTATTGTAGACTTTTCTTCAATTTTATCAGTCTTGATCAGGGCTCTTCAAATTGGCCCTTTTATGACTTGTGGACTTCAACTCCCAGAATTCCTCAGCCATCCTGCCTAGCTGAGGAATTCTGGGAGTTGAAGTCCACAAGTCATTAAAGGGCCAATTTGAAGACCCCTGGTTTTGATGTTCTTTCTTTTGCTAATACAAGCTGTAGGATCGCTATCTGCCCCACTTGCAAGGGTATAAGAGGGACAACACCAAGGAAAAATATTGTGAAAGGAGATGAATGTTGGCAGCCATAAAACTATCAAGCAACTACCAAGGCAGAAATAAGGGCCCGAGAATGCATAAAATCTTGAAGATTTCTGGGAGTGAGGATTAAGATTCTACTTTTCCCCTTACCATTACAGTGTCGTCTTTGTTTTTCGGCATGCTTGCATATTTTTGCCACTAAATATTGACAAAGCTGTAAAGAGAATCTGAACAAACAAATCATATCCAGGCTTGGTACTTGTTAGGATGAGAAAAAGGGGACCAAGCCATTTTCCCAGAACCTCAGATTAAAACTGATTTCCAGAAAAAAGGAGAAGGGCAGGTAAAAAAAAAAAAAAAAACATGCATGAGATCTTTGTTCTAAGAACAACAGCTATTTCTGTAGAAAATGGTATGCATTCTAACCTGGGTTAATATTAGATTATTTCTCAAAAGCAAATAGTACTAATATTATTTATCTGTGCAGTGTAGTAAATTCTGTGTAATTTCAACTTTTGTCAATTCTCACAGAACTGTAGAAAGATAATTTTACTTATAATTTCATAGTCTGGTTATAAATTGCATCATCTCCAGTCTTGCCGGGAGAAATTTACACATCGTACAGATCAAGAATGGCTTCATGTTCCATATGAAATGAACCACATTATAGTCTGATACCATCTGTCAGTTATAATAGTGGTCTGTACTAAAATAATTGAAATTTCCTAGTATTTTCAAGACCAGCCTTATGCACAGGTGCATTTCAGTAACCCAATTGCAGGGAAACAGGTGAATGAACCTCTGTTGTGGAACAATTCCTGATTGGAACACCTATAATTTCATTATCCAGTGACATTGAATAGCTGGTGACAAAAGAGTTCATTTCTACCCATAGTTTTAGGTGAATTAACTTCTTCCTGAACAGTATTTTTAAGGGCATCTGCAAGAAACACTAAGGGGGAGCAAATGATGAAATGTGAAGGATATCATGCAAATACCACAACATATGTATCTTTCTAAGTGTCAGGATTTGAGTGATATCACTATACATGCTATTTTGGCATCATTGTGGCTTTTGTGGCTTCAGTGCTTCATATTTCATATCCATGGAACATAATGTTTATTTAGAAACAACATTATAATGGCACCCCTCAATCTACTGCTAAGTTTGCCTGATGTATTTATATCGGGCACTGTTCAATATTGGTAAAGTATAATAAATTCCAATTCATGAACTTTATCTTCATTTTGCAGATTGCCTGGCAATGGCTAAACCTCTTTCTATTCAATTAATCTGCTTAAAAGGTGTTGCTTAGTCTATTAACAATTCAACAGGGAAAAATTATACTATACTGGAAGACAGACTAATGCAGAAATGCTTAGGACCATTTGTTTGCAGAAATAAAAAAAATATATAAAGGGAAAGACAAATTCCAGGGTAAAATAAACATTTCTAGTCAAAGTGATAATACCTTCTCACCAAAAAAAGCACTGTATTAGATTGTATTGTTTTTCATATATGGCAAGCCCTGTCATATCTTAAATCAGATTTTTGCTCTTCTACCTACCATTTAATAAGAAAAAAACTTAAGTGACAGCTAGAAAACAGTTTCAGTTTCTGCCAGTTTTTAAATATTTTATGCTGCATTTTTTGCCTAGAAGAATACTTAGTTCATTTGTTATTTTTTGTATTTCAGGGCAAATAAAATAAGATTCTTCAATACTTTTCATATCCTGGCTATATAAAATCTGATTAACGTGGACATGCTAATAAGAAAGAAAAGCTTCTATTTCTTTAAAAGGAGATAATGGCATATTTGACTATGAATTCTGCAAAAATAGGTAAATTTAAATATAAAATTGTAATATAACAGTTTTTCATATTAAAAAGTAGACTAGAATTCCTTGAAAATGAATAATGTAAAATTAATTAAAAACATTGAACACAAAAATAATTCAACAATTATGTTAAAATCTTAAAGAATTTTAAAAACTATGAAGCTGTAAAAAATGAAACAGGCCAGTTCAAAAAGAATATCCACTAGATGAAAATTTGATCTTTCAAGGAGACTGTAATTCCTTATAGCAGAGGCTGAATAGCATTTCTTGTAACAAAAGCCATTATGTTCCTTTACTGGGAAATCAGACAAGGTTTGAAGGATATCAATACCACAGTTTCTTCTATGTATTGATTGGGAATTCAGATATTTGGAGGACATCTGGATGGAAAGGGTGATTCACATGCATCATTCCAGCCTAATGGATACAGATATATACTACCAGCTATCATCTGATTACACTAGAAGGCTGGTAAAAATGATTCTATTCCCAAGAGTAGGATTTATGAAGGGAAATTTTCAAGTTGAAATGATCTCTTAAATTTTTGAGAATTTCATCTGAAAGATTTTGGCTAAGGATCTCTTCCTCACTACCCACTCCCCTTGGCATCAGATGCTAAACATACTATATTGTACTTATCCCAGAAAATAGCATTTCTAAGAAATGCTGAATTATTTATGTAGTTCATAATTCTTCTATGACTGTGGTTACTTCAGATGTTGGGCTTGCATTGTTCCAGCTTTTAAAAAATTTAACAGCAACAATAAAAAGAAAGCTCTCCCAAGTCTGTTTCTTCTGCCACATTGTTATACATCCTTATTCAAAAAGATGTTTCCAATTATTTACACTGGCTTCTAGAGCAGTGCATGCAGCTGTGCTGTACTTTTCACCACATCATTTTAAAAATGAAAATAATTAATACCCAGTTGACTTTAAACTTGGAATGGATAAAGCAGGTTTTTATCTGTATGATATCTATTTTGCATGTAGTCAATCAATTATTGCAGTCATAGACCAGTACAAGCAGAGTAGATTAATGAATGAATGAAAATGTAATGTGTGTGTGCATTCTATCTTATTGAAGATAAAAAGTTTAAGAAAAAGTTAAAATACATTTGTAAAAGGATCTAAGTGATATCTGTAAGTGAGCTCCAGGTTGCATCCTACATTTACATGTAGTCATTGTATGTATATTTTGAGCGATGTAGTGGTCTACTAGTGAAGACACCTCCCATTCAGAAGGTTGAGAGTTCAGTGCTAAGTAACGGCAGATGTTTCTCTCCTAGAGCACAAAGAAAAAAACCCCTGCAAACTCTGTGTGGTGTGAGGAAGGGCATCCGGTCAATAAATGCTCAGCTCCATCCAGTCGCCAACTCTAATCCAAATTAAGGGATTACGGGAGGGTCATAAAAAGAGTTTATTGCATGTATGTTTCATCACATTTCCACAAAATTCTGCAAATATGAACAAAGCATGGTTTCTGTACCCCTTGTCAACCTCTCAAAAGCAGCTCCATTGAAGCTCACCTGACTGAGAATGGGTAGGGGCTAAAAATGGAGCACTCAGCAACATTCTGAGGTGCTACTGAACTGCCACCTTCCATACAGAAGCACTGGCAACATTTTTTTCTAGTTTTTTATTATTATTATTCTTGCCTGGGCCATGACCCTTTTTTGAATTTGGTCTTTCTTTTGCTCTTTTCCCTCACATAAATTTGGTCCTGTTCTGCTCAGTGTTCAGAGGTAATTACCTTGCTGATAAATATACATAGTGCTGGGCATTCTATGTAATTTTTTAATGTAAGTTTTTTCAACATTTTACCAGGCTGGAAAGAAGGTCTACAGAGCATGTTTCATTCAACCCTTTTGCCTTGGCTGCATCATCAGAAGGGAGAAAAAAGGATGGTTTGGGAATGAAACAGTCAGCAAAATGTGACCTGCTGCCTTTTCCATTAAAGATACATGACAGAGATTTTTTTTTCTAGATTTTTTTCCATACAGTTTCTGGCTGGATCTATCCCAATTTTGAATTTGGTTGTCTTTTGCCAGATTATCCTGACATACCATTTGATCTTGTTCTGATTTTGGAGTTATCCAGTTGATAAATAATCAAAACAGACCCAGTACAGAATTCATTTCCAACGTTCTGTTAGGCTGGCAGGAATAAAAAGAAAGGCAATGTGTATTTTCATATGTATTCTCTTAACATAATTTTTTAGCTTATATTACAATTTAATGCTTTATACACACCAAGATCTGATCACTAGGGAAAAGAACATTTCTGCCAAGTTAAGAAGAATGCAAAAAAACAGATATAAAAATCGTGATTACATTACATTATTTATTTATTTATTTATGAGACTTATATACCGCTTTAAGTGCAAGCACTCTCTAAGCGGTGTACACCAGTAAGCAATGTATATATATATATTTACATTGCCCCCAACAATCTGGGTCCTCATTTTACCTACCTCGGAAGGATGGAAGGCTGAGTCAACCTTGAGCCAGTGAGATTTGAACCGCTGACCTGCTGAACACAGTCAGCTAAAGTGGCCTGCAGTACTGCACTCTCCCCCATACCAAAAGGACCAAAATAGCAAGCAGGCTTTGAGAGTAATTTCAGGTCTATTCTTCCTAAAGTTATATAGAATACAGATAGTCCTTGACTTACAACAGTTCATTTAGTGACCCTTTGAAGTTATAACGGCGTTGAAAAAAGTTATTTATGACCATTTTTCACACTTATGACCATTGCAGCATCCCGTGGTCACATGCTTGACAAAATTAGTGGACTAGAGGAATGCTGTGAATATAATTTACTTGGAATTCAGTAAGGCATTTGATAAAGTAGATCACAACCTACTACTTGATAAGATAGAAAAATGTGGGTTAAACAGCATCAACACCAGATGGATTCGAAGCTGGCTGACCGGCCGTACTCAGCATGTGGTCCTCAATGGAACCGCATCTACATGGAGGGAAGTGTGTGGTGAGGTGCCCCAGGGCTCTGTTCTGGGCCCAGTGCTCTTCAACATTTTCATCAACGATTTGGACGAGGGGATAGATGGGGAACTCATCAAATTTGCAGATGATACCAAGCTGGCAGGAATAGCCAACACTCCAGAAGACAGACTTATGATACAGGAGGATCTGGACAGACTTGAACACTGGGTGTTATCTAACAAAATGAAATTCAATGGTGAAAAAAATAAGGTTCTACATTTAGGCAAGAAAAACCAAATGTACAGGTATAGTATAGGTGGTACCTTGCTCAATAGTAGTAACTGTGAGAGGGATCTTGAAGTCCGGGTGGACAGTCACTTAAATATGAGCCAACAGTGTGCTGCAGCTGCCAAAAAAGCCAACATAGTGCTAGGCTGCATTAACAGGGATAGAATCAAGATCACGTGAAGTATTAATACCACTTTACAATGCTTTGGTAAGGCCACACCTGGAATACAGCATCCAGTTTTGGTCACCACGATGTAAAAAAGATGCTGAGACTCTAAAAAGAATACAGAGAAGAGCAACAAAGATGATTAGGGGACTGGAGGCTAAAACATATAAGGAAAGGTTGCTGGAATTGGGTATGTCTAGTTTAACGAAGAGAAGGATGAGGGGGGACATGATAGCAGTGTTCCAATATCTCAGAGGCTGCCACAAAGAAGAAGGAGTCAAGCTATTTTCCAAAGCGCCTGAAGGCAGGACAAGAAGCAACAGATGGAAACTAATCAAGGAGAGAAGCAACCTAGAACTAAGGAGAAACTTCCTGACAGCTAGAACAATTAATCAGTGGAACAACCTGCCTTCAGAAGCAGTGAATGCTCTAACACTGGAAGTTTTTAAGAAGAGACTGGACAGCCATTTGTCCAAAATGGTATAGGGATTCCTGCCTGAGCAGGCGGTTGGACTAGATGACCTCCAAGGTCCCTTCCAATTTTATTATTATTATTATTATTAACTGGTTCATATTTATGATGGTTGCAATGTGCCAGGGTCATGTGATCATCTTTTATAACCTTCTGACAAGCAAAGTCAAAGGGAAACCAGATTTCACTTAACAACTGTGTTACTAATTTAACAGCTACAGTGATTCACTTAACAAATGTGTTTAGTCCAGGTGATGCTTTAAAATTCCTGCCTGTGGTTGGTAAGAAAACAGCTCTTTGGTGGGAGATTGCTGCCCAGTTTCAGCTGGACTAAAAGAGAGTTCCTAAAAAATAAAAAAACTATTTCTTACCACACATCACTGGCAACTGCACAGGTTTCTTAGCAACTGTAACACCAGAGCATCAATTAGCATTTTTCCAGTTTAGGATGATGCCTCTGAAACATTTAAATTTCTGAAATAATGGTATGAAAATCATGATCACAAATGCTCTTAAAAAACACTCTGCTTTTGTTAAAAAAAATGAAGATCTAAGGCAAATAATAATTTGAACAGGGATGCCAGTTCAGAATTCAGTGAAGATGTAAGCACCTTGCTGTGGTGCTTAGATCTTCACTGAATTCTGAACTTGCATTCCTGTTCAAATTATTATTCTACCACAATTTGTTAGGATCAATTCAGAATGAGCAGAAGGAAAGACGGAAAGAACTACACTGCAGTCAACATTTTTTGCAGGTGTTCAAAGAGGCTTCTTACAAAATACATTCTACGGAAGCAAATTCTGTGAAAAGCTAATTGAGAAAAGAACCCGACTAGCCCCTGGATAAGGCCTTCTCAGTTTCATCTCAGTTTTCAAAAGCAAGGGGAAAAGACATATTTCATTAACAATAGAATTTGTTTTCATAAAATTTATTGTCTTATATGATCTCAGTTTTTCTTTATAGGGATCAGCTTCCTATTTATTTGTATATGCATCTAATTATTAGGTTTATGTCCTGCTACAGTAAAGCAACTTTCACACTTTGAGAGTTGTATATTAACTATCCTCATATCATCATTTTAGCCATTGTCTATCCACTGCAAGATGAAGGACTCTTCCACATGTTTCCAACCTATACGGTCCTGAGCTTTCTTTTGCCAATTGGGCCTGCAGTGCTTGCTGATGTTGTTGATCCATCTTGTTTTAGGTCTCTTTCATGGATGCTTTTTATCAAGTGAATTCCATTCTATGACTGCCTTGGTCCACCTGCCATTAGTTCTTCTTGCTATTGGACCAGACCGTTTTCATTTCAATTCTTTTACTCTTTTAATGTTATTGTATACTTTTGTTTGTTCTCTAATCCATATGCAGGTTTTTCTATCTTGTCTTGTAATGCCAAACATGTATCTTTCCATGGCTCTTTGCACCACTTGTAGCTTTTGTATAGATTATGAGGCTAGTGTCCATGTTTCACAGCCATATGTTAGAACAGGTAGCACACACTATATTTTTTTTTATTGAAAAGTTTTTAAAAGTTTTACAAATAAACAATCAACCCTCACCCATCCCTCCCAACCCCCCTTCCCCCCTCCCCGAGCTTCCCAGAACTGAATACAGGCTTATCTATGATTTTAAAAAACCTAAACAAATTTTTACAACTTATAAAATAATTAATAATAAAATATATATGACATAAGCATTAAAAAGAAAAATACTTAAAAAAAGAAAGAAAAAGAGAGGAAAGCGAGTGAGAAAGAAAAAGAAAAAGGAATAAAAAAGATAAAAAAAGAAGGAAGAAAGCAAAGGACGGAAAAAGAAAAGAAAAAAACAATCTGTAAAATATCCCAAAAAAAATTTTATACAATTTATAAAAAAGCTAAATGATATTTTTCCATATCCAAATTATATTGTATAAAATTTATCCATTTTTCCCATACAACAAAAAATTTCTCTTGAGATTGCTCCTTTAAGAAAGCCGAAATCTTTGCCATTTCCGCCAAATAAGAAACTTTATAAAACCACTCTTGTAAGGTAGGCAAAGATTCCTTCTTCCAATATTGTCCTACTAACAGCCTTGCGGCTGTGATCAAATTTAACATCAATATAACTTCCTTAGCATCACAATCCGTAACAATACCTAATAAAAATAATTGCGGAGTAAATTTTACCCTCCTTCTAAAGATTCTTTGAATATTCCACCATATCTTAATCCAAAAAGCTTTTATATTTTTACACGACCACCAAATATGATAATAGGTAGCATCCAGACAACCACATCTCCACACTATATTAACATATATTAACTATATGTTTTGTATATTGCATGTATGTATGTATGTATGTATGTATGTATGTATGTATATACAACCTACATATTTGTTGGGCTTTAAATATTTGACAGTGTGTGAGTTTAAAGCAATCTCTGACTTTTGTTAAAGAAAACAATAATTTGCCAATTATATCATTAAAATAAAGATCTTTTAATATTATATATTTTAACTGAATTACATTACTCATCATGACTAGTATTTTTATTCCTTCTGAAATTTAATATTGATTTCCCAGCTTCAGAGGTATGTAATTTCTTTAATGGTATAGAAATCAGATCTAATAAGGAAAAAATGTCATTAACTATGCATATTAATTGAACTGGAGGCCTTATACAGTAGCAATCTTCAGATGCCAAGAGAACTGTGACACAGAAAAAAGCAAAGTCTGAGGCCCTACAGATCAGGATTAATTTTAACAAGCGAATAAGTTAATTCTCAGTAGTTTCCATCATGTGGACCATTACATGATAATTGAAATGATACAGAAAGCTTCCTTCCTAGGCTCTGCCAGTCAGAATTCTTTAGCTGGTCGCATCCACAACATTTTATTTATTTATTTATATCCCACCTTTATTATTTTTACAAATAACTGAAGGTGGCAAATGTATCCAAAACACCTTCTTCCTTCTATTTTCCCCACAACAACAAACCTTTGAGGTGGGTTGGGCTGAGAGAGACACCAAAGTAATCCAACTGGCTACCTTCCCTGCTACCTTTATTGGCTATGGAATGTGTAAGATGTCTTATTTTACCCAGTTTTGTCTTTGATTACTAAATATAAAATATAAATCTCGTTCCATGATCCTTGAGGGAGTAATTAAAGCTGCAGGAAAAGTTAGGGCAGAATCTACAGACGAGAGAAATGGCAAAATCCACTCCCCAGGACCTTGGAGAGCAGCAAATAAATTGGGTTGAGCTTTGTTCTGTTACAGCAATAATCTAATGCTTTCTTCTATGCAGAGAAGATTTATATTAGATAACAAGGACTTTATTTTGATTAGCTCCAGTGCCTAAAGAGTCTAAACTGTTGATGAGCCTACACTTCATTTTTCAACCTCATGCTTTTAAAAGGAAAGGAATATGGAGATTCTGCTGAAGGGTCTCTTGGGTCTTCCTTCAGGAGGCTTCTGAATCTTTTGCCTTATGCTGCAGTTTAAGGGCTTGAAATCATGATGGGTCCTTTCTTATTCAGAGGATGTCATAGTCCAAATGCAGGGGAGATACTTCTCATCTGCTGTTGAAGCAACCAAAGAGATTTTCCTAGCACCACTAGCAAACATTTGGAAATGCTTCATTTAAACTTGTAAATACATTTAAGTTAATTTTTCCTACAAAACATCCAAATCACTTTATACTGAGCACAGGTGTGCTCAAGAAAATAACTGTACATATGTATAAAACAATATTTTATTCTTATTTATATTACACATATATGATTACAGTATAAAACATTTTTACCAAAAAATTACAATGCAAGTTGTAAATAAAAATAATAACTGAATATACTACAGTTAACATGACTTCTACAAATGTTATCGAATGATTGTTAAGAATGCTTCATTTATCTTAATGAAAATATTGTTGAGGCATTTGTGTATATACATATATGTATATATGTACTGTATGTAAGATCTGGGGAGTAAATCATTGGTATAGTTTAATAGTTGACAGAAACAATTCAGTAATGCCATGCTCTCTTGGGATTTCTGTGAAAGATATAGTTCACAGATTCTGTAAACGGTGACTGATGTCCTTGTCATCTCTTAATTGATTACTGCAGTTTACCTAAGGCTCCTCTTGAAGATGATCTGGAATCTACAATTGGCACAGAATGTGACTATCCACCTGCTGATTTGTGTCAACTTATTTAAAAGCATTGTCTATGCTGTAGTTGTTAATTATTAAATATTTTATAGCTTGAGTCATCATTATTTTTGGAATGATTTGCAGTACAGTGATACCTTGATATCCAACTTCTTTGAAACTCATCAGATTTGGTACTCAATGCATTTTAATCAAAAAATTTATCCTGGTACTCGAGTATGTTTGATATTCAACTCACAAGCTAGATCTTGTTGGTGTCGGCTGCCTTGTGACTCACTACATTATTGTATTCTTTATGGGAAAAATCTGTTTGGTACTCATTGTTTTTGGTACTCGTTGAGCTCCTGGAACCAATTAATGATAAGTACCAAGGTACCACTGTATGTTGAATCTGCCCACCCAACCTGAGAGATCATGAGTCCAGGGCATGGAGGATAGTCTAGCCAGGAGCAATCCCTTCATTCTACAACAGTTTGTTTCTCAAGGTCAGAATGATTCCCACCCTGCTAATATTTAGGAAGTCTATTTAAAATGTACTTTCCCACAAGGCCTTTGGATTGATCATATTTTAAGGTATATTTTGAATTAATTATTGTTTTCACACTTTTATAATTGTAAGCCACATAGAATCTTGTGTGAAAGTGACATAAAACTGATTATGTATAGACTTGCATACATTAACATTTTATTTCCCCATTTTGTTTATAATTATTTACTATACATCTTCCTTCCCAAAGTTCATGGCAACCAAAGTAAAATGAAGCTACATTGCCCTTATTAAAACTCTATAGCATAGACATGGTTTATTTTGATTATCCAGGGCCATACAGTGAATAACATGTCATGGCTGAGAGTATTAATCTAGATCTTAGTACTTCAAATCCATTAGTCCATCAACTGGGCATTTTTAACCAGTAGACAGGAGATTCATGTTTCATTATGTTTTTCCTCTTTTAAAGTTGTTGGTCCAAGACTACATAAGACTGCTAATAGCACTGATGTAAAGTACAGAGCTCTTCCAAAAATTATTGCCCAGTTATAATATGATAGAAAGGAAAATGATTAAATGCATTGGAAGTAATCATTTTACTCATAATTAAATTTTAATTTCATTTAATTTAACTTTTGGCCTAACCTTGATCTATTTCTTTGTCTTGGAGACAGGACTTTTTAAAATATGCCTATTGGCACATAATCCAAAGGCCGAATGTTGCCCATGACTATGCAAAAGTTTTCTAGTTCTAGTACCAGTATCCTGTTAGTGATCTCTTTGGGGATTTCTGAATTGTTTCCTGCAAGATTAATAGCAATTTTGCTATTGCATTTTGACCAATGTGATTCTGAGAAAAAATGCATTGTGATAAATAAGAAATTGTTCCCTGGCAGTGATAGTCAATTCAAATTCTGAGTCTCAACTAAGTAAGAGCAAAATATAACTTGTGTCAAGTTTCATTTTTTTTAATTCAGGAATTTTGGGAAAGATCAAATTTATTATACAACCTACACAATTAATCTACTGTACCCTATGACTGTTCAAGGCTTTAATCTACTTAATCCAATATTGTTATACTCTGAGTAGGAGAATAAATATTTGATTGACCTAATAGGCATGCTATCTATCGTGAAAATAAGGATTCACTCTTCTTGAAAGTCAGTGTCTCTCCAGTTTGTTTTCATTTGATTATTTAGGGCTACAACTACCAAAATTCCCATTCAACATAATCAAACTATATTAGATGGACACAAGTTCATATTTAGGCATGGAAAAAAGTGAACTACAGAGTGTATCTTTGGGCTTTTATATATTGGGTCATATTGCAAGGAGTAACATGAAGGTGGATCCCAGGAATAAAGTCAAGTCTATACCACGTGTCTTTTTAAAAAATTTCTGATTCACCATATTTTATAGTTTCTTTAACTGAGTTACATAATAAATACAAAACTGAGTTAAATATATGAATTCATATAAGAATTTACATCTGTATGATAAAACACCTATAAACTAGAGGGAACATGGGCATTTTTATATTTATAGATTGCATTTGACATTTGCAATCATGATAGGTCCTTTTTTATTCAGAGGATGTCATAGTCCAAAGGCAGGGGAGATATTTCATATCTGCTGTTGAGGCAACAAAAGAGATTATGCTAGCACCACTAGCAAACATTTGGAAATCCTTCATTTAAAGTTGTAAATATGTTTAAGTTAGTTTTTAGTACAAAACACTCAGAGCACTTTATATGGAGCACAGGGGTTGAGCACGTACTACAATGTAACAAAAGTTATCCTATATCAGGCACGAAAGATCAGGTCAAGACATGAAAGTCGATTTCAACTGATTTATTGCTAATCATGCCTATGCACAAGGATCTCCTCAACTGTTTAGACCTGCTTTGAGTTAAATAAGGGTCAACAGAATTCAAGGAGGGGTTGGACTTAGTTTGCTGATCCTTCTTTTAATGCCACCCCTAGGTTCTGCTACTCTTCTCCTATATCCTACCACTTTCTAGTATTTTAGTAGGCAGAAGATGAATTGTTTTATTTTGGTTTTGGCATGTGTGTGTTTTTCTACCCAGATTGAAAGAAGATGTTATGCCAGCTGGTGAATTACCATGGACAGGGTTTCCTCCATCACAGCATACTCTAATTATGGTGCCATTCCTAAATGTTTTGTTTTTAACCAAAAACTATTTTTTTAAAAATACTACACTTAGAGATATTGGAATGTGTGTCATTGATGATTTTTACACATTGAGCAGATCCATGGCTGAAATTTGCACTGAAACTTTATGCCCTATGAAAAACTGTGATTAAAAGGCTTAGAAAACATACAGTCAAGAAACGAGGCATTTCAGGAAACTCTAGATTCTTCCCAGATAAAGTTAAAGCCATTACTATCTAATGACTAAATGATGTAATGACATTATCCACAAAAATTCTTTTAAACAAATCCTATTAGTTACCTGCTTATTCCAAATCTACTGGTTGCACTGAAGTATTTGAAATGTTGGTGCAACATTCTCTATGCAAGCTTCATTTCTGCTGCCCTCATCTGTACAAATCTTCATGAGGCATCACCATCAGCAAAATCAATGCCGAGGATCATATTTCAGAACAGTGACATTTGCTTTCCAGACCAAGAAAATTCAGTGTGAAGAGCACAGTACCATTGTATTTACATGCATTGCTGTAATAGGCAACTTTACAAAATATATCATTTGTGTCAAACAAAAGAGAGAACAAAGTGCTCTGAGGAAATACCTGGAAGAATATCGTTCTCTGCACGTGCTTCCTCAAATTCACAGTGTTAAAAATTGATTGCAGGATTTCCATCTTTCAGAATTTTATCAATGTATAAAACAAAACCATCAGGAAAAAATGAAAAGAACTAACTGGGATCCATGACCAGGTGAGATGAAGGTACTTCATATCCACAGCATCTCAGAACTCAGCAACGTTACTTCTGCTTTTCTTCCTTTATTTCACATAATTTCTTCTTTATCTTAAGATTCACAGTCACTGTATAAAATTTTTAAAAGATTAAACTTCATCACAACATTTGAGCAAAGTTTTTTTTTTTTTTTTTTTTTTTTGAATGCTCACTCTTCATTTCTTCTTTCTAGCTAGATTTTGGCCAGTACAGTTTCATTGTTTAACTGAGTCTTTTATTTTATTATTTTTAAGGCTATTTGTTATTTATTAAAAGTAAGCCATGAATATAAATATCAGTATATAAATGTTTGAATTACACAGAATCTACTATTATACAGAATAACAGAATTCTGGATTTGCTGCAACTAGTAGAATGGTTGTGAAATGTAACAAGAAAGGATTTACAATCTTCTATGCTTGCACATAAATTAATCAAGGAGAGAACCAACCTAGAACTAAGGAGAAATTTCCTGACAATTAGAACAATTAATCAGTAAAACAATTTGTCTCCAGAAGCTGTGGGTGCTCCAACACTGGAGGTTTTTAAGAAGAGATTGGATAACCATTTGTCTGGAGTGGTATAAGATCTCCTCCCTTGGGGAGCGGGTTGGACTAGAATACCTCTAAGACAAGGCTTTTCAACCAGTGGTAGGGGTACCACCTGTGGTACATTGGCACCTGGCAGGTGGTACGTGACCATCCTAGAAAAGTGGTAGCGGGGGAGGGGAATAAGCTGAACCGGTGGCAGCACCGCATAAGCCTGAGTGAGAGATGGTGGAGCTGCAGGGCTGTTGGCTCAGCGGAAGCGCCAGGATCAGCACTTCTTCGGGGCTGTCAGGGCTCAGTGGAAGCGCCAAGATCAGCACCAGGCTCCAGCTGGAGCTCGGCGCTGATCCTGGCGCTTCTGCTGAGCCCAGAAGAAGTGCCGATCAGCTGGAATGTTGCAGCATCTCCAGGGTCTTGTGATTTACATTCAGATGCTTGGCAACTGATTCATATTTATGACCGTCACAGTGTCCCAGGGTCATGTGAAGTGACCAAAACCTGCTGCAACCACCCAGCAGACGGGGGGAATAAAAACCAAACATTCCCCACCCCACCCCCACTACCAATCCTCAACCGAAATGCTCACAACAATGAAAACCTCGGACAGGAGGAAGAGCGCCGCCAGGCAGGCAGGTGGCTTGCTCGGCTGTGGCTTGGAGGGTACTTTTTCAGTGCCATTGTAACTTCGAACAGTCACTAAGCGATTTGTTGTAAGTCAAGTACTACCTGTACTTTATCACTTTTTTCCTGTTTTTTTGGGGGGGGTCATCTAATTTTTGACACCTTGCTAGGCGACTGGTGGTACTCAGATGTTGCCATATCCTAAAAGTGGTACAATGGGTGAAAAGGCTAAAAAGCCCTGCTCTAAGGTACCTTCCAACTCTGTTATTCTGTTAAGGTGTTTATATACATTGAGCCAAAAGATCCCCTTGCCTATCTGTTTTCCCATAAACTCTTTTCATTTTTTGTCTCAACAAAAATACATAAAATACTTTAATTATGGGCCAGTCTGAAACCCATAGCCCTCTAACAGGAATCTATGATTGTGATATAAAGTTAATCATATTTCCTTCACTACTTCATTAGTTATAGAATTGCCATATCTTCAGTGGGATTTTGTACTGAAAAAAGATTTCCATGTGTCAGATCCCTTCCCTTCTTTATTTTACTTCTTGTTTTTTTTTACCAAATACCTCCTTCTACTTCACCTTACCCACCCATTCCTGGGTCAATTATCTGTAGTGATCTATATATTTGTAATTATATATCTAAAATGTGTCACAGGATCTTATGGCCAGGAGCTAGACAAAATCAAGCAGACTATAGAAAATCAAGAGAGATGAGGTTCAGTGATGGGGCAAAAGCTTTTAACTTTCAGTCGTTATACAAAAAATATTTGCCTATCTCTTAAAAGAGCAAAACAAAGCAAATTGACCCTAAAACAATGGACAATGAACTCTTATCTTTCTCAGCTATAATGCTGGAGATTATATTTACCATTTTTAAAAAATTATCCATATTTTAAAATCTGTAGTGACTGCACATAAATTAATTACTTGTACATATTTTAGCCTTCATGTCCCATCTGTAGAATACAAGCATTAACTTGGGTGCTTTGGATTGAACTCTTACGTAACTCTTTTGTTAGTTTTACGCTAGAAATTGTGTTTAAAACATTGATTTAGAGTAAACTGAAATGATATTTTTACAGGTCACAGGAGATCACACTGTATGTTAACTGGTATAATAGTTAATTGGGACTTTTCCAACATTTTCCAAGTTATCATGTTGTACAGGATTTCTGACATGCACCAAATTGTAGACCTCTCCATTAGAGCAAATGGTAAGAGATCGTCCTTCCAAAAGATTTTATTTTTTTATTTTATTCAATTTTTTTGGGCTCTCATGCTGCAGTTATCTTAGAGAAGCTTATTTTTCTACATCTTTTTACTTTAGCAAAACATGCAATTTCTGTGAATTAGAACAAAGTTATACAAACCTATACTTCCACCATCATTTATAATAAAATAGAGCCATCTAGTGGTATCAACCATTCTTCCTTTCTCTTTCTCTTTTCCTCTCCATCTATTTGGCTTTTTAAATCAACGAGAGATAGTAAAGGAACTTCATCCAATGTATTCTACTGGACTCTCCACTGGAAATGTAACTAAGATGGGAAAATTAGATTTACTTGCCTTCTCAAATACAGTGGTATTTTAATAACCTTGAAAAGAGCTGTAGCATTGAGAGTTTAAGGCTTGAATTTGTAAACGCCCATTCATTCTTGGACAGTGACAGTGAGAAAATAATTAAGAGCATGTTTTAAATTATGTGTTTATATTGTACAATATCTATAGTATTATTATAAGTTGCATTAGAAGTTATCTCTATAGTTTGCACAATTAGGTGCAAGTACATTTAATGTGTTAACCTCTGCTCGTCTTCCCTCCCACAAAATTAATTTAGAAGCCCTTCCCCCAATTCTCAGGTTTAAAGAGCACAGAAAGGAAGCAGAAGAAAAGAAAAATGTCATTTTCCCCAGCACTATGGGGTTGGGTTTGTCCGTGGAAAACTGTTCTGCTGCAGTTCAATAATTATAGAACTAAGTACAGTAACAGGCAGAAGTAGCGCTCTGACCTGAATTTCTATGGCATTTCTGGTAGACCATTTAAAAAAGGAAGCTTCTGCTCAATCTCACGAGAAAAAAATTAAATTCCTATTGTTTTCTGTAGGAACCAAATATAGTCTGTGCTTCGAGGAAAATAATAATTTTGTTTATTAGAAGCAAGTGAGATATCAAGGAATAGGGGGGGAAAGGAAGACATAACATTTTTGCAGTTATGGGTCTACTGACAGTGTCACTTTTAGAAATTGAGAATTATAAGTACCTTGGGTTGGTGTTATAATCTTTCTCTTCTTTTACAGGAGGCAAATCACATTCTGCTGTGAAAAGACAATGAACTATTAGCCTTGAGAACTGGGGGGACAGCAATTCAGTTGGAATAGCAATGTCTACATGATATAAACATGTTTATATTAAAAAGAAACATTCTGAATGTCTCAGAAGCTATAGTAGCCTTGTTTCATTTATCTCAATGCATTCTCTGTACAGTATATACAGCTCTACTCTCCAATATTTTGCCAACCAGCTAAAAATAAAATGGATAATAATAAACTGTCCATTGTACTATTGTGAATTGTCATGTCTGTATTCTGTTGGTTTATTCTTGATGTGGAGTTTATCGACTCTTGTTGATTTTAAGCTGTGATTTTGTAGTACCTATCAAGTACGATGCTGCAAAACCATCCTCAAAATTGATTGAGAGTCCACAGAGTTATCTTGTGGTAAGATGGGTGGCCAATGAATTTTATTTATTTGTTTGTTTGTTCGTTTTAATTATTTATAAATTTACTGGCAAGTTGCATCACAGATAATGCCTAGCACCCCATCTTTTCTACATAATAGAAGATCAGACTTGCTGTAATTCATATTGTTTGGCAAGTTGCAAACCAGTTATAAGTGACATTGCATTGTACGCAGTGTACACGTATAGAACGGAGGTTTAACCCTAGTGAAAGCTCTCCGCCTTTATAAAATCTGATCCTTTTGTTATTTTGGTATAAAACTATATACCCTCCTTTTATGTCCTATGTCATATGTGCAAGTATTTTGTAGTTTTCCAAAATGATTTATCTAGCAGAAGTATCTACCAATTTGCTTATATAAGACCTGTTTAGGATGGACCCAATGGAATTGGGTTTCATGGGACTTTGCTGTTGAACACTATTTCTTTGAAGAGACATGAAAGTTTTGGAGAGAAGAAAAATACCATTAAAAGTATATGCAGTATCAGAAAATGGAGTAGATTTATTACTGTGGCTCTGTAGCATACAAGTCTTGTATATAGTCTTAGAACTCCTTTGCAAATTACTGTCAAATTAAAAATTGAAATAATGCAAAGGGGAAAATGATTAAATATATGGGGAATAGTAAATTAAGCTTTATATGATTAATTGAATTTAAATTCAGTCCAGTTTAGTTATGTCCTGGTGTGACATTCAAATTAAGTATGTCCTTAGTTGCAAAATGGCTGTGCAAATCAAATGGCTACAACCCCATTCTAAGAATTTACAGAAATTCTTAGTAATTTAGTCTTCAAGTTGATCTATGGTCTATAAAGCTTTATGAAACAGGAAGGTAAGGAAGTGTGTCACTTTATTAAAATAATTATTCCTATTCTGGCCTGAAGCTCGAAGTTAGAAAATGAGATGGGCAGGTTTATGAATGCTGTATAAACAAATGAGGAATTAGGCCGTTTCTGCAAACTGAGGCTTAGTTTTCATACAGCTTAATCAAGACCTGTGATTACGCCTTCCTCAAGCCTAATTTAGCTTAAAGTCATTTCAGTATTGGACAAACATGGCTGGACATATGACTGTACAATAAAAAAAGAATGTTCACTGTGAATTGATGGGCTGGCACCTTTAACAATATATGTTTTTTAATCAGGGCATGGAATTGATCTATTTTAGACTAGAGAAAGAGATTTATAAAGCCTAAACATTTCCACTCTTAGTTGGAGCAAGTTGCACCCATAAAACTTTTACTGTATCTACTGCTCACTGTCTGCATGGGTATTTGCTACAAATGTGTCATATTGATAACAATAATACACATTTTAATAATCCTCTAATAGCCTGCCTCCATTGCTTTCTCTTATGCAAATAGATGCACAAATTCCTATTGTGGAAAGGAATAATAATACATTCAATTATCTGCAGGTAGTGCATATCTTCAATCCTACTACAAGGGAAGAGCAGAAGCAACCAAGCTCTGGCCATTGAGTAGAAGATAACTTTTGTGCAAAGTAACAAGGGGTCCTTGGTGCTCTCTGAGCTTGCTTGTTTTCTTGCAGACGTTTCATTACCCAAACTAGGTAACAATCAGTGCTAATAAGGACTGCTGTTTGCTGTCAGTTTATATTCTGGTGGCTTGCCTGTCAGTGTTGGTGGGAGTGGTCTTAAGCAGTGCTTTTTTTTCTAAAAAAAAAAAAAAAGGTGCTGGAACTTACACATGTCATACACATGTCATACAACCTGCCTTGCCTACCCTACAAGGTTCCATCCAAAAAAAGGTACCGGAACTCCATTCTGGGCGTTCTGTGAGAAAAAAAGCCCTGGTCTTAAGAGATTCTTTGGTTGGGCTGTTTACTGTTGGCTTAATTGGGATATGTTTACTTGATTGTTGGTCTGAAGTTAACCTTGGAATTCATTTATGCTGATCTGGGTGCTGATTCCTGGTGGAGAGGTGCTTAGGTCTTTTTGTTCCTTTTTAGGCTGGTTGATTGTCTCTTTTGCATAGTCTATAGATGTTATTAATGTCTATGTATCTATAGATAGTTAATTTGTCAGAGTGCCAGGATTCTAGAAATTCCCTGGAATTTTTGGATACGGTCTAGTCTAGGATTGTCACATTTTCCCAACTGAAATTATGGTTAAATCTGTCTATATGTTGTGAAATTAAAGAATTTTCATCATATCTTCTAACTGCTAGTTGGTGTTCATGGATATGTTCTGCCAGTCTTCTGCCTGTTTGTCCTACCTAGTTGATGTTGCAGTCCTTACATTGTAGGGATTGTAGGTGACTCCTGTTTTTTCTTCTGGGGTTGCTGCATCTTTTGGTTTGCTTAGGATCTTTTAAAGGGCATTAGTTGGCTTGTGTGCTAGGCTGATTCCATGTGGTTGTAGTAGTCTGTTGAACTACTATAAAGTAACAATGCATAGGTTTTATATGGACTGTACTTTAGAGTGTAAATGTTGATGCACAATTTGCATATAAATTTATCTGACATGTGCAGTTTCCTCCTCACATGGCTGCCTTTTTTACATTTATTCTAAACTATATTCTTGATGTGCAGGGTTTCAACAATTGAACAAATGAATTAAAATCCATAGCTATCCAGGCCAACCCAACTGGAGTGATGGGGGTTATAAACCAACCTATCAGGAAGGTGCCAGACTAGAAAGGGGACTTTAAACCACTGTTTTGTTTGTTTGCTTACAATTTTTACAAATTTAAAAGATTTGTATGGCTGCCCATCTTACAGCACAACTCTGGTAGCTCACAACAACAATGAAACCACAAACACAGTAAAAACTGTAAAAACGAAACTAAACACTAAACCCTACACCCCAATCATCCTCCTGGGGTACCCCAAAAACCCATCTACAAAGAGTACTCAACCTCTTGATGCCCACATATATTTCTCTCTTTTTCTGATTTATTATGTCATCTTTAAGAGCCAAACATTGTTAAAATCCTTCTTGGACACACAGCTTGATCCCACATTCCCCCTCCCAAGCAGCTTGATTTAATCCAGTGAAAGAGACAAGTATGCATAGTGATTAAAATAAAGAAGCCAAGAAACACATCTTAAATATAATTGGATATACAGTCTTAGCTTCCAGACTGGAGTAGAATCACAGCTTATAAAGGGGAAAAACATATTCCATTCCAGTTAATGGCAGTTAGATGGTCAATCTAAAAGGTCTACACAAATGGCCCAATGTGATCATTGCCTATTTTGTAGAATTATCCCAAAGAGAGAAATGAAGAAAAAGCACTAGAAGTTGTGAATTACTTGTAAAGTATATTATAAATTAATGCCAACACTCTCCCTTTCACCTTAAAATCCTGCTAATTTCAACAGACACCTTGAACATTTTAAAATATTACAAACATTTATATGTTCAGAATAAAATATTCTTTATGTAAAGGACACCTTTTTGTATTAGCTCTTCTTTAAAAATTAAAATTCTTAAAATATAGAGCATATCTTTCTGCTCTTATTTTATGATGTGTTATTATCTACAACTGTTTAAAATATTTATCAATATCAGAGACAGATATACCAGGAAAGAAAAAAATTGTGAGTCAGATAAGGATAAATACCATTTTTTTTTAAACTGTTCATCCATTTATCCAGTTCTTCCATCTCAATTTCCATTACAGAAGGCGTGTCTTCTTCAAAAATAGGACTGAATAAGAAAACAACAACAAAATATATTGGAGCTGGCAATTTAGAATTGCTCTTCTTTAGTTTTTTTTTTTTTAATAAAATTGTTTATATCGAGGCACATGCTTAGGAATAGCTAAGTAGCTACCAACTAGTGGCTTTAGTTTAGAAAAAAAAAATAATTACATTACGTGGCAGTTGAATTAGCAACTGCAGAATGTAGATATGGTAAGATACCTAGATGTGTAGATGCAAAAAAAGTTAAAGATTTGGGGTACAAATGCATACACTGATTCAGAGAATTATTAAGATTAATGCTGAACACCTGAAACAGGGCTTTTGCTCTTGAGACTAATGGTTAAACAGTTGGAAAAAATCATGGAATGTTGTTTTTAGAGATGATACCTACAATGGAGGAATAGTTGGTGAAGATGATAGAACTTGCTGAGCTGGTGAAATTGACCTGTTTAATTAGAGAAAAGTCAATGCAGGTAATCCTTGACTTATGACCATGAGCCCAGAAATAAGGTTATACGGCAGCCATTAAGCAGGTCATCACATTACCATGACTGATTTTACAAACTTTTTTGCAGTGGTTGTTAAATTAATGCCATGATCATTAAGTGCATGCAACGGCTGTTAAACAAAAGTAGCAGTTGTTAAACAAACCTATTTTCTTCTACGGGCCACACAACATAGACTTTGTAGTATTGTTGTGTTTGATAAATAGCATAGGTTTTTCTTATATTTTAATTTGATTTTATTCTCCTCTTTTAATTTGAGGTTAATAGCTTATCAAACTCTAAGCAACCTTACCGCATTTTCCTTCATTAATATCTTAAATTTTAAGCCCCCTTGTTCACCAGAACTCATTTAAATGTGGTATTATGGATGCAAATATGTAATATGTTTAGCTTCATGTAAATGATTTCCTATGCAAAGGGGAGGATACTTTTGTCCTATCCAATCAACTTTTCTTTTGTAATTTCCTTTGATGTCTTAATTGTAAAAGGGAATGTAAGATGAATTTTGAGGTCCCCTCTTTGAATAAGAGGAATCCTTTTGATCAGAATGTTCTGAATAAATCATAATAAAATGATCTTCCTGCCTCAATCTGCTTTATTGAAACTATGTGTGCCAAGGCACAAGCCTTGGGCCAGATTTGGCTATCACTTCTATGAATATTTTTTTACTGGAAACCAGAAATAAACACCAGAACCTAGCAAAATATACAGAAAATCAGTCATATGATTGCAGAATGCTGCAACTGCCATCAATATGAACTGGTTGCCAAACACCGAAAATGTAACCCCATCACTGTAGAGTGCAGGTACGTGTGTGTGTACACCATAAGAATTCCATAATGGATTGTGAATAGCTCTAGGGAAGTTCATCGTATCTTCAAATAGACTACTTGTGTCTACATTTATTATAGACTGAAAACCTTTAAGGATTTTTTTTTTGTTTGCATGAAACAGTAAAAAGATGAACTTATGATCTATGGTTCTGATGATTAAATAGGACAGGTTATAGAAAAAAAAAGACCCATGATGTAACTTTAGAGCAGAGTTGGGGAACTATGGCCCCTTTATGACTTGTGGACTTCAACTCCTAGAATTCCTGAGCCAGCATGGTTGGCTCAAGAATTCTGGAGTTAAGGTCCACAAGTCATAAAAGGGCTATAATTCCCCACCACTGCTTTAGAGTAAGAGTTTATATATATAAATAATGCTAAAAATCGAAGAATAATGATTCCTGGGTACATACATTTTGATGAATAAAAAGACGATCACCAGGAAGTAAAACAACAAGGTTTTAATAAATAAAATTTTAATAAATATGACCAAGCTTTTGATGGCTCATATATATATATGTTTTCTGAGGTTTTTGCGGGTGTTTGTATGTAGGTCTTTGGTTATTCAGGTTTTCTCCTGCATCAAATTGGAAGTGTCTTGGCGATGTTTCGATGAAGTCTCATTCGTCATCTTCAGGCTGGTGTTTTCGGCTTCGTGCCAAAAACACCAGCACGAAGCCGAAAACACCAGCTTGAAGATGATGAATGAGACTTCGTCGAAACGTCGCCAAGACACTTCCAATTTGACGCGGGAGAAAACCCAAATAACCAAAGACCTACATATATATATATATATATATATATTATATATACTATATATAATATATATAGTCTTGTTTTGTCTACCAGAGCTCTTTGTCCAAAAGAGCATGGTGCTAAGAACAGCTAAGATCCTGCTCAGAACCCTTAAACTCCCAGGCCTCTGGTAGAGTTCATGCAAAATATAAATGACAAATGACAAGAAGCAGACCTATAAATCTCTTACCTTTTACCATTTTCACTTCCTAGCTCATCTGAGGAAAAAAAAGAGAGATGTGCTTAAGCCAGCTGGCTGGGAATCATTGGAACTAAATCCAATACATTAGAAGAGCACAGATTGGGAAATAGCGCATGCAAACTATCCACCACTGTTACTAGTGAAGAAACAGCACATTTATACAGCAGAAGAAATATCCCTACAATGACTTGTCTGCAACATTGATAAAAACAAATGCAGACGGAATAAGGCCCAAAGCAGAATACTTTCCCTTGCTCTTAGAAAAATAATAGTTAAAATCTTTTTTCCCTTTCAAAGTGAAATGATAGGGCCTATACTGGCATAATTTATATTTCCCAGTTGTTTAACATCTTTGGTCACCTCTTTTGAAGCCCCATTAAGAAAAAATGTCCTGCTTCAACAGAACAATATATCCTGCATATAATAGCCCTTGGCCTGTTTTCTTGGACTTCTTAGTGCCAAGGCAATGATCACATAGATATGATGATGATGATGATGATGATGATGATGATAAAGTTGGAAGGTACCTTGGAGGTCATCTAGTCCAACCCCCTACTCAGGCAGGAAACCCTATACCATTTTGGACAAATGGCTGTCCAGTTTCTTCTTAAAAACTTCCAGTGTTGGCACATTGACCGCTTCTGAAGGCAGGTTGTTCCACTGATTAATTGTTCTAACTGTCAGGAAGTTTCTCCTTAGTTCTAGGTTGCTTCTCTCTTTGGTTAGTTTCCACCCGTTGCTTCTTGTCCTGCCTTCAGGCGCTTTGGAAAATAGCTTGACTCCCTCTTCTTTGTGGCAGCCCCTGAGATATTGGAACACTGCTATCATGTCCCCTCTCGTCCTTCTCTTTGTTAAACTAGACATACCCAAATCCAGCAACCGTTCCTTATATGTTTTAGCCTCCAGTCCCCTAATCATCTTTGTTGCTCTTCTCTGTACTCTTTCTAGAGTCTCAACATCTTTTTTGCATCATGGTGACCAAAACTGGATGCAGTATTCCAAGTGTGGCCTTACCAAGGCATTGTAAAGTGGTATGAATACTTCATATGATCTTGATTCTATTCCTCTGTTAATGCAGCCTAGCACTGTGTTGGCTTTTTTGGCAGCTGCAGCACACTGCTGGCTCATATTTAAATGATTGTCCACTAGGACTCTGAGATCCCTCTCATAGTTACTACTATTGAGCAAGGTACCACCTATACTATACCTGTACATTTTGTTTTTCTTCCCTAAATGTAGAACCTTATTTTTTTCACCATTGAATTTCATTTTGTTAGATAACACCCAGTGTTCAAGTCTGTCCAGATCCTCCTGTATCATAAGTCTGTCTTCTGGAGTGTTGGCTATTCCTGCCAGCTTGGTATCATCTGCAAATTTGATGAGTTCCCCATCTATCCCCTCGTCCAGATCGTTGATGAAGATGTTGAAGAACACTGGGCCCAGAACAGAGCCCTGGGGCACCCCACTACACACTTCCGCCCATGTAGATGCGGTTCCATTGAGGACCACACGCTGAGTACGGCCGGTCAGCCAGCTACGGATCCATCTGGTGGTGATGCTGTCTAACCCGTATTTTTCTATCTTCTCAAGTAGTAGGTTGTGGTCTACTTTGTCAAATGCCTTACTGAAATCCAAGTAAATTATATCCACAGTATTCCTCTGGTCCACTAATTTTGTCACTTGGTCTTTTGTCACTTCTGAGAGTGCACTGCAAGGAATGGACAGGTATGATCAGTTTTCCATCATTTTTCTTTTTTCAAGTTGAGTCCAATATGAGTTATTTGTGTTTCAACAATCACACTGATATGTCCCTACATTCTGCTCTTTGGGACCTCAAGGCACTCCACAATGAGTAGCTAAGAAACAAGATTCTACTTGACTCAGCCCACCTACGTATTTGTCTGCTAAAGGAATTGCCTTATGCTGTGCTTCTTAGAGAAGTTGGGATTGCTACTCCCCACCAAAGCATATTGGTTGGAAATTGGGGGACTGCAGCCCTGCCATACTTGCATACCCCTGGGTATGCAAATGTTAGATGCACTAAAGTGTATTAAATGTAAACTAAAATGTATTAGATGTAAATGAATTAGAAGGTGAAGTAGATAGATAGATAGATAGATAGATAGATAGATAGATAGATAGATAGATAGATAGATAGGCAGGCAGGCAGGCAGGCAGATAATGGATGGATGGATCTGTTTATACTTGGAACAAAGTTTTTTACACAATCACTAAGCTTAGAAAGCTTTATAAGATATAAAATCTAATTGGAGCATTACCTTTACAGCATGAATGCTATTTTCTCCCATGTGACCCTTATTTCCCTTTTACCCAAGGGAAATAAAATATTTACCTTCTTGGCTTTGTTTCTGTTTGTGACGTCTTACAATAAAGATGACCAGGATAATCAAGAGGATTAGGACCAGCACTATAGGAACTCCAATTATCACAGAATTATATAAAATAGACACATCCCCATTCGGTTCTGTGGTAGAAGTACTTTCTATTACAGTAACCTCAGTTTCAGTTGGTGTTGTGACATTTTGCTCTTCCGATTTATTAGCAGAAATTGAAAATAAAACAGAACTAATAGATCCTACTGTAGTTGTCACAATAGATGGTAAGCCATCACCAGAATTTTCATGATCTGCCATTGTAGTTATGGACTCTACAAAAAAGGAAAAACATAACCAATTAAGCTTTTGTGAATATTTATCTTTTGATTTCTTAACATTCTTACAATATAAGGTGAGTATAATATAATTGTTTGAGAACTGCTATGATAATTAAATTATAATTTGGGGTTTCTCTTGCAACTATCTTCCCCGAATTATATAATGACTCATACTTCCTCTTTGGATTGATACTCATCACACGTTTGGTCAAGGGTCAAAGGGTAAACTTTAAAGTAATAATCTTGATATATGATTGTCCAGTTGAATGTTCTTTTTGCAAATAACTACAAAGCATTCAGGAAAATAATATTAAACATAAACTGTACAAATCTCAGTGCGTAGTGACAAAAAGTTGAATTAAAAAACTAGCAGGAAAATTACTAGAAATTTTTCAGTAAAGCACATGAACACATAACAGCATTTTTTTCATGTTTGTTTTTGAAGTTTAATTTAGCATTTGAGTATAATTGCATTTGCTTTTTCATTCAAGTGATACATCTCTGTGATCTTCATATTTTCCATCCAAATATGTGTTTGCATTCCATTTAGGTATTTATACATCTTTCAAGAAATACTTGCCACATTGGTTTGCTTCCATTCCTCTTTCAAGCAAGAGTATTATAAGAGTATGCCAGAGTATTTTAAGCCAGATGTCCCCAACCTTTTGGGCACCAGGGACTGATTACGTGGAGAGAGGTTTTTCCACAGATCAGAGGGGGCATGGTTTTGTGTGCAGCCTGCATCCCGCGGATGGGGCTTTCCTTGTTTGTGCAGCCTGGTTGCTGGCATGCTGAGGCCTGGCACTGGTTCACAGACCAGGGGGTGGGGACCCTTGTTTTAAGCAATGGAAGAGCTCCCACTATTTCTTATGTTTTCCACATTCTACAATGATAAAATAATACCCCTCTTCTCTCTCTCGAACCTTCTGTGAGACCATGCAGGAGTGAGTATGAGTAATAAAAACAAATAATGTTTAGGTGATATGCCAACCAAGCCTTTATGGATATCCAATTTATTTCTACAACCAACTCCTTTTCTTTCTAGGACATTAGAAACATAAATTTTCAAATACCAAATAGATTGTTTTAAATAACTGAACTGAGCAAATCCTTGCTCATTTGGTTTTATGTGTAATAGTATTGTATTGTTCCCACTGATTTTTGTAAGAATAAACAAATGAAACTTATATATACACAGGTGTGTATGTATGTATCTCTATATGTACACATACAAATACAGATGGTTTCTGAAATAACTGCAATTATTCAGGAAAAAAAAGATTTTCGAATTCATAGCAAAAAGTTTACTGCTAACAAAATTCTGGATCTGTTAGAAAAAGAGAAATCAATGAAGAAAAAGCCTTTTTAAAAAGATACACTGATTTATTAATCAGTAAACCGTCATGATAATAAATCCATTCTCTCCAAGTATTGAATTCAAAATACATTCTGAAAGCTTGATGTTATCGTTGGTGAGAAGTAAATATTTGTTCTTGCCTTCAACAGCAACACATACTTCAGACGCTTTGCAAATTAATTGCTCCCAAAATAACTTCAGTCTGAGCTCTATCACTCCCCCATCTATACCAGATGCTTAGGGAGTGATGGGGAAGAAAGATAAAAGTATGCAACAGTTGATTGCTGCAACATACCAATATTATGGTTAAAGATCTTCTGACTACATAACTAGGATAACTTTGTCAATCTTTATTTGACACAGAAATCAGCATATCAAATGAATTCACTAAGAGTGAAATAAAACCATTACAATTATATTAACCATTTTTTTAGAATTCATCCCAAAAGTGATCAATAAAATCCAGCTATATGACTATTGTATGTTTCTTCTGAGAAAACTCTATACAGTCAATTCATAAATTATTTTGCAAACCTGTCTGAAAGCAAAAGTATATCTTTAAAGGTGATGCATTCTGAAGAAAATGTATAAATTGAATGTTGGGCAGATATTTTGGAGAATTCCCACAATCTCTTGCCATTGGCCATCCTAGCTGAAGAAGATAGAGGTCAAACTCTGAAATACGTTTATAGCATCAGGTTGCCTGTTCCTTGTTTAGATTATGAGTAGACCATCTGCAGTAAGAGCTGCTTGATGCACCACATAGAGGCTGTGTAGAAGGAAGAACATATTCAACTAACATGTTCATATCCCTCTTTATCTCAGTCTCATTTAAGGATACTGACTTGCAGATTGATCAATCCAACCATTCAAAAAGATCTCAGCTGTGGTAGTAGGCATGGTGATGACAAGGGGCAAAAAGAAAAAAGAGCACCAGACTATCATAGGGCAATGATTACAGAGTTACTAATGGTGGGCACAGCCGGCAAGTCTTGGCAATGATGAGAGGGGAGGTTTCCCAAGAAAAATGTTGACCAAACCTTTATTAAAGTCCAGTTACTGATAAGCTTCTTCATTTCAATTAAATCCTATTCATGTTGGACAGGAAGAATTCTTTTTCTGGTGCCATCTAAATCAAATGTACACATTTTTCTCTGTATCCAAATGATTCCCTTCTGCCATTAATGATCATCCGCCTGACGGAAACAAGCACATGCATTCTGAACAGCAGAAAATACATGATAGGAGTGAGCAAACATGCTCTGCAATGAGCCCTGGGAGACAGAGGGAGGGAGACCAATGAAGCACATGTTAATGATATTATGTAAATATGAAAAAAGTTGTGTGCAAGTGGATGCACAAGTAAGTGTGATCCTGTTTTGCAATCTTTGTATTTTTGGAATTAAAAATGTACTCGTATATATCTTGGCCTTGGGATAGTGGTGATAAAGTGAGCTAAATTTCCCCCATATATTAAAGCTTTCTATCTGAAATTAATTATTTATATGGCAAAGCATCTCAGTCTATGATTTCCCAGCTGCAGTGATTACAAGCCAGAAATGGATACATTACACATGGGTGTCAAACTGGCAGCCTGTGGGCCGGATGCATCACACACAAGCCACGCCCCCAGCTCCGCAAAGGAAAAATGTCAGGATACATCATAATATGTCATGTGATGTGATTGAGTTTGATACCGTGCACTACAGCATCATCTTGTAGTCTAGGTAAGTAAAATCCTTCTCTCAAGTTGGGTATAAACATTCTAGGTGAATCAACATCTTCTGCCCTTAAAAGGCTATCATTATATTGTTCTTAGAAAAATAAATAGTTGAGAGAGTGATGTAAGTGAAAAGAAAAAAAGATTCATGCTTACAGCATTTATATTGGCTATGCAAGTCCTGTCAGCAGTTACTTCTATGTGAGCTAAAATCCTGACAGTGGACAGTTCCAATCTTCATGGAAGCATGTGTGTCTAGGCAAAAGCTCCCAGATGCAGATAATACTCTTTGCATACATAGAGACTATTAAACCTAGATAATTTGAAATTTTAGGACTCTTCTTATTAGGGCTTTTCACACTTGTCTAGTTTGACGTGACGTATTCTTCAGTTCTCATAGAAAGGCATATACATTATGTCCATGTTTGCATAAACTATCTTGATTTGTATGGCAAATAATCTTTATCTATTTTAGAACTTGCCTGAGCAAGAACTGCATTCTTTGTTATTCTTTTGAAACTCTTTTTAAAGAGTTTCTTTTAACAGTTTAAAAAGTTTACAAGCTTATAGTATCTTATAATATGATAAAAGCTACTGTGAATGACAATTAAAGGGTGACAAATAAACAATATCAAATAAGTATTTATGAACCGAATATTATATTCTTAATTTTAATTAGTTGTGGGTGGCCAATGGATGAATGTGAACATCCTGCCTCTCTCCATTCCTCTGTATCTTCCTGCTAAATTAAGAAATAAAATAAATGTGTAAGAATTCCATGATAAGCCTTTAAATCTGATTTAGGCTATTTCACAAAAAAAAGGGGTCAGAAAGTTTAGCCCCACCAATTGCTGTGATATCATCCCATCAGAAGTTCTGTTCCTGCAGCCTTCAAAAACTACTGTTTTGATTTGTACAGTGCAAGTAAAGACCTAATTACAAAATAGTTGTCTACCTAACATTAGGGCTACAAGATCCAATACTGCTTTTATTCTAAATAGCAAGCTAGGACATGCAGAAAGTAACTCAGCAGGTAAGCATGATGACATCTACAGAAGTGAAAGACATGAAGCAGACTGGTTATTTTATCCTTTGCAGTTAACTTTTTTAGAGATTTGTTTTCCTTTGTAACATTTGAGAGGTAAATCTTTAAATATTAGGAAACCAAATGTCTCATCTAATTTAAGCATTTCCTTAATGTAGGTATAGCATATTTAGACAATGTTTTAAAATTAAAAGAAAAAGCAAATAATTAATATTTTAATATAAAAATATTTGGTTCAGCCTTCCCAACCGTTATGATCTGTACATTTTAGATTATAAACATCAGTCTGGTCACAGATAATGGTGTTTACAGTCTGTTGCTTTGGAAACAAATTAGAAAAAACTTGGTTATATATATAATTCTACATATATGAAATGAAAATTATTTTTCTAATGATTTTTATCTGGAACAAAAACACCCAACACATTTTTGTTGTTCTTTGACAGAAAGTCTCTCTGAAAGTTAAATACACATCTTTTAAATTATACTATCTTAAACAGCAAGGCTTCCTCTTATATATTATTTTAGGAACTTAATCCTTCCTTAAAATGATATAGGTTCTACCTGTCATAGTAGATCATTATAGTTTTGTTTCATTTGCCTCTGAATTAATGATATTGTAACATTTCCGTGAAATCAGCTTAGAAAAAGAAATTACTTGGATTTATTAAGAGTGCATTATAATAATAGGAATAGAGGCATTATTTATTTTTTAAAAATCCAAGTGAATTAATATCTTAAGCACAGTTAACAATGGGTCAGAAACACAACATTCATTCACAGATTAACACACCTTAGATTTGTAGTTCAAACTGGATCCATGGAAAGACAAGTCAGCATGCAGTTGAGAAACTACACAGAAAGAAATGGTGCAGGCTTGTATAGTCTTTGCAGGGACCAGATTTTCTAGGTGTGACACATCAAAAACAGTTCTATAGCCCAGAGCATAACATTGTCTGTGTGGTTATTCTTAACAATGCAGAAGGCATGTTCCTACTTACCATGGAAGTCAGACACTCCACTCAGCAACAAAAAGGACAATAAAAAGTTGTACTTCTTCATGTTACTTCTCTAAAGCAGATGTGATACTGCTTTCATTCTTTTGTACATTTCCTGCTTACTGCTTCTGTGGTGGATGTGTAAGATGCCTTAGGAAGATGTACTACGTTCAGTTACTTTTAGGAAGTGATGTAATTCGGTTTGGGCCTATCAAATGAGCAAACAATTGCAAAAGGTTCCTGGAAAAGCACTGATTCAAGTGAAAAAAAAAGTGAACAGTGAAATCTCCCTAAGAGAATTTTGCAGTCTTTTTGTGTCTTCAGAACCTGAATGCTATCCAGATCATGGTATTTAAGAGAGAGAAAAGGGGGGAAAAACCTTTTTAAAGTGGGACCAATATAATGTGGGCCGCTGTGAATATAATACACTGAAGTTGAGATCCAAAAAACAAAAAAATTGTATAGACATAAATGCAGGAATGCATGGGGCGGGGTGCTGGTTTGTTATCCAGCTTCTTCACACCTTCTGTATGATTAGATCCCTTCTCATTTATTATGCAGGATGCTACCTTATAGCAAGCTAGACCATTAACCAATAAAGACGAATTAGTAGCTGCAGGAAAGCATTTTCTGGTCCTACCTTTAGTCTGAGCCTGAATCTGCTCTGCTTCTGAGTTATATAGATTTGTCTGCATTTCTCCCACTTTCTATCATCAATTAATTGGCTTATTTGCATATTTCTCCTCCCCACACATTTTTTTCTCCCTCTCCTTTGTTCTTATTATTGAAGTTGTATCATCTAATCAACACTATTGTACGCAAAGAATATCACAAAGAAGGTTACTCTAATATCCAAGAGAAGATAGTTTCATAGTTCACACTCAGAAATTATATTAAAACAAGCTTGGTGAACAAATCATAGCCAAGATCTAAAACTTGAGTATTTTCTATTATTTCATAGTTTCATAGTATTAATGCTTCCATTGCCATTGTCCTATAGCTTTCAGCTTTCAGCTTCCTCCCTTCCTCCTTCCAATGACTCATGAAAATATGAGAGTATCAGCAGCTTTTTCTGTGATGAACAGGATGAGCTGAGTCTTGCCAGAGAAAGTAGTCCTGAAAATTCTTTAGTGCAAGCCCTTAATCCTACCAAAGGACTTCATAGGTCGAAACCCAACATTTTGATTTGTATTCAGAAGCCTATTGGTAATACATGCAGAGCCTTGAGGACCAACATGATAAGCTTTTAGACATTAATCCTGGCCCTGTAACTTTGCAGCAGTTGTAGTTTCCAAATGGTCTTCAAAGGCCAGAGCAATAACCTATATGTAAAGAGGATGATATTACTGTTGCAAGGTCTTAGTGCTAACAGATAGGGGCACAACTGCTGCAGCAGATGAAGATGGGCATTCACATGGCCAATGATGAGATGGTACTATCAATTTTCATTAACAAAACTTTTGGGCTTAGTGATCCCATGCCAACAGGCCTTTGTTGTTGTTGCATCTCTTTTGTCAGTTACGAACAATCAGATCCACACCTGATTGTTCAGTTAGCTATTTTATTGCTCAAACTTCTAATACAGGAATCTTCTCATACTGGCTTTTGTCCAGACTATATAAGGTTAAATAGCATTCAAGGGTGTGCACTCTTGTGCCAATGTAAAGATTCCAGACTAATTCCCCATTTAACTTCTCCCCTTGGCTCAGCCAATCTCTCACCAACATTTTCTGCTTTAATCAGCTTTTGCATATCACTTTAATAAAAAGTGTCCTGAAAGATGACATATTCATTATAAATACATCAGTGAATAAATGCATTCAACAACCACAAGATTAATGAGGTTGAAAAATGGGTTCAAACCACCAGATTAATCTATGGTTAGTTTGATTTTGGCTTAGCAGTTATTGCCATCCCTTACGACTTGTAAGTTATGTTTTACAGCTTATTATGTAATGTTAAATTAACTCTTTATGGTTTATTCAAAAAGCAAAAGTTAAGAAAATCATGCCTTAGGGGAAAGGAATTTAGCCAATGATTTGCCCAAGATCATATGATCAAACAGGAACTCCAATGTTGAACTGTGTCTCTACATTCCTCAATAAACATCATTATTGTCATGTTTATCTTCACTACTATCCCTAGAATACAGTTCAGAGTTTAACTGTTTTGATTGTTTTGGGATTTTGTAACCCATTCATGGTCTGCTGAGGTGGATGACTACAACAAATTTAAATGACTAAATAAACAATATTTCATTTGAGGCAAAGCACTTCCATTTTTTGTAGTGGGAAACTGAACCAAATTCAAAATACATCCAATGTTGTTGAGTAGATAACATAGATAATAATATTCATAACTGAATATGTAGCATTTACAAAATATAATTTTAATGATGATTAATGTTGATACATTTCAGCTGCATTAAAAATTCCCTTTTTATGAGCCTGTAATCACTTAATTTGGGGTAGAGCCAGAGCAACTGGATGGAGCTGAGCATTTATTGGCTAGATACCCTTCCTGATGCCACATGGAGTTCACAGCAGATAAGTTTTGTCTTTACGCCCTAGGAGAGAAACATCTGCCACTACCTAGGATTGAACTCTCAACCTTCTGAACGAGAGTAGTTCATCTTCACCACTAGGCCACCATGCTGCTCAACATTTCTGCTGCATTAATGTTATATAAAGAGATATCTTACAACTTCAGTTATATTCTTTAAATTTATGTTTAAAAGGACTAAAAATTAAAAGTATTCATATATTTATTTTATAATAATTAATTATCCATTTTCTAAATTAGTATCTTTTTATGGTTAATTTAAGAGAAACTATACTTTAAATTTTCAAAATAAAATGTCTAGATAAAGCTTACTTTTTTATTGAAACCATATGAAAATGATTGCATCTTTCTTGTTGTATAATAGAGCAAAATTAAGAGCTGTCTTGACCCCTGCAGAATTCATTATGAGTTGCAGAAGTGGGGCACAACACACCCATGCTGGATTCACACATAGCACTAGCAGTGTTTATTTTAACAATGGCTATTGACTAATTCATAATAGTCAGATTCATTCATTTTGCAAGGTTTGTAAACCACAGTCTTTTTATTCATATAAACTAAGCCAAAGCCAAATAAACTATATTATGGCTTAAGATGATATTTGAATGCAAACATTTGAAGTTAAACTGAAAACAGGGAAGAGAGATATTGTTACATGATTTTTTTTTCTAAGTAATACATAGTTCATAGAACCTTTTGCCAGGTTTTCTGGGTGGGGAGAGTTATGGCATAATATAATTGGAGAATGAAATCATCTCTTCAGATATCTGTAAATATAAGTCTCTGATGGTTGTAGTTTTTTTTCAAGAATACAGCAGACTGATGAAGTATGATAAGAATGTAGCTTCAAGTACATTCAGCCTTACAACCTTAACATTCACAATAGCCTTACTGTTCTTTCCATGGCCTTCTCCCTGAAATTCACATTGTGTACTTGGGCAGTTCAGGTTTTCTTTCATATTTATCTGGTGAGCATGCAGAATGCTAACAGTACAAGTTTCAGCAAGATTGGGATCAGAATTAGGGTGGAGTTGTGGAGCATATTCGCTGGAGGTTGAATTTAGGGACAGAGTTACTTACTGATTATAGACTATTTGGTATGACAGCAACTGAAGTGTTTTTTCTTCTAGAAAACAACATTTTGAAAACTCTGTTGCTTGCATTGCCCTCTGCTGTTTTGCTTCAGACCCATGTCTCGAGGTGGAGGGCAGGAGAAGCAGATCTTCCATTGTCGGTTCACTTTACAGGATTGGACAAACAGCCACCAAAAGAGCTGTCCTTGCTCATTTCTACTCTCATCTCTTGCCATACATGCTCTAACTCAGCGGTTCTCAACCTATGGGTCGCGACCCCATTTGGGGTCGATCGACCATTTTTCAGGGGTCGCCAAAGAAGGCGATCCGCCATTTTCTCCCCTCAGGGGGCGGTGCCGCGCATGCGCGCCACGCATGGGGACGGCGCGCATGCGCAGAACGTTTGTGTGACGGGGGTCGCCATCACACAAACGTTGAGAACCACTGCTCTAACTGATAGGAATGGTGATTCAAGGACAGTGAAAGCAGGGGAAGCAGATCTTGGTGCCAGGGAACTGCTCCTAGAAAGCCTCACTTCCCCTCTTCTCTTCCCACTGGCTGCTTCTCTAAGTTTGAATGGCAAGAGAAGCAGTGAAAAGAGCAACACTTTTGCTGTTAGTACTTTTGTCCTGTGAAGTAATCCTTCAGTGGGACCCAAAAACTGATACTTGAAGACCCTGTGTGCCCTTTCTTTAATCAAGCTGTTACCCTATATATTAGGATTAGGCATGGCAACACCTAATCCATAGGTAGAGATGTATTTTTGACCAGTATCCCTCCTAACTTGACCATCATCTCACCTATTTTCTTTTGGGTTAATTCTACGTCTTCCTCAATTCACCCACTGTGATTTCTAGTTCACAATAACAATAGCATTTCCTATTTTTCTTTCTTGTTTTAACAAAAATGTTTCACAATGAAGCCACTGACTTGCAAGTGCCCATCTTTTACTTACATCTTTTACTCCATCATCTTCTTTTATGATCCACTTGGATCCTGGATCTATAAAGAGGGCAAGGACTAACATTTCACATGGACGTCACTTTCAGCATGGCTTCTTATCATTTAAAAATAAAATGAACAATGGGGAAATTATAAAAATAAATAAATAAATGGACAACTTCTTTCTAGCAACCACTGCATCTTCAACTTCTATTTGGCTTAAACATAAAATTGCCTTTCAGCAAAGCTCATCTCTTAGTGACTGGACTCATTCACATCATTTGTTTCCTTGATACTAATGCAGAAGTGCTTTGCTGTAGCTTATCTTCCTGAGAGGTTTTTTTCTCACCACTGCAGCTTGCAGCCCTCGACTTCCAAATGACCTATCATCCAAGTGTTAACCGAGACCAATTCTGTTTAGCTTTCAGGATTGCCCAAGATCATCTAGATCAGCGGTTCTCAACCTGTGGGTCGCGACCCCTTTGGGGGTCGAATGACTCTTTTTCACAGGGGTCACCTAAGACCATCGGAAAACACATATTTCCGATGGCTTAGGAACCGAGACACACTCGGCTCTAGCTCCGTTCCCCTTTCCTAAATAAAGACATCTTTCGCCTCCTTGGATTGGCTCGCAGCTCCCTACTCCAGCTTCTTTGAGGCTAAAAGAAGAGAGAGAGAGAGAGAGAGAGAGAGAGGGAGAGAGAGAGAGAGAGGAGAGAGCCTTTTGCCCGGTGCCGGTGACAGAGTCTCGCCTTCTACACATGTGCACCTTTTTCCTCCCTTCCCTGAAAAAGCTGTTTTGCGCCTGCGTGCTCAGGAGAACCTCTGGCCTGGAGACCATGTGAGTGATGGGGGTTGGGGGAGAAGGGAGAAGGGCTCAGTGTTCAGAATTATCCTTTACTGAAAACAAAGTCCTCCGGGTTTCATGGAGATTTCTCCCAAATGTGTAGAGGAAATTTGCAGATTGGGCAAAAAGTAATAATGCTTTATTTTAAATTTTGGAATTTAGAGAACTGGAGAGCATAGGCAACTCTCTCTTTATCCTGATACACTTTTTGCCTTGGCTGGAGGGTGTCTTTTTTTTTTCTTTGAAGATCTTAATGTAGTGCCAGTTCCCAGGTTTGAAGTTGCTGCAAGCCTAATTTGGATCCTGTAGCAAGCAAATTTAGTGCCTGCTTTGGCTCTGGGTTGACCTATCACCCATTTTGAAAAGAAGATTCACAAAAGAAGATGGATAAGAAATTTTCCCTCCTTCTTCCTGGTAGTAGTTTAGGCACCCATGGCCAATGACTTTATCAGAAAGAGGCAACAAAGAGAATAGGGCAGCAAGTGATAATTATACTTGGATTGCCAAGAGTAGCTGGTCAAACATGAAGGACAAAGAACCTGAATCTGCTTTTTTTCCTTAAAGCTACAGTAATATAAAAATAGCAAAATTAACAAACAGGAATATCAAATTTTGATAACAAGAATATTCTTGTGGATATGTTAAGCATGATCATCTTCAGCAGATGTATCCAGTATGAGGTGTAATGATAATGTGAATGACTCTTGCTAAGATTTCATCTGCATGCTTCAGTTTTAAAATTCTAACATGGGTACTGCATGAGATTTACCCATGTTTTCTTTCCTTAAAGCTGGGATAGGAGAAAGGCAATTTAGCATGGTATGAAAAATAACTTTTTTCTCATATCTACCTGCTTTATGTTTCATGGGAGAGGGGATATATGCATAAGAAGCTATGAAAAGGTATGGATAAGGAAAATAGAAATAAGAAAAATGTCCAGGTAAACTTTGTGGATATATCACTTTTTCTCTCAAGGCAACAGAGTTGGGGTGGGGTCTCCCCTAATTTTATTCCCACATTAACAGCCCATGAGAGAAATAGAACCCAGAGGAGGGAGGCAAATCCTGTCATGATTTGTGTCTGGGAGTGAGGTAACTGGAATGGTTTTTGAGTAATTACTCACTTGCAGGGGATAGCAATAATTGAATCTGACAAACATGGAATGGATGAATAAGCAATAGCAGTGAATTCAATATCCAACTGCAGTGAAGGGGCTTTCACATATAAAGTAGAAATAGATTTCCAAATATTGTTAAGGTGGGCTAGCACAAACCTACCCCCCTTCTTCCCCAAATAAAATAGTTGAGGAGAGCTCTCCTTTTGGAAAGTTTGGAGAGAAGTTGAAATGGGAGGCAGGTAACAAAAGAGTCTAGGACAGACATGTTAAACACAAGGCCCAGGGGCTGCATGCGGCCCATGAAGTGATTTCATGTGGCCCATGAAGCCATCCTGGAAACAGTGAGGGAATGGCCCCCTCTGCCTTGGCCCTGGCCCAGGCCAGCTGGGAGCCAATGTACAATTTTGTGGTGGCCATCTATGCTGAAACGCATTCAATCTTAGCTCCATAAGCCCCCCCCCCCGCATGGCCTGAGATGAACAGTGAGGCTCCTCCAGTGGACCATGCCTTGTTGGAGGTCACCAGAACATGAGGAACTGTATTAAAGGGTCGTGGCATTAGGAAGGTTGAGAACCACTGATCTAGATGCTGCTTACCATAATTTCAAACAAAAATCAAAACCATCTGATATCATTCCAAATAGTTTGCTTTTTGTTTGTTGTAAATTTTTAGGATGGAATTTAGTAGCCTTGGAAAACAACCAGCAAAAGTGTGTCTAAAGAACAACTTAAAGATTAAATTGGAATTTGGCAAAATGTTAGTATCGTTAAAAAAAATAGAAAAAAATTGTTCTGTTCAGCAGACAGAACAAATTTGAAGACAACATGAAACATACATGACACAGAATTGACAGAAGAAACCCAGCAAGTTTCTTGGTTTTATCAAGTTTGAAGGCAATATCTATATTTAGCTCTAATTAGGCCTTTATCCTGAGTGATCCTGAGGACACCAAAAGGTGTAACATCCATTATGCTTTTTGCTTCATCAACAAATATCTAAAGATACCTCAGTCAGCATCCAGCAGGCTCTCTGCTTCACCTGATGTTTCCCTTCTTTTTCCCTTTTCTGGTAAAAGAAAACTTTCAGGAATTCTTCCTAAAATATCCCTGCTGCTTAAGCTCATATATCATAAGAGAGGATCAGAAAATGCAAGATGGCAGTTGTAACTCAACAATCAAAGTCCTACTCCCAATGAGAACAAGGAATGGAGACACATCTTATACTGAATGGAATTAATTATAGAATTATTAATTATTAATTTTTCCAATTTAATGGGTCCTTGAACGTTTCAGTCATGGAGCAAAACTAATTACCAATATTTCTGGCCTGAGAAACTATGACTGTAAATGTAAGTTTTAAACGTTGATCACAAATATGATACCTTGATTACCTTGGACCTTCTAGATCTCTTTTTCTATTGGCACTTAAAGTGGGATACAACATGGTTGCAGTGGATAATTTTGCTTCCATGTTATTTTTCTTTTCTCTATGAAAGGTTGGTGTAGCTTTTCCCCAGTGAGTAAAACAGACTTGCACAGTTCCTTAAAAGGGCTACAGCTGAACTCGCTTGCTTAACTGTATTCCCAGGTGTGGTTTCAGAGAAAGATTTTGCAGGAAGCTAAAATGACAAAACAGTGAAATGACTAATGGTGGCCTTTCTGACCTTGTAACTAGAGGAAGTTGATGTTTATGTTTTTCACGTATATAGACCTGTATATAAACTTCAGCAACTCAGTTCTTATGTAATCATGGTCACTGTCTAGTGCCTTTATCAGTCAAGCAATAGGGAATAAATTTTCAAAGACGTCAAGTTTCAGATGACAAATCTGCCCCATTCCATATTACTGTCATCACAGGTAGATGTTTTTCCACTCACTGGTGATGTTTGAGAGAGACGTGGGCAGAGGAATCACTGGGTTAAACCAATGTTTTTGCTTAAACATCCTACAGATAATCAGACCAATACTATTTGACAACAAACCATAAAAGAGGCAAAAGAGGCAAAGGGGAAAGCCAAAGCATATGTGTGTGTTTATTCCACATAAGTGTGTCATGTGAGGTCTGGAATAATCAGTGTTCATTTTTTAAAAGCATTTTCCATTTTATTTAATATTTCCCACCATGTTTACAAGGTTTGCATGGATGGTTTCCATGGCACTTCTCTTTTATTCTCGTAACAACTCTAATATTCTGAGATTAGATTGAAAAGGTCATTGTTAAGCATTGCATCCCAACAGATGTTTGAACGATCCAGAAAGCCTTATCTGCATGTGCCGGCAATGCTTAATGAAAATGGAACAGAAGACAGAGGGACTGCAAAGAAAGGTTTACTTAGCTATGGCATAGGAATTTTACTCCACAAAGCTCAGTGATTTGCATAATCCATTCTACAAGTGTAGTAGGATTTTTTAAAAAAAGATGCAGAATAAGAGTAATTATGAAAATATTATGTTTTTATTAGTCAATGTTTTCTTGATAAGGAATTGTAATATACAAAACTCAAAATTATTTTTTTTATATATTTTATGAGCTGCACCAGTACATGGTGCTCAGATTCCATTTCCTTGATGGCTGAATGTTACAGTTATAGCCAAGGATTGCCAAATAGCAAAAACCAGAAAATTACCTGTACAAGCACATATGATAAATGTCCACATTGATATTTGATATGCATGGCTTGAATTCTCGCTCTGTTCTCCCAGCAAAATATCTCAAATGAACCAAGTGCAGTTTTTTAAGCATTCCACTTATAATAGATTATTTTGCAACAAAAATGTGATTTACTGTACATTATCTGTCTTGCAAAATAAAAGTGAGATACAGTATACATATTTGGAATAAATTAAAAAACATGAAGTCTTCCCTTCCGGGGAGTGTTATAGTCATGTACTCATGCATCATTTATTTATTCTATGCAGAAATATATTTTAGATGATTGTTCCCCAGCTATGGAATCTTTGCATTCTGTAGTTGTCATATAATCTGAAAAAAGCCTGTTTTCATTTCAGCAAATTATATGAAAAATAATAAAAAGAATGGTAGCATATTTTACATTTTCTAGTTTATTATACAGTTGTAATATTTATACTGTTTTTGTATTGTTGAATTAGGCTTGTGAAGACTTGAGTTCAAGTTCAGTTATGGTGGCTTACTAGATCTACAGTCAGTCACAACTTTTACTAAACAGGCAGCAATGATAACTATTGCTAAATAATAAATGTGCTTTAACTGCAGTCTCAAATGTCCTGTTTTCTTACTACAAATGCAGATTTCCTGCCACCTCAGAAGATCACATTTAAATGTACTCTAAGTCTATAGTTATGGTTTTCATGTGCTTCCTGTTGAGTCCGTCGCGAAATGGCAAGACACGAGAAGCAGTTGTAGTTCTCAGGAAACCTTTATTCCTCAGTTCAGCTTACATTGGAATATGGCAGCAACGCCCAAAACTCTCGGCCTCCTTTTATAGGCCTTTCCCGGGTCAATCTGCAACTTTTGGCGCACCAGCACCTGCGCGTGCACACAAGTACTGGCGACAGCCTGTCTGGTCCCGGGCAGCTTGCACCTGCCCGGGACCGTTTGCAATGCCCCAAGCCTGCTTGCACAGGCTCAGGACATAACACCCCTTCCCCCCGGGCTAAAACTATTACCCATGCCATAATAATACATAACCCATTTTTTAGTGAAGCACCATGCTCCCCGTGTGTTTTCCATTACGCTTTGGAAAATCTCAGGAGCGACATTTACTCCAAATTGAAGTCTCTTTACCTTGAAAGCCCCTCTGTGGGTCACAATAGTCTGAGCTATAGCAGCGTCATCATCAACAGGCAGCTGTTGATATGCTTGAGCTAGGTCAAGCTTTGCAAAAACGCGCCCCCCCTTGAGGGAGGCCAGGATATGACTGACCACAGGAACAGGATAGGCATGTTGCTGCAATGCCTTATTTAGAGTGCATTTGTAATCAGCACAGATGCGAATGTCCCCATTTGCCTTAAGAGGCGTGACAATGGGGGTCTCCCATGGACTGGAGTCAACAGGTTCTAGAATTCCTTGTTGGATCAGTTTATCCAACTCAGTGTCAATTTTACTCTTTAAAGCAAAGGACACAGGGGGTCCTTTGAATGTGCCCAGCTGGGGGCTGAAAACATCTGCAAATTCTTTGCAGACTTCCTGTAGGTCGAGTGTTTGTAGGCTGTTGAGCCCTGTGACGTGTATCCCCAGGGCCTCAAACCACTCGAGTCCTATGAGACTCGTTCGTTCACCCCCTACTACCAATAGGTCTAATGGACCCTCAAAATCCTTATACTGTACGTTAAGGGTGGCCTCCCCCTTAACACACACTCTGGAGTTTTGAAAATCCGTTAGCAAAATGTCAGAAGGCCTCAACTTGGCCTGGGTTCCGCTGCCGGAACAAATCTTCCTAAATGTGTGCATAGAAATGATCGAAAGTGCAGACCCCGTGTCCAGTTCCATAGTTAATGGAACCCCTTGTAGCTTCACCTTAAGTGACAGCTTTTTCTTAATGGGCTTGTGTGTGCCTGTCCTATAGATGCTTCTTCGCGAAGCGCAAAACCCCACCCTATTCTGGCTGGGGACCCTGGTACCTTTCAGGCGCAATTCTTCCTGAGGTTGTACCTTCTGACGGCCCAGGCACACAGCTGCAATGTGTCCTTGTTTTCCGCACGCCCTGCAGATAGCGGAGTGGAACTTGCAGTCAGTTCTGTTGTGGTGACCTCCACAACCGATGCACTTGGGGAGAACTGAAGAGCTTCCTCTTGGTTTTCCTTCCTTTGTGGGGTGGAGACGGTCCACTTCCTCGTCCGGATCCTCCTCGGAGTTTCTTTGGACTTCTTCCTGGTGCACGGATGCAGCATCTGGACTGTTTCTGATTGGCCGCATGTTCTTGATGGCACCGCCCGCTGCTTCTTCTGCGGTGACCTCTCTCAAGGCATCTTGGAAAGACAAGTCCTCCTTGGCAAAAAGTCTCTGTTGTAGTTCTCGATGCCTTAGCCTGCATACAAACCGGTCCCTCAGTCGTTCTTCGAGGTCCTTGAACTCGCAATGTTTGGCGGCTTACCTCAATGCGGCGATGTACTCCTTGGCCGATTCTCCGGGTCGTTGATCCCTCTGCTCGAAGGTGTGGCGCCACACGATGACGGACATCTTAGGCTGGAAGTGCTCCTTCAGTAACTTCTTTAGATCTGCGTAGCTGACAGACTCTAAAGGAACAGGTGCTGCGAGGTTCTCAGCGATTTCAAATGCGTCTTGACCGCAGACACACAGCAGGGTGGCAGCCTTCAAGCTATCTTCCCTCACCTGGTTCACTTTGGGGTAGTTTTCCACCCTGGCTACGTAGGACTCCCACCTCTGTGGATGTGAGACGTCGAATTCTGAAAGCCTTCCAATCTTTGCCATTTTTGTATCAGGAAGGGTCTATCAGCCAGCCTACCCCCGAATGCACGCTGGATTGGCGGGTAGCTGCCAAGTCAACGCCGTTCCTGCCGCTCCGGACTCACTCGGGTAAGCTTAAACCTTTTCTTCTTCGATGTAAGGCATCCCACCTTTGTCGCCAGTGTTGCGTCCTTCGCGAAATGGCAAGACACGAGAAGCAGTTGTAGTTCTCAGGAAACCTTTATTCTTCAGTTCTGCTTACATTGGAATATGGCGGCAATGCCCAAAACTCTCGGCCTCCTTTTATAGGCCTTTCCCGGGTCAATCTGCAACTTTTGGCACGCCAGCACCTGCACGTGCGCACAAGTACTGGCGACAGCCTGTCTGGTCCCGGGCAGCTTGCACCTGCCCGGGACCGTTTGCAATGCCCCGAGCCTGCTTGCACAGGCTCAGGACATAACACTTCCCATCTGAAGAAGGAAGAAAGCCCCAGTTCTGCAACAACATACTACATTCTGTAGCTGAAAAAAATGAGTTAGGAAGAGGGTTTAGAGAAGAACCAGTCTAGAAGGCCACAAGTCGCTCATACCCGAACTAGATAAATTACAAATTCCGATTTAGCAAGAAAAACATATGAGGATCACGTTCCACATTTATGAACTGTTTAAGTTATCTAAGTGAATATCTATGCATTTTGGGGAAGCTTCCTTCATCTGTTGCCTGCATGTTAATTGAAGAAAAATAGACATGTAGACTCATGCACAAAGATCTGCTTGTATTCTGCATATGGAAAAAAAGGTATGTTATTTTGAAAACTAACTAACCTGCCCCACTTCACAATGTTTTTGTTTACTGCTGCACAAGATTGAGATTAGTAGACTTGATCCCCCGCACCCTCAGCAACCTGTAGCAGACTTAGATGCTTCATTGGAGAGAGCCCCATAGGAGACTAAAAGAGGATGCCAGTCAAGCAGTGATGGATTTTTGCACAGATGTCACGTGAGAGTGGTAAATGAAGGAGACAGGAGGAGACAGCAGCAGATGTAGTAATGGTCAACTCTTAGCTATTACAGTTCATATAATCATATAAAATAATCACTCAGAAATGCAGTCTTGATCCTACTTAGTTTCAGTTCAATTGCTGATTGTTTTTGTCAAAATCAATCCTTCTCTCCCTCTTTTCTCCCTACCACTTAATGCCTCAGTTGAAAGTGTATAGTAGTCTGGGCAGCAGCATAGTCTTCAGCTGCATACATTGTGAGGCCTGTCTTACTAGACTGGGGAAGGAAGGGTACCAGCAGTCTTGTTGTCTTAGCTTTTCTAGAAGACCAGGCTCAGCCGGAAGGAGGGGTCAAACGCATCATCAGTTTTGAGTCCCTTCGTGCCCACAAGAGATCTAAGTTTAGCTCACCTTGAATTCCTTTGACTCTTACTACCACCAATTTGCTTTTAGCATTAGTAGTTCAGATTCTTGTAGAGAGCTTAAGCTTGCAATAAATCTTTATACTCATTTGAACTGCCTGGATTTTCTGATTTCCTTGGGGCTTGACATCTTTCTCAATATTGCTTTGATGACAAGGAGCTTACCAAACGGAATATTGACCTCAGGGCAGAGGGTTGGGGGAGAGGCACTTCTGCTTTTCTCCAAGAAAAACCTAACAGGTGAATGAGGGTTAGACAGAGGGGTGAGGTGGTGTAGGGAGAAGCAGGATGGCACAATCAGACTCCAGCTTGGCTCAGCCCTGCTGGATCCTTTCCTTAAAATTTCAAGGCTGTTCCAATCAACACATGCAGCCAAGATGGCTTTTTGGTGTGCAAGGGAGGGTGCAGGGCAGCCAAAGTGGGGGAGAGACAGGTGGGTGGAGGGAGTTGCAGTATCTCTGCAAGCTTAAATATGGGAGGTGCCAAATGCCTAAATTTTAGTCAGGTGACTGGGAGGTGTTGCAACAACCATAACTTTGGGCACAGAGCATATCCCATCATTCAGAGCTACTGTAACTTTAAACAGTCACTGAATAAATGGTCATAAATTGAGGACTATCTATATAGAAATGCCTATAGAATCACAGAGCTTCACAGTCATACAGCAAGATAAAATCCTGAAGAGGATCAATAGTTTGTTCACTTTCCAAAAACTCCTCCCTGTAATATAAAATATATAGCATATATTACCGGGCTGCAGGACAGGCTGGCCAGTGTGAACGCGTGTGCGCACACACACCCTCCCTTGTGCTAGTGCCACAGCTGCGGGATGCAAAAACAGGACGCTGCACCACAGGGTGCAAAAACTGCGCTTCAGGATGAGAAAATGGCCGCCACTGTGCTTGGGGTATGAAAACGGGTTGCCTCCACACTTGAGGGCATGAAAATGGGTGCTGCTACACTGCGGGGTGCAAAAATAGGCCACCATCATGCTGCAGGGTGCAAAAATGGGTGCTGCCACATTTCAGGACGCAAAATGGGCTGCCGCTGCACTGCAAGGTGCAAAAATGGACGCCGCCATGCTGCAGGGTGCAAAAACAATGCCGCCATGCCATGGGGCACAAAAATGGGATGTTGCCGCACTGCAAAGCATAAAAACGGCCACCACCGTGCCGCAGGGTGCAGAAACAAGGTGCTGCACCACGCAAGAACAGGGCAGGGTTAGTATCACATGGGCGCTAGCTCCGCCCTGTTTGCAGCACACATGTGCTTGCGGCCCCGTGCGCATATGCACACACACATGTAAAACGCTTCCCCCTCCCTTTTCCTTCGGTCCACCAACTGACAAAGGTTGGTGACCTCTGTTCTAGAGCATCTTGACCTGACTTCAATTTTCCTTGGCAGCAGACTAGCATGAAGATACCGTAAATGTGCCATTGTGAGGACATTAAAAAGGTAAAGGAGTCCCTGCAAATTTTACTCCACTAGTCGTTGCCAACTATAGCAGGCTGTGCTCATCTCCATTTCAAGGCTATTGAGCCAACACTGTCTGAAGACATTTTCACAGTCATGTGGCCAGCATGATATCATAGAGCAGTTACCTTTCCACCAAAGTGGTACCTATTAATCTACTCACATTTACACGCTTTCGAACTGCTAAATTGGCAGGAGGTAGGTGAGGATGGGAGCTTACCCTGTTTGTGTGGTGCTCGGGTCTTGAACCGACAAGACCAACATCCTAACCACTGACTTACTGCGCTGCCATTGTGAGGACATATCTTGAGGGGAAAAAAAACATAAGCAGCTTGTCTCAGAGGTAGAGAAAGGAGGGTATGTAGATAAGCCCCTAAAATATGTTTTACTTATTTGTCTGTTTGTTTAATCTTAACAGCTGGCAGCACTAGCTAACTTATTATACAGCTTATTAATCTCTTTATTTGTCCAGCATATTGCATTAAGTCCAAGAAAACAAAACTATCTACAATTTTCTGTTATTTGCCTGCAACTGTAAATTCATTAAATATATTGGTTGACACTACCTGACTTCTTAATATTACACAGTATCAAAGATTGTTCATTTTTCATTTTTTACTCTCCTAATCAGCTCTTCTAATGTAATAGGGTGCTTACTGCAAGGAGGTTGAGGGTTTGGTGAACTGGTGTCAGGAAAACAGCCTAGTGTTAAACATTGGAAAAACCAAAGAGATCATTGTCTATTTCAGAAAAGGCAGGCACAGCCACACTTCTCTGTGCATTAATGATTCACCTGTGGAGATGATTACCAGCATCAAATTCCTGGGTGTGCAGTTAACAAGTAGACTGGCTTGGTCACTCAACAGCGAGACACTGGTGAAGCGGGCACAGCAGCACCTGTATTTTCTGTGTCACATGAGAAAAGCATATCTTCCTTCTCCCATCCTTACCACTTTCTACAGAAGGATGATCGAGAGCATCCTGCCATACAGCATTACAGTCTGGTTTGGAAGCATCACTGTTTCAGACAGGAAGACGCTGCAGAGAGTGGTGAGGATGGCTGAAAAGATTATTGGCAGTTCCCTCCCTTCCATCCAGGACATGGCATATAAGCCTTGCTCAAGCAGGGTCCACAAGATTGTCTGGGACACTACACATCCTCTTCACAACCTGTTTTCCTTGTTACCTTCTGGGAAGAGGCTGCATAGTATCCGAAGCAGAACATCCAAATTCAGCCAGTTTCATTTCATACAGTATAAACCTTGTGAACTCTCTGCCAGGACGCACTTCAACTAATCACCCAAGAAAGTAGAACTCTTGAAACAGGCAGTCTCAAAAGGAAACTTTTATTAGGGACTAGTGACAGTAGGGAATGTAAGGCGAGTGTCATGTGTCTGATTAACAAAACACTTCAAAGAACTTTCAGGCATTTTTTTAACCTAAAAGCCTTTATTAGTATTACAGAGTGTCAGCACGGCATGGTGGAAATGCTAAGATCTGAATTTCCCTTCCTTTGCACATAACATTCCAGGTATTTCCCCTCCTCTATTTTGGGGTCATGATTCACATCTTCCAATTAACTGGGAGGGCAAAGATTCACTTTCGTTTCTTTTTCCAGGGCTTTCCTTATATTCTCCTCCCCTTTCTCTGTCACCTGATTTAACTCTAAAAATACCAGACAGTTCTGTATATATTGTCAAAGCAAGAATATTCAATATTAGCAGCGTTGACAGCGAGATCTGAAGAAAAGCCCTCGTGAATGATATAATTAAAGCAAGCAATATGCCTCCTCCCACCAAAGTCATAATGTCCATTTGAAATCCAGCCAATCCACAGGTGGCTTGATGGGCGGCTGACTGGTACGGTAGGCCCGCATCTCAAGGTCTTCTCCAGCTTTCATTTCCTTGTAACTGTCTCCTAGATAAGGAGACACATTCCATTCTCCAAAGGAGGCCAGACAAAGAAAGGAGAAAGCGAAAGTTACCACTATGAATCCCCCATGCACCCCCTCCCCGAACAGAAATGGCAGCCCCAAAAGAATAGAAGAAAGCATACAAGGAGCTTTGGGGTCTGACACTCTCAAGCTTCCTCCTTCCGTCATATATTCAATATGGACACTGATTAATGTTTATATGTTACTTATATGTAAGGGTGTAGGTCTATACATATGTTGTATATACTATGTTTAAACGTGTATTATGTATGTTTACACTTTGAGAGCAAGCAACTTTCATTTTTAATGTGTGCCATTGTGCCCACAGTAAAAAATGACAATAAAGGTTATCTATCTATCTATCTATCTATCTATCTATCTATCTATCTATCTATCTATCTATCTATCTATCTAATAAAGTAGTGTTGTCAGTATATCTCAAACTATTAGGTTTTAACTGTTGCTGTTGTATTTTTTCTTTTTTCCATTCTTATATTTGCTGCACAATTGTGGCAAGAAAGGTCGTAAAATGGGGCAAAATGCACTTAAAAACTTAGCAACATAAATATTGGGCTCAACTGTGGTTGTAAGTCAAGAACTACCTGTACAATTTTTAAAAAATATCCAACCCAGGAAGTCACTACTAACATCGATGCAGACAAATCGTTTTCCATCTCGCTGAAGCTGTTTACAAAATCTCAGCCGCAGCCTGTCTTCTGGAAAACAAAATCATTCAGCCTTAACTTCTTATTCCCCGTGAGACGCCGCCTCAGGCGAAGCTCAATCACTGGATACATTCTAGGAAAGTCAGTTACTACTCATTTCCTTGAGATTCGGAAGCATCTCTACCTTTCACTGAATCTATGACCATTTCTACTTGGTTCTCTTCCAAAGGACTACCGTAAGCAAAGGGCGCATATGATGAGATAGACCCGGATGTTGTTACAGCTACGCGGAAAGCAGGCTGTGCCACGCGTAGCGGTCTCCTAGAAGGGTCCCACTTGGAAGGGAGAAAGACGATAGAGTTGAGACTTGAGATTCAACTTCCGTCCACTCAGTTCCGATCGCTGCCGGAGTTCTCTGGGCGAGAAAGGCTAAAAGGCGGAGGCGACCGGTCTAAGCAGAGTTTTCTCAAGATTTCTCTGGCTCTCCCGGCAGAGTAGCAGGAAGGAAGTGGGTGACCGACGGTGAGAGAGAATGAAGGCGAGCCGGTTAGCGGCAGTCTTGGCTATTCGCCGGGAATGGGAGCTGGGAAGAAGCGGGCGGCCGGGAGGTTGCGGGGCAGCTACGTAGTTTTTTCCGTGTCTGCGTTGCTCGTGGAGATGGCCCAAGGCTTGCGGTCGAGGGATGATGGGCGGGGGGTTATGCCCTTCCTCTGGCATCTTAATCTTACTAGCTGTGAGATTCCCATAAAGTCATCGGGGGCAGCTTTTTTTTTTTCTGCATGAAGACGGACTGAAGGAGAAAGTTTGGCTCATTTTACAAATAGTCGCTTCCCACTTTTTAAAAAACAAACAAACAAACCTGGACCTTTACCAGGAGAACGAGGTAATCCTACTACACATCCGGATTTATTATCTACCCTGAAGTAGGCGGGGCGGTATTGATGCAGAAACAGCAGGAAATACTGTACTCTGTTGATCAGAGACCTTCAGCTTACTTGTGAATGCCCTCTTTCCTGCTTGCTTTGCTTTTCCATTGCTTGGTGTTTAGGCATTCTGATCAAATGTTTGGGACTGAAATGTGTGTGTTGTAATCCTCTAAGTTGGTATAAAGATAGCTGGCAGTAATTTTTGTTGAAAGGTGCAAAAAGTGAGTTGCCTAGAAACAGAATATGCTGTAATTGTACACCCAGTTGTTCCTTTGATTTTGGGTAGCTGTTATATAGTGCCAATATTAGCAACAGGTGGAAAGTAGAAAGTGCCTGAGATACTCTTGGGTGGCTTAATTACACTTTCACAATATGCCTGAATAGGATCTTAGCTTTGAAAGGTACACTCTCTCTTCACAACATTGTAATACTATTATTTAGTGGATGTTTTGTGGGAGAGGTCCCTGTTAGATCCAATTGTCAGTTAAATCTAAGTTCATATCACTTGGAATTAATATGTCATCTGATAATTAAAGACATTATTTGAAGTAAAATCTCAGCTTGACATTAAATGGGGTGAACTACAAATGATAAATTTATCTGTTGTGTCCATAGTCTAATAACTAAGGTTAATTAACACTAAGGATTTAATGTATTTTAGAGAAGTTTTGCATCAGTAGCAACTTGGTGATTAAGTATGACATTGCTTTTGAGATATATACTGATTAGACTTGAAACTAAGTTTATTTGAACTTTAATAAAGCTAAACTTCTGAATAGCATGCATAAAACTGTAGCTTTATTTTTATGAAAGATGTACTGTGTTATCTTGTCTGTACATTGTAAATATGTATCATAATATGATTTCTATCCTTGTAAAAGTATAAGGAAAAACTACTGTAAAGAGAAAGTAGGTATGTGCTATTTATCTTTTTAGATTTTTAGGCTTTATTACTAAGTCTGTTAAATGTTTCAAGATACATATAAAAAAAAGTAAAAAGGAGATCCAAAATTTTTGGAGAGAATCTTGTGGATTTATACCTAGTGAAAATGCTCTAAGTCAGTGGTTCTCAATCTTTTCTTCATCCCGGAAACCTATTTAAATACCTTTTGTGGTCATGGACCATGGTCACCGACAACCAAGACTTAAGATTTAAAACATCATTTTTTTCAATCCTTCCTGGGCCCACTGTGATGACATTGTGGGGTGGGGGTCTGTGGACCATAGGCTAACAATCACTGTTCTAAGTACAGTAATGATGTATATTTTATAACAGGAAGCACGATGAGAACATTCTATAGATTATAGAAAGTAATGGTAGATAAATTGCTTAGGGACAGAAAATGCTGCAAATTATTTCCAATTACTTCAAAATACCATCAACATTTCTGAATGAAATTGCATAAAGCTGTATTTTCACCAGGCTATTGTGTCCTTTAATGTCTTAAACTGATATAGTATGGCTGTAAAAATTACACTGTGCATTGAATGAAGATTAAAATGACTTCTTGAATTGTCATCTGCTAAACAAAGTAGAATATTCCAGCTGATACAACACAAAGTATATGTATCTACTACCAGTATAACTTCTTATTTATCTGTAGACAGTGATTGCTACATTCTCTTATAAGATGGAGAGTGATCACAATCTATCACAAATGCATATACATTGCTAATCCTATGTGTTTATCTATATAAACACATTCATTGTTTTTCAGTCAGTTAAAAAACAGCAGTTTACTATTAAATACAATAACAGTTTAAAAAAGAACATGATCAATAATTTTTAATGATGATTGAAGTGTTCTGTGGGGAGGTTTAGGCAAATAAGGCTTTAGCTGTCAGTTTATACAATGCTAATTTTGATGAGAAGACAGTATATAGTACCAGATGCATGCCTATAGTAGAACAATATATTGCTGGTTTCGAATGTTTGTTATATGATTGTTAATCATTTCTATGAATTTAGTATGCATAGAATTATTAAAAACCCACAAATAAATGTCCTAAGTCATTAACACAGTTTTGCTGAACATCCCATTTTAAGATGTACAGAAGTTATTTATACTTATCACTAATTTGACTATTATTGCCATTTTTCTTGTTGTAATGAGAATATGCTGACTTCATTTACACTATGCAGAGCCAGATATTTTTTAAAATGCTGGTAAGTACACCAGTGACCTTGTTGAAAATGTAAGTGACTGTATTGTTTTGGTCCTCCACAATCAAAATAATAAAAAAAAACGGTGTGGCATCAACAGAGCCCTATCAGATAGACCAAACTAAAGAACAGATACCATGCAGAAGTAAACTACTTCTATTAGAACAGTTGTAATAATAGAATATTGCAAATCTGAATATGCTACCTTTCCTGCATCTTTTATCTGCAGGAGAATTTGGAGGAGGTAGACAGAGCCATTTGCACAGATTAAAGTACTTTTTTGGTTTGAGTTCAGATTTGTTTATCTGATTGTTGCCTTGGTAGCAGATCTTTCTTTTGTTCTTCAAGGCCATCCTTTTTATCCACTACAATAGACCAAACTAAACTAAACTTATAAACTTATAAAATACAGCTAGCAAGTATATAGAATCTGGTAACAGTCAGAAACCAATCTTATTGATAAAATACAAGTAAATATTTTTTGTTTAATAATAATAATAAAGTTGGAAGGGACCTTGCAGGTCATCTAGTCCAACCCCCTGCTCAGGCAGGAAACCCTATACCAGACATGTCAAACTCGCGATGTCACGTGATGTTGCGCAACGTATCGGAGCTTTTTCGCCGTTGCCGTCAATAGGTGAGCGCAGCTCCATATGATGAAACTGGCCCGCAGGTCGGCAGTTTGATACCCCTGCCCTATACCATTTCGGACAAATGGCTGTCCAGTCTCTTCTTAAAAACTTCCAGTGTTTGAGCATTCACCGCTTCTGGAGGCAGGTTGTTCCACTGGTTAATTCATCTTCTGCAAAGATGAAGTGAGGAAAGCTAAGGCTCAAAATGAACTAAGGCTTGTGACCAAAGTCAAAAATAACAAAAAAGCTTCTTTCAACACGTAAAAAACAAGAAAAAAGTGAAGGAAATGATTGGTCCATTAGTAGGTAAAAGTGGCAAGAAGGTGACAAGCAACAGGGAGAAAGCAGAACTATTTAACTCATTTTGTGCATCTCTCTTTACACAAAGGGAAAAAAACAGACCAACCTATCAAAAATAGTGCCATAAAAAACAGAATAGAAAAACAAGATAGGCAAGAAAATGGTGAGCACCTGTCCAGCCTACACGAGTTCAAATCGCCAGGACCAGATGGATTACACCCCAAGGTTCTCAAAGAACTGGCAGAAATACTGAACTATATTTTTCAAAGATCCTGGAGCACTGAGGAACTACCGGAGGAATGTATAGCCGAGTAACTCAGTCCCTTTCTTTAATGGATGCAAACCATCTCTTTTGTACATCTTTTCATTGGACCAGCTACAGACATTGTGACTAATATATCCAAAGCCTTCCCCTTTACACCATTCCTTTAGCCACATATTGAATTCTGCTATATGCTGGCCTTTTCCATTTTGCTCCTTATACACTGGTAAAAGCTCTGAAAAAGTAAGCCTATAGCCCATTCTGCTAAGTTCCTGCCCCAAGCTCTGGAAATTGTTCTGCACAGAGAGTACATATTTTTGAGACAGATCGTTAGTGCCAAGATATACAATAGCCTCTCCATCACAGTCCTTGCTGCCATTCTTGATTATTTTAGAAATACACTTCTTGTCCCTGATGGCAGTAGCACCTGGAAGACACCTGATCTCTTTCAAAACCTCTGTGTCCTTTCCTAAATTTACATCCCTTATAATTGAATCACCTACCAGAAGGTGGCTTCTCTTTTTGGATGCCTTTCTGTTCTTGCATGACTGATGTGTAATACCTGATTCACACTTCTCCCTGTCGAAAACTAGTTCTTCATATCGGACCACAATCCCCTGCTTATTTGAATTATCATCACAAATACCTTTACCTGTCTCCTTGATGTCCCTTAATGTTTACTTGCCTTCATCTGCTCTGTTTCACACATAGCTGCAATGGTCAGTATTAAACAATAATGCAAAAATGGCAACCCACAGGCTCAAGATTGGTGGATGATAGGTAAATGACCTTTAAAATAATTTTATTGTTTTTGATAGTAAAAAAAAAACAAAATCAAACCTTTGGCACACTCTCCCACACCCTTCCTGACCCATGCTGTGACCCACATGCACTGTCCATGATCTGTGCAGCACTTTTTAAGCACTGCCTAGCACTCCCAGCACATCCTAATCCACACCATCTCCAACTAGTGCAGTATCTCTCACACACCTCTGCAACCCCCATGCATTCTTCTTGACCTGTGCTACCTTTCCATATGTCCTACTTGATCTGCATTGCACCTCTTACACATTCCCATGACTCCCATGAGCCCTTCTTGACCTGCACCACCCTCTACCTGAACCACACTGCACTCTTGTCCCAGGCACTCTTCTCAACCTATGCTGTTTATATGCTCTTCACAACTCACATAGTATCTCTGGTGCACACCCATACACCCTTTTCAAACAAGGAAGATAGATTTCTGATGCTCCCTGCTAGCTTTTCATAAGGCACCTCAATGAGGAAGCTGGCAGGAAGTTGGAAGACACTGCCATTCCAAGTGCTTTTTTGCCCACTTGCGATAATTCTGTTTTGCTCTTTACATAAAGAAAAATCTCCAAATGATGACCCAATGGGAATGAATTATCTAGTAATATTTTTAAAAATCCTAATTTTCTTGTACTTCCATTATTAGTCTTCTTCTGTACACCTATAAAAGTCCAAAACATTCTGATTTTCTGTTTCTTGCCTCTGTGCTGTAAAAATGTTTTAAAGTCATAGTATTTAGTTTACATCATCCTGTAAATGTGTGTTGAATGGTTCAACCAATATAATTTTACTTCTACGTTTCAGCTTATAAGAAGTGTTTAAGTAGAAATATCAGAGAAGTTACAGAGAAGTTTTAGCTATGAAAGAGTGTTGTTCCTCTGCTTAATTTTGTAACTATAGTTCCTAGTTTTCATTTCATCCAAAGAAGTAAAAGGATCACTTAAGGTGTGAAGTTTCTCACTTTGGTAATTGTAAAGGTAGTAAATTAATTTAATATAGTTGCTCCTATATGTTAGGGATAGATATAAAGATGTCAACATAAAACATTTTTATATGTTCTCAGGTGAATGCAGCATAATAAAAGCATTGTCTAATACTTTATACTGTTGTAATCTCTTAACTCAATTCTGAACTCTGTTCTTTAGCTGGCAATTTAATTTTTAAAATGTGCTATGGTAGAAGCAGTTCCTGTACTTTGAAATTAAGACAGAACAGCTTGTGACTCTTAAAGTATTTGTTCTAGCTTATCCAGCCTAGAATAAAGGCTTATAATGGTGCTCAGAAATTATATGAGAGGAAGAAGAAAATAGGGTTTTTTTCTTTCTAATCCTTTAAAACAGGGATCTTCAAACTTGGCCCTTTTATGACTTGTGGACTTCATCACCCAGAATTCCTCACCAGGTGTGCCTGGCTGAGGAATTCTGGGAGTTGAAGTCCAAGTCATAAAAGGGCCAAGTTTGAAGACCCCTGCTATAAAACCTCATTTTATTCTAATAATCAGTAGGTTAAATAAAGCTATTTATAGGCCTACATACAACTGAAAGACTCTTTAACCAAGCTGATAAATATCAGCATAAGTAAAGTTTGCAGAATTTCTGAAATCTTTCTGTATTGTGTGAGGGAAAATGTCGGTGAGCATGTCTTGATGTAAATTCTCTCTCCAATTTATTTCACTGGCTAAATAGTGTAAATCAGTACTTCACAATCCGTCCTAAGTTTGAGTGAAAATTTGAGAACTCAAGAGTGGGACCATAACATTAAAAAATAGTTAACTCCATCTAGGAGTCAAAAACCCAATCCACTCCATATATTAGGCAAAGTTCCAGGGGAAAAAATGAGAAATGATGGAGGCCAGCCTTTGAAGAGTTAATACATCAATGTGATGCAAAGGCAACCAGGATTTAGTGTTTATATAATTACACAGGCTCATAAGCAACTAATCTGGTTTTAGCTAATTTTATAATAGAACTTGAATTATCCTGTATTGTTTAATGATGCTCTACTCTGGATCACAAGGTCATGAGGACCCAGATTGTTGGGGGCAATGTAAATATATATATACATTGCTTACTGGTGTACACCGCTTAGAGAGTGCTTGCACTTAAAGCGGTATATAAGTCTCATAAATAAATAAATAAATTTAGACATGGGGCTACTTTTGACTAGATTTTAATTTCTAAGTTGCTGTGACTTACAAGTCCTGTGGCAGCTCCCTTTGTAATAGCACCTCTCAGATGGGTTAAGTATTGCATAAGTGAGTGTAAATCAGAGTCTTCCAGAGCTATTGTGTAATGATTCTGGCTCAAATCCTAGGTTTGACCTTGCTGATTTGGCTTAATAGGATTGTTGGCTCAGTAGGATTGTCTAAGAATTATCTTCAGATGACTCCATGATAGGAACTATCAACAAGGCCAGGCCAGCTGTTTGCAATCACACTGGACAGTGGCCAGTGCAGGAAGATTGTAAATTTTTACAACTCATTTTAGACAGTTTCTTTTTGTACATTACTAGGGTTGAACTATCACTCCCAAAATTGCTTTTTGGGATTTGTTCATTATTTAACATTTAATACTTAAACTAAAAAGATTTTTAGAACTACCAGCAGAAATCATGGGGAAAAAGTTCCTAAAATAGTAGAGTATCTGAAGCAGAACATTCCCAACTTTATAATCTTGTATTTCTTGACTTTGTTTAGTTATTTTGATATACAAGTAGATCTTGCAATTTTTGGCTTTTTCCCCCAGTCAGATTAAACGGATAGGACTGCCATAAATAACTTTCTCTACTTCCTTTCCCCCTTCCTTGATTGCTATGGATTATGGTTTAAAAGAATAAGGACAATATCTAAAAAGATTTTTGTCTATCCAGTTTGCAAATATTCTCCTTCCTCTTAGTCCCTTCAGTTATAACTCATCCAAAAGGTATTGTTAGAATGTATAATAATATTAATAACACTATTACTATTTTATTATTAGATTTTTATCCTGCCTTTTTTATAAATTACTGAAGGTAATGAACACACTTTATACTCTTTCCTCCTATTTTTCCAAACAATAATCCTGTGAAGTGTTTTGGGCTGAGAGAGAGTTTTTATGTACTTTTATGCCTAAGGGAGGCCTAGAATTCACAGACTCTAGGACTTTGTAGTAATGACTACACCAAGCTGGCTTTCATATATGTTATGGTGTGGAGTGGTGAGGTGTGTGATATGTTACATTATGGTGTGTGATAAGTTACATTATGTTAATACATACTTATATATGCATATATATTATAAAGCAAATATAAGTTCTTGTAGGAGCTTATTAGAATACATTTAGTTACTTTAAAAAATAATATACACTCAACTTGTTTCATTTTCAGATATGTCAGAATACAGCAAGAGTTCCCCAATGGTTGATGAATGTCACCAAGCTCCAGAAGGAATCCAGTCTGACTCTGAGGTGATTGGGTGATACATATAGTGATAGTTATTCAGAAATCAACCGATCCTTTAACAGGCTCAGACTGGAAAAACAAATGTAATTCAATCTCTATTATACGGAGATTGATCCAAAAATGATTAGCTAAAAATATTCCTACTTTTGGGGGAGGAACTATTGGCATTATTGACAGGTTTGCAGAATGGGTACATATTGATCCAGGTGGTTTCAATGCATACCAATGAATTTGTTCCTTCATAGGTAACCCTATCCTCTCTCCTACTTTGACAGGATTTTATGTTAGTTACTTAGAAAAATGTATAGTATGTAGTGTATGGACTGCTTGCTCTTCTGGGTGCATTCTCATGAAATAGATCAGACATATCAAACACAAGGCCCAGGGGCCGGATGTGGCCCGCAAAGTGGTTTCATGTGGCTCACGAAGCCATCCTGGAAACAATGAGGGAACGGCCCCTGCTGCCTTGGCCCTGGCCCAGGCCGGCTGGGAGCCAATGTACAATTTTGCAGTGGCCATCTATGCTGAAACGCACTCAGTCTTAGCTCCACAAGGCCGCCTGGAAACAGCGAGGAACCAGACCTTCCTGCATCGGGCCCCGCCCCCTGGGTGCATGCTGGGGAGGTGTCACCCTTTGTGAGGAAGGAAGAAATGGACCATGCCTTGGCGCTTGCCCCTGTCCCACCCCCTTCTGCCGGAGACCCTCAGATCTATCCCACTCCTGCCCAAGCCCCCATAGGCACCCTTGATGCGAACGATGTAGAGCTGACCGTGCTCACCCAGTAGGCCACACCCACTCCATGCCCACCTAGTAGGCTGCACCCACCCTGGTCACACCCACCCGGCCCCCCAAGGGCAACTGCAATGCTGATGTGGCCCTCAATGAAATTGAGTTTGACACCCCTGAGGTAGATGGTTGGCTTTTCTCATCCCATGTTTGAAGAACAGTTACTTTTTCTGTAGGAGGGTCAGTTTCTCTTATTTTGAAGAATAGCTTATTTGGTCCCTGTTTACCTTCTTGCAAAGTAACCTAATGAGATGGTTGGATATGATATTTGAGAATATTTGGATATGATATTGATTCTGTAGAAGGGTCATCTTCTCTTATTTTGAAATAACTTATTTGGTCCCGTTTAGCTTCTTGCAAAGTAACCTAATGTGATGCATAGAAGACACTAGATCAGATATGTCAAACTCGCGATGTCACGTGACACCGCATAACGTATCGGGACAGTTTTGCCATTGCTGGCAATGGGGTGGGCACGGCTTCTGCATGACGCATCCGGCCCATGGGCTGGCAGTTTGACACCCCTGCACTAGATTGTGCTACAGTATTAATGAACAGTTTTAAACATCATTCAGATTAAGCGGAAATTTTTTTTCAAGCAATATACAGCATTGTTGCTATACAGGTAGTCTCAAGTTACAACCACAATTGAGCCCAAAATTTCTGTTGCTAAGCGAGGCATTTGTTAAATGAATTATGCCCCATTTTAATACTTTTCTTTCCCCACTTGTTAAGTGAATCACTGCAGTTGTTAAGTTAGTAACACAGTTGTTAAGGGAATCTGGTGTCCCCATTGATTTTGCAACCATCATAAATATGTGTCAGTTGCCAAACCTGGATTTTGTTCATGTGACCATGGAGATGCAGTTGTAAGTGTGAAAAATGGTCATAAGTCACTTTTTTCATATTAATTTCAAATGGTCACTAAACAAACTGTTTTATGTCAGGGACTGCCTGTATCAGTTGTACTCATTGTGCCTAAATGTAAGGATAGAGTCTCTTTGATTGTGGTATTACAGAAGGCTTTTATACTCTGTCTACTTAGACGTAAACATATAGCATTTGGAAAGTTCTGGATTTCTTTTAAACATTTGAAAAATGTATTTATACTTTTAATAAATACGGTTAGTAAATGCTGAAAACCGTGGCTGGTTAAACTGGGACGATTAATAACACTGAGTGTTTTTGTTGTTCTGAAAAAGCTTTCCACCAGGGACCCAAATAGCTCCTGCATTATTTATTTTTAGGGAGACCATTACAATTATTCTGTTTCACCAAACATTTGTAATTCAAGAAAGAGTTAAGAATGGCTGCGGTTTTATTTCTTAATTACTTATTTAATTTTTATATTTATTTTTAGTAGTATACTCTTAAGATTTGGGGGTTTGGAGTTTATGTACTGTTTAAATTGCTTTTTTGATTGTGAACTTTAAAACTTGTCATTGTAACAAACCTTGTGACTCAGGTGAATATAAATATTAAAATTAATTATAAAACATGTTTCCATTATTGTGACATATGTCCCACATTATATCTATTCTAAAGTTTAATTGTTTGAAATAAGATTTTTTTTCTAAAAGTAAATCATTTGGACATATGAGTCACATATTTGAAAATAATACCTGATTTACCACAATAACTGGAAAGGTAGAAAAAGCCAACAAAGGCCTAATTTAATGCATAGTCTTGTAAATTTAAACACTTAATTAGTTGGCAGTTCAAAATTTCTTCTCTTGGGCATTGTATTAAGCTTTGCAATCTACCTTGCTATTAATTTTAGTGACAGTATCATGATTGTTAAAACCATGTAAACAGTCTAGAATGTCTACAGTAGCAAGAAGATGTACAGGGATTCTCCGTTTTAAGAACAAGTTCATTCTTAAGTTTGATTTAACTCAAATTTGTATACAAATCAGAGTTTGTAGTTATGAACAGATTGCCTGTTACTAAAAATGGCAGATTTTTCGCCTTGAGCTGCAAAACTGCTGAACTCATGCAATGTTTTCATGAATTGGTGAAAACAGGTTTTGTATTAAAAACATGTGACTTCAGTGGTTCGTGAAAAAATTGCTTGGCTTCAGCAGTTTGTTGATTTGAGGAAGGAGAATGCCATCCACCATTTTGAATAATAAGCCTGGTCATATGTGCAAGTTATCTGTAAATCAAATGTTCTTAATCCAGGGACTGCCTGTATTACAAAGTAATATTTTGGGGAATTCTGAACTCAAGGCACCATACTGAGAGCCAAGGAGAAATGCAGTTCTACCACTCTGAATTGTTTATTCTCTTTCCATTGAAACACTACAACTTAATATTTTAATGAAAGCTCTTGAGTGTTCAACAGCTTCCACATGAGGGCGCTCTGGGACCATTTAAATTGTTTTCAAGTCAATATTCATATGACTTTTAGCTGGTTTTAGCCCATTATATAAATAAAACATACAGAATTGTTTATGTGACATAAATTGTATACCCATCTAGATCCTACATTCTTGAAGAATAGTCATTGAAAGAAGAAAAAGGAATAGTAGTAATAATAATGATTGCAAATATGAGCTATAAAATACTTGTATATGTTTAAATTTTAAATAAGTAGCTTCATTTTAGTAATAAATTCAAGAGCATTCTCTATTATTATAGGAATGTCAGTTCAATATTTTTGAATTGTTGAAAGACATGTTAAGCACACACACAATCTTTGTCATTAGCTGCTTGTTTAGAGCAAATAATTACTCCTAGCCAAGTAGTTTGCCAAATATTTATGCAAACTTCTGTGATACATTCTGCTTAACAGAAAACTTTTTTTCTTTCACAAACAGGTTGGACAAACACGTAGTTTATAATATGCAGTTTGTTGCTAATGCATATTTCCCCAATAATATTAGGGTGGCACTGAATAATTTCAAATGATATTTGTGGAGAATTCTAGAACAACAGGATTTTTTGCAATCTGCAACTTCTGTAATGCAGTCAACAGTATTGTATTTAGAATTACTTGTTTATAAGTTTCAATATATTTAAATGGAATATTTGTGTGTTTTTAAAAACAAAGGTCTAGAAACTTTAGCACAGAGGTTCACTTGCATGAAAGGGATGGCAAGATATCCTTTCCTTCACGACCAAATTCTACAGGTATTGCAAAAGAAATAAATAATGCTGAACAGAGTAGACTCAAAAGATAATGACTATTACCTGATTAAAGCTGTAATAAAGTACAGTACCTCATACTATTCTTGGAAATTTTTGTCTACATGTATCATTTTTAGGAATTAAGTATGACCACTGTTAGGTTCAGGACCAGAGGATTGGAAACTGACACAAACTTTATTTGTATATATAAGTAGATAGCAGTCTCAAAAGTATAGTAGATACATTAGTAGATTATCATTATTTCAGAGTGGTAAAAATAACATCCAAGTTAAGGCATGGAATGTATGCGGAGTTTTGGAAACAGGTAAAACAAACTGGCAGTTCTAGGAGTTATAAATTCAACATATCTGGAAAGCATAGTATCATGGAATTGGATAATACCATCAGCATTAAACCTTTGTTTGTCCTTGTGTAGACCACAGTTAGGACAAGCAACTTGGTTATTAAGCAAAGTCACTAAATGAAAAATCATGTGATCATGACTGTGCTTACAATTTTGAACTTTCTTTTGCTTTACAACGCAGAAGGATGTGACCCAAACAGCTGAGTGAGCCCAAACACTAAGGAGCAACTCAACTCATGAGGAAGCTAGGTAAAAGGGCAAATCCTACAGCCCCTTTTCCCAACCCCCTTTTTCCAACCCCCTGCCCTTTGGAATGCTCACCCCAGCATTGGGATAATTAGCAAGAAAAGAATGTTTCCATTTACCTTCATTGGAAAAAAAAGGAATTACAAGAGACTAAGGCATACAGTGAGGTATACACATTGAAAAGAGTGTGCTAGTACCAGTTGTTTGCCTATATGCTTGCAGCTTTGAACTGCTAGCCATTTAGGAGGCAAAAAGAGTCTTTAGTATATGTAACTAGAGTCTGATTGGGTTATAGCTGATTTCAGACAGCAAGAAGGATTCTAATTTCTCTCACAGAACTGAACTTTTTAACTTGCCCTTGGCGCTTTTTAGGGAGATTGTTCTTGTTTAAGAATATTTGTTTATGCAATCTCTCTGCAAGGTGGGAGAAAAAAACTTGTCAGGTAGAGGATAACAGATACTGGCTGACTCTAATGGTGAAAATGTGACTGAAAAAAAGACATTACAAAGATTGTAAATGTAGTCATTGTAACTGTTCTTAAAATATCCCAGAAATGGAGAAACCACAAACTCCGTAACAAGCTGTTATTATCAGAAAGATGTTCTTTCATATTTGGATGACTGTAACTAATGCCTATTAGTTCTCCCTCACGCTAATAAGCAAAAAAAGCTTATTAGCCAGCAAGAAAAAAAAAAGATCCCTGTCTAAGTGCATGTTTTGTGAAGTGAGCTAATACTACAAACAGTAATTGTAGAATAGTTTCAAATTAATTAAATCTAATTTTTGTAATCTGTAAAAATATGGTAGCAGGATTTGGCTCATAAAATCAGCATATGTTAAAGAAAATATGATTTTTCAAGAAATTCGACTGATTATATATAATCTTTGTAATTACATAGACAGGTTTTCTCCAGGATGATACTCTGGAAACAGAGACCTTGCAGTGATACATCCGTTGTTGCTATAGTCAAGCCCATCAGACTCACTTCTAGTTCTCTTTCCCTCAGATGCCAATTTTTATTTATACAAAAAGTTACAGGGAAAAAAAACATTGCCTACCTGATTCTGATTTTTGTAGATACAGATACATTATGACATCTGAATCTTTTTGGAGCCCTCTGTTGCTACCTGAGCAAGTGCTACATAGCATATTTCTTCAGTGCTGGCCCCTTAATGTTGGTATTCAATCTCAAAGAAATAAAAGAAGCAATTTTTAAAAAAAACAGACTTGGAAAAGCATCAGATTTAGATGGGTTGAGAGCTAAATATTATAAAGAATTTGAGAAGAACCGTTGCAGCCACTTGCAAACACAAGGAATGAAATTAAAGGCACAAAGACAATACTGCCAATATGGGAAGAGACATGTATAGTTTTCAATTATAAAGAACAGAATGATCCAGAGGAAACACGGTTATACATATATTTCTTTGTTGAATGCAGATTATAATTTTTTGCAACAATACTAGTTAAATATCTAAAGAAATATATCCTAGATATAATACACATTAACAAACGGGTTATATGTTATCTTCAGTTAACTGCCATAATTGGGACCAGAACTCTGTCACTGAGTGATATATAGCCATGACCACACTCACTTACAATGGCAGTTCTGGTTGCTGTTGTTAACTGGACCATGGTTTATTAAGCATGATATTACATGACCATAGCTTGTAACTTCCTGCTGGCTTTGCTTTTCGGAAGCTGGCAGTGAAGGTTGTGAATAGCAATCGTGTTAGTATGGGACACTACAAGTGTTATAATTATGCGCTGGTTGCCAAATGCCTGAATTTAAGGATTGGCCATAAGACTCCTCATTCAGCACCATTGCAACTTTGAATGGCCACTGAACCGGTAATCACTAAGTGAGAACTACCTGTATTACACCAAAAAGAAATATCAAGATAACAGGTTTATATTTAGCATAACAGAACATATCAACAAACAAGACAGAAACAGTACACCACATACCTGTTGTCATTAGTTTCATTTTCTATGTTTTTAATCTTAGTCCCATTTTTTTCACTGTGCTTCTTGATTTTCGGTCAGCTTTATTAGGTCATTTTCCTCACTCTGAATCTTTTCATTACTAGAGCTTGCAGATCATTTGCATTTTCATTATCAGCACAGAGCAGATTATTGATGTTTTGCCTCCAGTGTTAAAACCATGCTCATCTTCCAATCCAGTCTTCTTCAATATATATTCAGCATATAAATTGGATAAATACGGAAAGAATATGTAGTTATATACTGGTATAGGCTTTCATAGCAGTTAACAATTAAGTAGTAATGAGTTTTCAGACTAATGGCTATTGTCTAAATTGCCAAACTAGACCATGGCCTTTCAGCCCAAAAGGTCATCACTGTTTAAGTATGCATTCTTTTGCCAACCTGGAATCAATCTGTGTTGCCATATTCTGCCTAAACAGTGGCTTCCTAACCTATGTATAGTTTTTTTATGAGGAAAATGGGATTCCCATTTTCATAAGGATACTCCAGAGCTTGATATCAACATAATTTAACACCATTCGGTAATCAATTTAGCACATGTTTATCTATTTTTTTCTTTGGTTTTCTCAATTATCTAGTGTGCAGCTACAATAATATCTTTTGTTTCTTGTCCTTTTCTAAAACCATCTTGAGCATCCAATATCTACCTTTCCATACATGGGTCTAATTTGCATAGGAAGATACTAAGTATTATTTTGATACTATGTGAAATTAAGACTATTATATGATAGTTTGCACAGTCTATTAAGTCTCCTTTCTTTGGCATTGATATGTACGCTTATATCTTTTAACTGATATGCCAGATGGTCAGTCTCCAGATTTGTTAGCATAGTTTGGTTGGTACCTTGACTGGTCCGTCTTCTGTTGCTTGCTGTATTTCTGTAACTTTACTAATTTTTGTTGTGAGCTACCTGCTCTGAGATGGGGTGATCATTCAAATCTAATAAATAAATAATGACTAGAATGTTAATCTAACGTCATCTTCTGGAACTAGAGGTTCTTGTAAATAAGGAATATCTTTTAAAGTAGAATTTCTAAACTTTTTACCATTATATATCTCTTTAGTATAACCTTCACATATACACTGTTCCTAAAAATCTAAACACCAAGATGAGCACAAATGAACAATGAAATCAATATAGTGAAACTTTGGGAAAAGTGGATTTATTATAATAATGTACTAAAAGGTTCTTCACACTTCCCCTGGACTCTTTCTGCATCTCCTCAAGGAAAATACACCTCACAGTTTGGAAAACTCTGTTCTAAGGAATCTTGAATGTTAACAAATTTATTGTACAAAATTTCAGTATATTTCTTCCCTCTTCATTTCATCTTATTGGAATCTCTTGCTATCTGTCTATTGGTGTCCTTTTGAATACCAATTTGAAGTTGAAAAGTCTTTCTGAGTTTGGAAATCTTTTGGAAATCCTCACCGTTTCTATGTTTGGTATCTTTACTTGTCTCTTGTAACAGCTCTCTGAAACTCTTTGTTAAAATCCTCCCTGTGATTTTTATCTTTCTTGGCTTTGGTTTCTCTACTTGGCAATTTTCATAATTTATTCTGATATTCAATTTGGTCTCTTCTATTTCTTAGTCTTTTGTAATCTCTTTTCATATTCATCCTTAACAACCTTGATATTCATTCTGTAGTTCCTCTGGTTCTCTAATAATGAATTTCAGCCCTAATGTGGGCTTTCAAAATGTATATATTGTATATGCTTATGATAATATATTGGAAGTTAATCGGTTTTGTCTGCTGTTGCTTGACTTGGAACTTGCACATGATTACTTCATAATGTATTCCATAATCAGTCCCTGGCCATGTTTTTACTGTGAAAACAGTATTTCTACTTTCTTCTACTACTAATATTGTCGTTTTTCTTTCTGTGTATTCCTTCTAGTATATGTAGATGTCATTTTGATTGTTTGAATACTATAATAGCAATGAAGAAATAATTGAGTTGGCTTCATTTCTATTTCCTAGACCCATCTACATTTTCTTCCCTATTATTTCAAATTTTGGTATTCCAGTCTCTTGTAAACATTATTATTTGTTCAGACTAAACCCTCCTGAGGTTTCTAATGTACCGTAATTTCCGGTGTATAAGACGACTTTCTAAACCATGCAAATCTTCTCCGAAGTCGGGGGTTCTCTTATATGTCCAGTCATCTTATATGCCGGAAAATACCGTATTTTCCGGCGTATAAGATGATTTTCTAACCATGCAAATCTTCTCCGAAGTTGGGGGTCGTCTTATACGCCGGAAAATATGGTACATCTTTTATCAGTACCAGTCAGAATAGCTAATGATGAGGGATGCTGGAAGTTGTGGTTCATTATAAGCATTCCAGGACTCACATGGACAGAAGAGAACTATAGCGATTGTCTTTTAGTCCTCTGTAAGTTTGAAGGGAGAAATTGAGCAATACAATTGCATGGGACATTGAGACTGTCTATTTTGCATGATCAGATATGCTTATAACATATTAATAATTTAATTAACATATAACATTAATACTTATTGCTTAATAAGTTATTAATACTTATGGTGTGATTCACTTATATTCTTTCAGCATCATTTATTCATAACCACTGTGCTAGATTGTCATTTTATATTGTGATTATATGTCATCCTGTATATGCCATATGCTAGGGGTAACTTTAGACTATAAATTTCATAAATAAATAAATATACTATTGTGGTGGGGAACCCTGACAATGAATGCATAGTCCATAGTTATTTAGATTCCAGTAACATGGTAACAGAAAGTCTGTTTGGTGTAATGGTTAAGGGATCTAGCTAGAAACCAAAGGACTATGAGTTCAAGTCCTGTGTTAGCCATGAAGCCAGCTTGGTGATCTTGGGCCAGACACTCACTCTCAGCCCTAGGAAGAAGCAATGGCAAAGTACTTCTGAAAAAGCTTGCCAAAAAATAGTAAGGACTAGTCCAAGCAGTCACCAAGAGTCAACAGACTTGAAGGTTCAAAAACAAAGCTTAGTAATAGCATGTTTCATAAAACTCTTATATAAGAGTCTCAAGATACACCTGGGATATAGCAAGATTTCCTCCATTTCCTGCCCCTGCCAGGAAATAAATTACTGAATATCCAAAAGCTGAATATTGATTATGTTTGAGGAAAGCTAATGCATTTTTTTTCATATTGTAGGTGTGCTCAATGGCTCAAGAGTCCCCCAAAACCTCAGCAGCGGAGATTTCTGTGACAAGCAATGGAGAATTGGAAGACATGCATGAGCACAACTATAACAGGGTATGAATCTATAAATATCCCCTGAATTGCTTTGCAATCATCCTGTTTTACTAATGATTAAGCAATCCAAGAGCTGGAGAATGTGTGTCAGATTTTCCTGATGGGAGAAGCCTTATTCATTAAAAATGAGTATTTTATTTCTAGAACTATACATAAAATAGAATAAACTAAAACTGGACAGCCATTTGTATTTATTTTGTTTTTAAAATGTAGAGAGTTTAAAAAGGAACCTTAATCTAGCAGCATGAGTGAAATTTAAAATAAAATTGATGATAAAATTGAAGTGAGAAATGCTAGACAGACTGTGTTGTGGTTCCGGCTAATGAAACATTCCAAAGAACTTCCAGGCATTTATTTTCCTAAAAGTCTTTTATTGTTACAAATGTCGGCACAGGCACAACAGAGGGATGCTAGGATCTAAGTTGTCTTCCTCTGAGCAGTTAAATTGCATGTCCCCTCCCTAAATTAGCCGTCATCTCACATTATCCAATTAGTGTGAAGATCAAATGTTTTCTTCCTCTTTCTTTCCTGGGCTTTACCCCCAACCCCCCTTCTGCTCAGTATTAACCCCATAATTACCAGACAATTCTACATATTGTCAAAAGCAAGAATATACAATATTTGCAGCGTTGATAGACTATTTTAGAGATTTACATTCATGATACATAAAAGAGTGGAACAGAAATAAATGCTAGAAACTATAAAGTCCAAAAAAAATATGAAAATTAATGTTTTGTGAAAATGTTGAAAATGTAATGTTTCAAGGTAGATATAATTGGTGCGTTATTAAAATATGGATATGGTTTTTGTGGGGTGTTTATGGATGGTGCAACTTATTGAACATGTACATGAAGACTATGGCAGTGCCTGATTATTGGACAAATATTGTTTCCTATGCAGAGTGAAATACAGCAAGAGTAAGTAACAAAATTACAAGAAGATTAGTTTGTTAAGTCTTTACACATTTAGCAAAAGCAAGTTAAATTTTAAATTCTGCATTTCTTAGTCAGTAGCAAGATTTATACAGAGAGTGTGGCCCAGGATGAAAAATTGTCCTGAAGAAGTAAGAAATCATTTTATACTTCACTGTTATGTACAAACCAGGTCACTAGTAATTAACGTTACCTCACAGACAAAGTGATACAGCAGATGTCCTTTTAGTAATTATTGGTGTTAAAGAAGAGGTAAGAAGACAGATATAAATGAAAATTAAAATGAAACACAGCTTCAGCAATATATAACAATTTTGAATATTGTCAACTATATACTTTGAAATAGCTATTTTGTTAGTTTTAAAATGGAATAAACATAAGCCTGGCAAGTATTCCATGTCAACCAGATCTTAAAGAAAAAATATTGAAAGTATACAGTATATCTGTTCTAGTTTTTGGAAGCAGTCAAATGAACAGTGAAGGCAAACTTCTGGCAGACTTTCATGCCTATTATGGTCATTAACACTGGGGCTTTGAAACTAAAGCTGACAGCTGTTCTATAAAGGTTGAATCTTGTAAATGATTAAAGCTTTATCCCTGATTATTGTTCATTACTGTAGAACTTTGGCACTTTGTAGGAAATAAGAAAACATTTTGCAGTTGCCAGAACATGGGCATGGAAAGGGTTGAGAGAGAATATGGGATATTTATAGAAATCCCCAGACAGCACAGAGTGCTAACTTTAATTAAAGAAATACAAACATCCAGGAAAGTAAAAGGATACATTCTTATGCCCAAATTTTTATTTTTAAAAGAACCCTAATACCAGCTACACCCTATATCAGTGACGATGTGTAGTAGAGACAACTTAATTCAACTTAAATTAAAAAATAAAAAACCTCTTAGTTCAATTGAGGTGGGTTAAACGTCACCCTTCATATCTGAAAACGGAGCTCTAGAGAAATTCTTTGGGTACGATGCAAGTCAAAATAGTATTTTAGTCAGTTGAACCAGAAAGTAACATAACTGAAAAAAAGATAAAATTCCTTGTTTAAGTATTCATTAATAAATTACTGTTAGCATTTAATTTAAAGACATCTTTTCAGTGTGCCATAATGCTTAATGGCAGAAGCTGATTTCAGTGCTATCTTTACAATATTCCTGTTTCTGTAAATTTTGTGGATTTCTCTATAGTTTAATCCTGTTATAGATATTGTTAATGAGCATATTGCTGTTCCATCTAAATAATGATAATTTCTTGACTATGTAATTACACCTGCATATACTATTTGGCCATAACTGTTTAGGTTTTTGGAGAAATCTCAAGAGATGTCACATATCACAAACTGGTAACTTATTACATATGACTGCATGGAGCCTGCCCATTAAGATTGTATGTTGTAGCAGTCATAAATGTTTGGTCATGGGACCTCCAAGTGGGCCCAACCAACAGAATTTCGAATTCAGATTACAAGTTCCCGGTTTTGGCTTGGTTGTATATAAAGGACTATATATACATAGATCTTGGTTTTGCTATGTTTCCATCTTCATCCTCCAGTGGAATGCTATAATATGGCAGGATTTCAGTTATTTATACAAGCAAATACAGTAGATTATCAAAGTCTGGTTTTGCAAAAGTGTTGCAAATCAAAATGTCATGTTTTGCTGACTTGCTAATTGGAAATGGTTATCCATCATTCAGTTAAATATTGTTTTAGTTTGATGATAGGATTAAATATTATGGAACAGACAAATGTAAAATTCATTGTATGCATTATATTTTATATTAAGTAAACAAATGTAGAATTACTTCACTCTCTAGTATTTGCTCCTTCCTCTTATATATGGAGAGTTCTACTTTTTTATCCTTCTCTATCACTTGCTTATCTTTTTCTCCAAATCTATGGCTTGATCTTTGTCTTCTAGTGATATCTCATTGAATGGATGAAATAGCAAATTATGGCTTGTAGCAAATAAGGCATGAATGTATCAAATTAGAAAGATGAAATGGAAAAAACTTGAAATCCTGAGGCTCTAATGCAGTGGTTCTCAACCTTTTTAATGCCGCAACCCCCAACCAGTTGTAAGTCGAGGACTACTCAACCGGTCGTAAGTCGAGGACTACTCAACTGGTGCAGCACCGTTTGCAGAATGGGACTTTTGGCGGGCTCAGCAGGGCAGAGACAGCCTGGACAATTCCTATTGGCTTTTGAAAGCCAATAGAATTAGACTCTATTCAAGAGAGTCTATTCTATTGGCTTTCAAAAGCCAATAGAATAAAAGGGAGTAGCACAGCTAAGGAAAAGGGGGAAAAAATGGCGGACTGCGTTGTTTGGCGACCCCCGTGAAATGGTCATTCGACCCCAAATGGGGTCCCGACCCACAGGTTGAGAACCACTGCTCTAATGGGTTAATAGCAATCTATGGCATGAATTTAAATCTCTCTAAATCACGTTGTATGTGTTACTATAGAGATGTTTAGTATTTATTTATCAGTTTGCCAAAACAGAATAAAGAGGTAAAATTGAAAAGGTAACTTTCTGGATTAATTTTGAATTGTGTCCAAATAAGAACATCAGATTTAATTTGCTCAGTTCATTGTCATCAATTCCAGTTTCTAGTCCCCAACTCTTAAGAAGTCAATGACTAGAAGTCATTGTACTTGCTCCACTGCCATTTTGCTGAATGGACAAATTACATCAACAGAAATAAGAGTGCAAATTCTGTACAAAGATTACTACTTTCCTGTTCAAATACTTATTTTCAGAATGGCTGAAAGAAAAGGACTGTTAGAATTGACTCTCAGAATATTTTAAACGATCTAAGATTTTTGTATCTGCAAACTACATAAGTTTGCATTGAGTTTTTGATACAAAGACTTAGTTTACAGCTTTAACTTTTCTATCTAAGCAACCACAGTTGTTTAATTAAACTATTGGATAATAGAAGTTTGATCCATAAATGTATCTGTGATTGATCTCAGCTCTTCAGATAGTTAACCCTGTATTGAGAAACTCTTCTTGCAGAAGGCTTAATGATAAGAGTTTCTTTACTGGAAATAAGAAGCAAGACACATATACACAGAATATTAGTTAGTTTCTTTACTGGATTAGTTTCTTTACTGGAAATAAGAAGCAAGACACCTATACACAGAATATCTGCTTATTGCACTATGTAACATTCAAGGTAACAGTCTTGAAAAATGCCTTCTAGTTTGGAATCAATCAGTGCTCTAGAATTTTTCCTCCTATTTTTTCAAGGATATGCTGGACTGTTCTCCTTTGGGTCAGGGAAAGCGTCTAGGCTATACAAGGGGTCTCTTAAACCTGGAAACTGTTGTAATTGAGCATTGTGTTGTCATTAAAATAGAACATCATGACACCATAAAATAGATTCCAAACTACAGAACACATTTCTCAAGATGACTTAAAGACTGTTATTATGCCTAAGTGTTCCCTTATTTGGGATTTTTACATGGATATTCCCTTTTATTCAAACATTTCTAAGGAGTTGAAGCGTTCTTTGCCAGCTGGACTTGGCTTGTCCGAAACACAGATCACATCTCATGGCTTTGACAATACCGAGGAAGGGACTATTGGAGCTGGACCTTTTCAAGGTAACAGAATTCAGTGTGTATTATTGGTAAATAAGGAGCCGTCTTGTAACCTTCAATTTAATAGAGTGATTTCAGCAGTAAAATGTACATGCTAGCAGTAATTGGTAACAAACAGTGGTTGAGAATCTAATGAGTATACACAAAATAGCTCTCTATGTGATTTAGTCCCCATGTGAAGAATGTAATAGCTTGCCTTTTATTTAAATGTGAAGTCTAATTCACTTCAAGTTTTGCTTCAGTTTCACCCAATATTTTGTGCATTAAAATATATTGATTAAATGAAGATGGATGTTGATGGCATATGTCCCATTTCCAGGTCCCTCATCATTACCCATGTCTCCTGTTATATCGCCTAGCAGTGCAGCAGCCTGCAGACTGGCTGGACAAGGGAATGATTTAGTTATTCCCAAAGGTATTCAGAGGTCTAAGCAGTTAATGGCTTTGCTGATATAATACTAATTCCCATGTTTACCTATACTTCCTTGACTTGTGATTAATTGCTATGGCTAAGTAGAATGCTACCTTTTATGCTGCTTTGGCTTACCAAATAACTACCTTTTCTGTTCTGCATACTATTTTCCTTCAGTATTAAGCATGTCCAGAGAAGCAATCAGTAAAATGAGTTGTGAGAAATGTTAATTAGAATGAAATTTTGTGTTAAATTTTATCATCATAATACTAAATAATGATTGTGTTGAGGAATCCTTTGTAATGGAAATACAATTTGCAAATCTATATCTATACAAATTTGCTGGTGTTTATGCCTTCTTTTAAAGTAAATAACAGAATGATTCTTGGTTTTATGAAAATTATATTACCACCTTTGAAATGCATCATAAGATGAATAAAAATAGATTCAAAAAGATACTAAAACTACTGGTATATTTAAAATACTAAAATAATAACATTTGAAAAAAGGCAGGAAAATAAGGAATTTACTGGGGGTATGCAAAATATTTCAAACTCAAAATTATGGAATCATTTTAAATTGTCATTTTGCAGTTGAATCAAGGTTGACTACCTTGGAAGTATTTCAAGCTCAAAACAATGAGGTTTTGAACTCAAAACTACTAGCAGAAATGATAGCTACTTTTGCATTCAGAGCAACTTCTTCACATTCAAAATGGTTTGGTGTTCAAAATGATTTATACTTCCCTAGTATTATTTTGGTGTTGAAAAGTTTATAATATAGGTGCCAAGCAAGCTCTTCTGGATGTGCTGGTATCCAAATGTCAACCCCCAAAATATTCTTTATTGTAAGCACAGGCTTGACTTTATTTGATTCATCACATTTGGAAAAGAATCTTCTAAGTTTTAAGTAAACCTTTGAAATGGCAAAGCAATAATGTATTATAATCGCATTGACAGGTGTCAAGTTAAAAGTAACCAGGATGTGATTACAATTAGGTTATCTCTATCCATATATCAGGCTAAACCAGGGGTATCAAACTGGCAATGTCACGTAGTGTGTCACGATGTATTGCAACTTTTTTTCCATTGCCTGCAATGGGGTGGGCATGGTTTTGCCACAAGGCATTTGGCCTGCAGGCCAGCAGCTTGACACCCCTTGGCTAAACAAACAAAAGGGCCAGCAAACTGCTACCAAGGTAATTTATGTTTTCTATGCCTGCTGGATTTAACATTCTCCAGATGTCCCTGAATTGGAATCCTCCAGATATTCTGGGCTGGTGTTTCTTAAAAGATCTAGCCACTATAGTAAATAATCAGTGCTGATTGGAATTATAATCCGAAACATCTAGACATTATCAGTTTGGGAAATGCTGCTTTAGATGGAATTCAGACACTCCCAAAATAGATTATTAATTACATCTATGGCAATCTAGATCAGGGGTCCCCAACCTTGGGCACTTTATGACTTGTGGATTTCAACTCCCAGAATTCCTCAGCCTGCCATGTAGTAGTAACAATTAATTAGTGGAACAACCTGCCTCCAGAAGTTGTGAATGCTCCAACACTGGAAATTTTTAAGAAGAGACTAGACAACCATTTGTCTGAAATGGTATAGGGTTTCCTGCCTGAGCAAGGGGTTGGACTAGAAGACCTCTAAGGTCCCTTCCAATTATTATTATTATTATTATTATTATTATTATTATTATTACTACTACTACTACTACTATTACTACTACTACTACCATACAGAGGCATTAAACCATGATTTATAATAAATTATGTTTATGCCTCTGTATGGTAGTAGTAATAATCATCATCATCACTGACCCTGTTGGGCTGAGAGAGTTCCTCAGATAGTCTAGACCAGGGGGTCAAACTCGCAACGTCAAGTGACATGTCGTGACATATTGCAATTTTTTTTCCATTGCCGGCAATGGGGTGGGCGCAGTTTTGGCATAATGCATCTGGCTCATGGGCCAGCAGTGTGACACTCCTGGTCTACACCCATGTCATACAGGGCTTTAAAAGAAGTTATCAACATCTGGAATTGCACCCAGAAGCAAACTGGTAGCCAATGTAGCTTGCAGAGCAGCAGTGTGACATGGACATTGAGAGCCCCAAGAACTTTCCGTTCTGCTGCATTCTGCACCCAATTGTAGCTTCCAAATACTCTTCAAGGATAGCCCTATGTAGACCAAATATTCCAGGTCTTAGATGACTGGGGCCTGAATATCTGAGTGCAGGAACTCCCAATCCAGGAACGGATGCAACTGGCACACTTCTGACCATGACTGCCACCTGCTCTTCGAATAGGAGTCAAGAGTACAGAAGTACCCTAAGTTGGGCACCAGGTTTCTTTGGGGTAGTGCAACCCATCCAGAACTAAAGATGTTAAAGAGTCCCAGATCTCGGAGCTCCATGCTCCCAAAGCCATTTGGTCTTGCTGAGGTTTAGTCAAGGCTTGTTGTCCCCCATCAGGCCCCTACAGCTTCCAGCATTGCAAGAAGACAGCGACAGCATCAATTGGTCACTAAGGGTGGAGATGTAAAGTTGTGTATTATTGGCATATTGATGATACCTTAAGCCCTGGTAGCAGATAATCTCACCTAGTAGCTTCATGTAGATGTTAAAAAGGAGTGGAAAGAGTACTGAGCCCTGCAGCTTTCCACAAAGGAGCAGCCATGGGCTGAATCTCTCAATCCTTATCACAAAACGTAGTTTTTGATTCATGGTGGCTTTACATGGTGGTCTGTTAGTTTTGGTAAAACATGAGCTTGTGATGAAAACAGAAGAGATGATGTGCCTGTCTGCACATTTCTGGGAGAATTATTTATATTTAATATTTAATTGTCCCTTAATACAACACATGAGAATCTTGCAGAATGTTTCGTAGTCGCTTAATTCTAAATTACTGCTAGCTATGATTTAAATGCAAGCAATGTTATTTTTTAGACTTTACCATAATCAAATTATTGTGCTATTTTCTTTAGTACGATGCTGAAAATAAAGTTGTTTTATCTCTTTAATACATTTAAAGAGCTCTAAATATGCTTTGATACACTTACCTGTATTTTATAAATAGGCAATCCAAGAGTGCAGCAGAAAAGTGGACCAGTTGTTCTAGCAGAGGAAGTAAAGAATCCAGCAATGGAAAAACTGGAGCTTGTAAGAAAATGGAGTTTAAATACATACAAGGTTTGTATGAGTTTCATTGCAGTAGCCAAATGATTCAGGTATTTCACATACCATGAATGTTGCATTTTCCGGAAAATAAAAACTTTTTAATTAAAAAAAATAAAATAAAGGCAGCTTCTCTGCTGTGGAAAAAAAATGTTGCATTTTCCAACTTGAAGGCTGATATGCAGTTAAAACAATAACCTTCCTCTGCTACAGTAATTTAATGGGAAGAAATGTTTTGCAGCAATGGTATTTAACAAGGAAAGCAATTTGTTTCCTATAGTTTATTTTTCTAAGGTTATTTTTAAGCCTGTGTTACTTTTCTTGGATTCAAATGAGACATTGAGAAATTATTAAAAAAAAAAAATGATGTTACTGAGCAGCCGTAAATAAATGGGTTAAAGCAAGCCTTGGGGTCATTCTAAGTATTTACCCGACAATTCCTGAATTGCTGAAACTTATATCATTGCTCGTACTTGCTTGTGGCTACCCTTTCTTGGTATCTGCAGGTTGCAGGGGCCTGGATGGGGGACAATAGGCTTCAGCTGAACCCTAATAAGACAAGAGTGGCTGTGGGCAAGTGTGGTCTCAGGATCTGGAGGTTTATTGTTGTTGTTCTGGATTGGGTGGCACTGCCATAGACCCGGTATGCTACTTTGGGGTTCTGCTAGACTCACAACTCCCACTTGAAGAGCAGGTGGCAGTCGTGGCTAAGAGAGCCTTTGCACAACTTCATTGGTGCACCAATTACCACCTTTTCTCGGTCACCCTTTAAGAATATTTGTAAGCTACAATTGGTCCAGAACGCAGCAGTGCAGACAATTTGGAGGCCCTGGGGTGGTACATGTAACATCACTGTTACACAAGCTGCACTGGCTGCCAATTTACTCTCAGGCTATTTGTTTATTTTTAAAGCCTTTTATGGCCTGGGTCCAGGATATCTGTGGCTCCATCTTTCCCCAATGAGATCAGCTCACTAGTGCTGGCAGAAGGGGCCAATTGCAGATCCCATCCACCAAGGAATTTCAGCTGGTGAGATCCAAAGAACAGCCTTTTCTGCCATGGCTCTACCCTTTGGAATATCTTACCACAGGACGTAAGATCCACCCTCTCTTTTAGTCGTCAGGAAAAGCCTTAAAACCTGACTATGCCAGCTGCCATGGTCTCCTGAAAGAGAAGCAATTGGCTGGAGATAGTTGGTACACTTAACAGAGAAGGCATCCCCACCTCTCCCGTCCAAACCTGTGTTTCCAGTCTGTTTTAATTAAAGTAATTTTCAATATGTTGTCATATTTGTATTTTTTTAATATTTGTAAATTGTTTTAATATTTGTATATTTTACTTTACTGTAAGCCGTTCAGAGTTGCTTCAAACGGCAAGATGATTGGTAAATAAATTTGATAATAAAAGAAATATTCATTACATAGCAAGTTTCATTGTTCTATATGGTGTTACAGTATACAGGTAGTCCTCGACTTACAACAGTTCGTTTACTGATCGTTCAAAGTTACAACATCACTGAAAAAAGTAACTTATAACCGTTTTTCACACTTATGACCATTGCAGCATCCCCATGGTCATGTGATCAAAATTCAGATGCTTGGCAAGTGACTCACATTTATGGCGTTTGCAGTGTCCTGGGGTCCCGGGGTCAAGTGATCCCCTTTTGCAATGTTAATGGGGGAAACCAGATTTACTTAACAACCATGTTACTAATTTAAGAACTGCAATGACTCACTTAACAATGGTGGCAAGAAAGGTCATAAAAAGAGCAAAATTCATTTAATAACTGTCTAACTTAGCAACAAATATGTTGGGCTTGAGGACTACCTGTATAGAGATTATAAAAGACAATTTATGTTAATAATTTAGGGTAGAAAATTTTTTATGTCACCATGCAGAAGGTTTCCAGTGAGGTTCTTTGTTGTTACTTTAATTTGGAAGAATTAGTTCTTTATTATAACTATCTTACCCTTAAGATACACATGTATCTACAATCAAAATGGGTGAAAAGCATTTTATTTCTGCAGATTTTTGTCTTATCTAGCAATTGTCATCTAAATCCTTAATGGAATGAAAATATTCTTCTCAACCTGGAAATACTCTGTCGGATTGGTAAATCTTTCATTTTAGGAAGATATAGTATAAGCCACAAGTGGTGTTTTGTTTTGTTTTTGTCTGTTTCTAGAGATTATGATATCTAGTTCACTTTTTCCGGGGGGGGGCAGAAAGTCACAAAATCCTACTTATTGAAAAAACCTTATAAATATATTTATATCATTTATGAATTAGTACATACCAAATATATTAGTGAGCAGATTGTGTTCACTTTCTCCCCATAAAGAAGGTATGGAGAAGAGAACAAAATATAAAGACTAGAAGATAGAAACGACAAAGTAAGCAAGAATAGCACCAATAGGTGCTTTGGGTGCAATCCCAAAACAAGTACAATACCATTTGAACATCATCAACATTGACCGATCACCATCTGTCAATTGCAAAAGGCAGCTTTGCTCAGAACAGGTGGCATCCTGCAATGATACGTTTAAGACATCATAATCATAATAAATGAGGTTTTTAAATTCTTAATTATATTTTTAAGAAGCAATACAATTCAGTTTTAAAAAATTCATATGCACCTTCCCCCTAGACATTAACATGTTATAGAAGACAGTCTGCATAATTTATTTACATCCATGTAGGATTGGTACAATTTTGCAGCCATTTCCAATAAGAATAGTCTCCCAGGTGAGGATATCTACACACAAAATTAAAAAAAATCTGTTTCAGAAAAAAATGAATTGCAAATGGTCAGTACATTCATTGTGCTTCATAGATTTTTTTTACTTAATCTACCCAAAAGAAAGACCTAACTTTAAAATCTTCTAAGTTCCATTTTAGAAGATACGATACTTTAAGATATTTCTATCTTAAAACACCCCATAGTAGCAATCATCCAAAATGACCTAACTCTAGTCAGACAAATATGCATATTTTTCTTTCTAGACTAAATCTACTTAAATCATCTTAATGTATCTAGAAGATAGTTGGATGAATTAGTGCAAGGAAACATGTTTTGCATATTCCATATCTTTAGTGACTTCTTATCGAGTAGTTTAATAACTATTGTTGCTATATTCAAGAACCATGCTAAAGTTTGTTGATTCAAATACAATAGGCGGCTGAGTTGCACTAAGATTTGTAATGTCTCTATGACCTGAACAGAGACAAGATCTCCCAGTAAACGATTCGGTTGATTAACTGTAATGTCCTCCTATTCCCAAATTGGAAGCAGATTTGAAAACAAGATTCAACAGTTCTTCCCAACGCTTGGTCAGTAATAGAGTGACTGAATGATGCTATATGTCCTACAGAAATAGGTGATTCTTTTAGCCAGTGCTTAGAACCATATATTTTGCTGTCAAATACAGTTGGCAGCCAGATATGTTGAATTTGAAATCAGGTAAAGCTTATACTTCCCATATTGCAAATGTTAAAATTTATGGCCTGCAACATATTATTTTAGCGACTTAGGAATTGTATGTGCATTCATTACTAGAAGGTTTTATTAGTACCTTGTTCAGTTGATTTTCAGCACAGCTTTTTCCCCCCAATATTAGATGAACTTATGGTTTAAAATTTAAAATTTAAAATTTAAAAGTTAAATTTTAGGAAGAAGTGTGTAGAGAATTTTAAAAAGCAAATGCAATATTTTCAGAATAATTTTATACTAATTCTATAACATGAATGATGTTACTTTAAATAAACTGAAAAACTTAATTTAAGCTTCTCTCTCAAATTTTACAGTGTACTCGTCAAATAATCTCAGAGAAACTGGGCCGGGGATCACGAACTGTAGACTTTGAGTTAGAAGCTCAAATTGAAATATTGAGGGAGAACAAAAAGAAGTATGAGAATGTCCTGAAACTGGCGCAAACTCTATCAACTCAACTTTCCCAAATGGTGCATACTCAACGACAACTTGGAGATGTTTTTGCAGACTTAAGTTTGAAATCGTTAGAACTCCATGTAAGATTTCATTCGCATTAATTATCTTCATTATCTGCTGAAATGCCTACATTTATATTTAATGCAACTTGTAAAGACATTGGATAATAATAATTGGTAGCTTAATGGAAATAAATCCAATAATATGTGCCTTCCATGTTGAATACCAATACAAATTAATACTGCTAATTTCAGTGTTCTCTCAAGATGTTCTAGGATTGGAGATGGTTATTTTAAGACATTGACCGTACTATTTTGTAATCTTGTTTTGTATTTCATGGATTTTATATCCAGAAATAAAAGCAACCCAGTCTAAGGTTGACTCAGCCTTCCATCCTTCCGAGGTAGGTAAAATGAGGACCCAGATTGTTGGGGGCAATGTAAATATATATATATATATACATTGCTTACTGGTGTACACCGCTTAGAGAGTGCTTGCACTTAAAGCGGTATATAAGTCTCATAAAATAAAATAAATAAAATAAATAAATATTGAAATCAAGAAGCATGTGCTAAGATTCTGGGAGTACTGGGAGAATGAAGAACATAGTTGCAATGATACAAACATATTGCAGATCAATAAGCTAACTAGGCTGCTTTCATATTGATAATTAAAATATCTTGATTACTGTTATAATGCCAGCACCATTTAATAAAGAATTAACTGTTCAAAAATTATATATTAACAGGAGGAATTTGGATACAATGCAGATACTCAGAAGTTGCTTGCTAAAAATGGTGAAACTCTGCTTAGTGCAATTAATTTTTTTATAGCTAGTGTGAACACTTTGGTAAATAAAACTATTGAGGATACCCTACTGACAGTAAAGCAGTATGAAAGTGCCAGGTAATGGCTTATATATTACTATTTATTTTAATTTAAGTAGTTATTTATTGAACTTTTTAACACAATGTAGTGTTGGGTCAGAATTTAGACACATTCTAAAAGCAGTTTTGTTATAATAAATAAAAATTTAGTAATTCATGAACAATAAAGGTATGGCTGATTTTTGAAGTTATCTTTTTATTCATTTGTTTCCTGCTTCAATCACAAAGTGAATGTAGAGACTTATGCAACAGGATCAAAACATAAAATAAAAATAATAAAACATTGAACAAGGTTCTGACAACCTTTGCAACAGTATAGTCTTTGGTCACTACGAAGTTTTATAACTATGATATAAAGTTTGCTTTTTACTAGATTTATGTTCTCCCTTTGCGACAAAAGTTCAAAACAACATACAGAACTTTTAATTGTTTTTCCTAATAACAACTTAGAACTTGGGTCTCTCCACTTCTAGCACAGCACCATAACCACTGTTGCATATTAGCTCTCTAATTAAATGTTGCAGTTCTGTGAATATTTGTACATGTTAATTCTTTTATTCTCAGGATTGAATATGATGCTTACCGTACAGATCTAGAAGAACTGAATCTTGGCCCTCGTGATGCTAATACTTTGCCAAAGATAGAGCAATCACAACAACTATTCCAAATACATAAAGAGAAATATGATAAAATGCGCAATGATGTATCAGTTAAACTGAAATTTTTGGAGGAAAATAAGGTAAGGAATTGTTTTAAATTTCTGTCAGAGATCAGTTAATTTTCATTGTTTAAATATGAATAATATGGGAAACATAACCTTAGCTCTCACTGGGTCTGTTTCTGCTTCAAATAAATTTGACCTACTGTTCATAAATATTAATTATTGATAGATTGATTATCTGCCCTCAAGCCATTTTTAACTCCTAATGACTACATCGTTTTTTTCCCATGACAATCTAACCCCAATCTTATCTTTCGAGTCTCCCAACTGTGTACTTATTGCCACTTTAACTGAGTCCAGCCATTTTGCTGCTGGTCAACCTCTTCTCTTTCCTTCCAGCTTCCTCAACTTTAGAACATAATTTGAGCCTGGTCATTTGTGCCTCTAGTAAGAACTCTGGGTTGATTTGTTTAGTTTATCTATTTGGTTTTTTTGGCTGTCTTGTCTAACATCAGTGTTCAAAAGTATCAGTTCTAAGTTCTTACTGTAAGTAAAAGTTTATGGAATGATAATCTACTTTGGAACGGCTCCAAATTGTAATAGCTCATAGTAGAAAATTATAGTTTATCAAATACTAACTGAAGTGAAAAAGATGTATTTATTGAATAAATGAGTAAATAAAAATAGTTTAAGAGGCTAAGTTGTAGGAAAAAGGACAAACATTTTATTCCCTGTCATTAGTAGAAGCATTTTGAGAAGCACGTGATAGTAATTCAATATGCTATTAACAGAAGTAATTACTATTATATTTCAAAACAGAACATGACCAAACAGGACTAATTTAAATCTGGTAATTCTAATCTTGTTTATGCATTTGTTTTCATATCTGTCAAATATAAATCTTGGTTTCCTTCCAGCATGGATAATTAGTGTAGAATTGTTTGCATTTTTGCTCATATTGCAATTTTATGAGAAGGAAGGTCAAAACACACAAAATAGTAATTATGGCATCATGATTGAAACCCCACCCCTTTAAATATTTGTGTGACCTCCATGCACACACAAAAGGAATGGAGGTTCAATAATAATCCCATGAATTTCCAGTTTCATACCCATTCCCCTGATATATAGACGTACAGATATAATACAGATTCATGGCAGTTTTCAAGAATAGACCGATACATTCATAGCAGTTAAAAATATAAACAAATTAAAACTAATAATTAATCAAGGGTATTACAATGCAATGTTCAATTAAAATTATTGAGATAATAAAAAAACCAAATCATAGCAGAACCAAATAAAATAATAGCAATAATTACATAAATATGGTTGATACATGGAGTTCTATGAAAAAGAAAGCAAATCAATTTGAAACATTTTATTAGAAGATAAGTGTGTTTCCAATACTGTTCCATTTCTTTGATATGTTACCAGTCATACAATTCTTCAGATATTAATGTGAATTATTTTTGTCTTCCCAATATATGTGCACAAACGGAGCACAAATAATGTCAAGAATCCCTGAGAACTATTAACACTATTATTTGAGGCTAATATATACTTTCAGGGTTTATGTTTTATTAAATGCAAATTTCATTTTCATACTTCCAGGTATCTGTAATTCTTCATAGCGAGCGTAAAAGAAATGAAAACAGGTAGTCCTTGACCCATGACTAGTCAGTAAGTGACTATTTCAGGTTATGATAGCACAGAAGAATTTTTTTACCAGTCCCCACAGTCTGGCCACCTCAGCATCCCTGTGGTCACATGATCATGATCTGTGTGCTTGGCAATCCATTTGTACTTTCAACTAGTTGCCAAGCACCCTGCAATCACATGATTGCTATTTGCAGTCTTCTCTGCCAACTTCCCCAGAAAGTCAATGGGGAAGTTGACAAGGTGGATCTCAGGTAAGTCTCTCCTCCCACATACCCTCTCCCGGCCCCATTGCACCTGTTCCAATCCCTTATGCACTCCAGGCACTTCCCCAACCCTTGCAGGCACCTCTCATGCACCCTCCCTGACCCATGCAGTGTTTTCTGAACCTCCCTTGTGCATTCTTCTGACCCACATGATACCTTTTATACAACCATTCACCCCTTTGCACCCCTTCCCCATATCATACCCCAACCCTTCCTCACACCTCTTCATTCTTTCCCTACTTATCTATCTGTGGGCTTGTGACTTGCAACTTCCTGCCAGTTTTCACACTGATTTTGTTGTGGAAAGCCAGCAAGAGGTTGCCTTACCTAATGATCACAGGATTCATTCAACAATGCCCTCCAGGACAGCGGGGATTGCTATCCCTAAACGATGTGAGCATGCTTTATGATCACATTGCTTAGATCCCAATTGCCATCGTCAGTCAAGGACAACCTGTATTCTGAAATGTCGAATTCCCACATTTGGTAGAAATAGTTTTCCAGTGAAGCAAGGAGTGCCAGTTTAGAAGTTTTGGTATGTGCTTCTAGCTAAGTGTAGTCCTCTGAGGTTTGGGGAAAATCCTGAAAGAGTGTGATATGATAGGTCTTTTAAGTGCCAAAGTTTATTTATTTTTATACAGAAGTCTTCAGTGAATTGATGGTCTCAAGACACATTAAACTACAGTTTCTACTGTTACTTGAAATTGCTGATGTGGAACTCATTTCTACATATTTTTCTGATGAATAGAGGAGCAGACAGCAGAGGGGAAAAAATCTGTCCTAATTTTCTCTATAATATATTTGATTTTCATTACCGTAGTTTCACAAGGAGCAATTCTTCTTATAAATCCCTACTTCTAGTCTAAAATAATTATAGATTCCTTTTTAGCTATCTAAGGTTGATGATTCATATGTTAAAGGAAATTATAGGTTTTATTAGAACCTATAATTGTAACCGAAAGGAAGATCCTAGCTGCTAAACTATAGTGGATTATTTTACTGGTCTGTGGATTATAAAACTTTTCATTCAAGTTAATTTTTTTGTGGATATAATGGAACTTGTAGAATGATCTGCTTTTCCCAACCCCAAAGGAACAGTGTGATTTTTGAAGTCTCATCATGGTAAATTATAGCCACAGGTACTCTGTACATGAATGAAAAACATTTCAGATTAATTTTGTTCCAAAGTTTTGAATAATGAGTTGATAGATTTGTGGACTTTTTTTGCATTTAATTGTTAAATGAAGCAACCAATTTGTTTTTGTTTCTCCTTGTGATATTCCCCCCCCCAAATTAAGATTTAAAAACTCAAAAGTCTCTGGAAATGAGAGGCCTGTTTTTCTTACCTTATGCTTGCCTCAAGAGCTTTTCTTCCTTCAAACAAGCAAAAAAGGCACGTATGTCCTGTTTTGCCTGCAAGTCTACAGGAAATGTTATTTATGTGTTAAGCTTTGGTGATGCAGGAAAGGAAATCTATCTAAATTCACACCTTTCTCAAATGTCTTGCTTTGACTTATAGTAAGTGCTTATTAGTAGCCAATGAGTATATAATATTCTTCTACTAGAACCTTGATTGACCTGTTGAAGGAATTTTGATTTCACAATCAAAAAGGAGCTTGTCAACTGTATTGTGTTGGTCATCTCAATGAAACTCACAACTAGGTTACTACCGTATTAACTGGGTAAAGCTAGATGCAATATATCTTTATTTAATATGTTTTCCCCCTTTCTGTTACTTATTTTTTCCAGTCCTGAATATTAAGTCTTGTGCTGAAGGAGGTCATAGTTCCAAACCAGCTAGTTTATACTGCAGACATACAAAGTGAGAGCAAGGGGATTCATAAAGTTATTTCCATGCCCAGATCTGTACTTCATTTCATTTCAATATTATATTATATTATATTCATTATTCTATGGGTAAATTGCTGACAATTAGTAACATAAATTAATGAAGAATGTTTTAAAATAGTCTGCCTACTAATGTAGGTAGCCTAGTATACTTGTCAATGTCTAGATTGACTTATCTAGAATATTAACCTTAGAAAATTAAAAAAAAATGACATAAATTCAATGCCAAATTTGAAAGTGTTAATTATGCATCTGGAGCCCTGTGTGTACCAAATTTAATTTTCCTTGGTTCTCATACATGTTTTTGAGAGCACTTTGGGAGAAAATATATAAATTATATAAATATCCAACTTTTAGATATTGACAGGCATCACAAGCAGGAATGAACCATTTAGACAAGCTCACAACAGATCCAATCCAGCTAAGAAATCATTGGAAATTGTAACCGCAAAATTTCAACAATTACTGTGTTTCAGGAATAAGACCTTTGTACTGTATAGGCCTTTATTCACCCTAAAACATTCCAGCTGGTAGGTCACTTCCAGTTCCAGGGTGCACATATTTATGTAATTGCAGTGCCCAATAGCTCTCTTAGTCAGGGTGCGTTGCCAGTCCTGTGATTGGGATATGGCTATCAGCCACAGCATATTGTTTCCTGTGCCTTATTTGTTCAGGAATGCCACTTGGGTGACTGCTGTCAAGAGAATGCTGAATGATCAGGGATAAAACTAAGTTGGACCCTGAAAGCCTTTTTAATCAAGTAATTGAATTATGAACCCAGAACTAGCTATGTAAATTACATTTTGTTGTATAATGTTATGGTGTGTGTGTCTGTCTGTGTGTGTATCTGTGTGTATATACATATGTATACATATATATATATATATATATATATATATATATATATATATATATATATACACACATACATACATACATATACATATACATATACATATACATATATATATATATAAATATATTGAATCCATGTTTTAATTTTTGCTGGGAAAGGGATAGGACATCTCCGATTCAGTTGAAAAGCAGGAGCAAAATCAGTATAAAATTGCTTCTAATTCTTCATCTGGTTGGAATGGAACCTAATATTTTCTGCAAGCAAATTATTCACTTTGGTATCACTTTGCTACCTGTAACAGTTTTTGAATTATGATTAGAAAATTGAGCCTTTAGGGGGCAGAGGTTCTTTTGGAAGGCCCAGTAGATTTGCAAGCAGATACTGCTGATTCCGTGAACTTGCATTTATCTCAAAAGGCTAGATAGGTATTGAGAAAGCACATAACTATTGTATGTATTAACCTTTTAAGAAAGGGTGTTGATACATTAGTTACAGCATTGTCCTGAACGTCCAGAATTAAACTTCTCAAATTGAGTTTTATACTTATACATTTCTTGTAATTTTAAATGAGAAATGTTAATGGATACAATAAGTATCTTGCCTATAAACAAGATGAAAATAGAAGTCTTTGGTAGAAGAAAACATTTTCCCATTGTGAAATGAGGTCATAAAACATGAAATTATGCTGTGGAAATTCAGGTTAAGAAAAGGGATTGCATATAAAAAAGAACCAACATGAGGAAAAAAAGAATTAAGTAAAAATATTCCATTAAATAGTACTTTATAATAGCTACAAAAGAAGATTTTCTTTTGTAGTTATATTCAAATATATGATGTTCTCATGCATTGAGTTACTAGGCAGTACAGTCTAAGAACAACAATGCAAGAGGGATTTTATGAGGATATCAACAATGTGAAGTAGCTAAATAGAATATGAAATTTTCATTGGCAGCAGATTTGATGGAAGCAAAAGGCAAAAATGTTGGAACAAGTTAAATTGATTCAATTTTTTGCTGTGCTATTATTTATGTCCTGTTTGTCTAGATTGTTAATAGTACCGTTTGTCTTTCATCACTAGTTAGCGAATGATGTGGAAGCACCAGTTGTTTAACTGCCTGGAATGTAATTCTATAAAGTCACTATGAGCTTTTCACTTGTTTTTTTTTTTCTGATGTTTTGTACATATGTAGCAGTATTGCCAGAACTATTAGGGGATGTATCTTAATTGCATAATGCATTATAACTGCATATATATGTCTAATTTATAAAACTGGATTTTAAAATCCTGTTCAGTCAGTAAAACATAGTGGTGTCTAGGTTTGCTGTCTGATTATTGTAATTGCAAATTACTTTTAAGTATGGCCATCCCACGTGTTTCACACATAAATCGGCTTTCTCAGTCTGTAGTTATAAGCATGTAACAGACACAGACTAGCAAAAATTGTGGAAGAAGTAGTTATGGAGTATAAATACTTTTATTTATTTGATTTATGAACACCTCACTTTTTGCACACTTAGTCTTACTGTAATGTGTTGCAACATTTCTGTAATACCTCTTATAGAGTTGCAAAATATGCTTACTAAAATCTTGTAATCTTGAATATTGTAATGTTGAAAGCTTTAGGATGGATAGTTACATTGTAACATTTTAACTTTATTATGAAATTGACTGGAGTGATAGGTGATAGAACAATCTCTACTTTCTCCTTCAGAATAGGGAGTATTGAAATATTCCAGTAGAATGTTCAGAAAAACCATTTTTGTTTCAACCTTGGCTCAAATTACTGTTTTTAAGGTTTCAAACAAAGACTGCAAAGTACTCAAGACATCCAGGGCTGTGCTGAGAGTGGGTTTTAAAAAAGTTCAACTGAAGAATTAAAAGGATTTTCTATGGGATTTGATCTTAGATTTGAAAAAGGAGATTGGAGACAATAAAAATGTTACTCGTGAGGAAGTTGGCCATGTGTCTGGATTGAATTAAATTGGCTGACCTAAAGATTTCCCTTGAGTTATGCTAGCAGGGTGGAGACTTGCAATCAAGCATTTGCAGGTACTTGCATTTCTCTGGGAAATTCTTTTCTGTCTGATTTATTAGAGGATGCACATACTCTTCCTTAGCTTAATCAACTACGAAAAATATAACAATAACAATTACTGGCTCTTATTCTTCAGGGTTACTATAGCTTCCTTTTTCCAATATCTTATTTTCAAAGAAAGAATTTTTTGACCCAGCATACTTAATGATAATGTGAAAAATTCCAAAATATGCATGTCTGGAGGATCAACGTAAATTACTTCTAATCCAGGGTCTATCTCTGAATAGGGCAGATCTAATACTACACATGTAGCAGAGCAGTATCATGTCTTTAGTGGTTAATTTTTTTAATATAATAATGTGTGCTTGGAAATGACAGTATGGCATAGGTTAAGGCTGAATTAAGGCTCATAATTTGATGACTTGATTGTGGATGAGAAGGCTGACCTGCCATGTATTACTGAAACCTGGCCGTGCCCAAGTGGGGCAGTCCCCTTTCTAATATGTGCCCAGCTGGGTTTCAGATGCAACATCAGCCAAGACCACATGGTAGGGGTAGTAAGGTGGAAGTGATCATCTGAAATACTTGGGAGGCACCCAGAAACACTGTCAACACATATACAAGTTGCTGAGTAAAATAACAAAGGTAAAGGAGTCCCTGCGGATTGTATTCCGTTAGTAGTAGCCAACTTTAGGGGGCAGTGCTCATCTCCATTTCTAAGCCATTAAACCAGCTCTGCCTAAAGATGTTTCTGCAGTCATGTGGCATCACGCAGCAGTGCAGAGTATGCAATGAAACATGGAGTGTTGTTGCCTTCTCACTGAAGTGGGATCTATTTATCTATTTGCATTTACATGCTTTCAAACTGCTAGGTAGGTAGGAGTTGAGGCAAATGACGGGAGCTTACTCCCTCATGCAAGGGTACAACTCGAACTGCTAGAGTATAGACCTTCTCCAGCATCTTTTAAGCCACTGAATCACCGCACTTCTTAAATTGCTGGATGCAAGATCCTATTTGTTAAGTTGGGCGCTAGGGATTAGTAGGACTGTTGCTATTGTATCTACTCTCCTGTTGCATAGTATTCTCCCTGCCTGACCTCTTTGACTCTGTGCTGGGTTGGCAGTGGGGTTTCTTAGGATTGTGGTCTTGTCTTGTTACTTAAGGGGCCATTTCTTCCCAATTATTTCTACCATTCAATCCAATCAGGCAAGATACTGTAAATATGCTTGGGGTCCCATTGGCCAAATAATGTCAGTTGGCAGGGCCTAGATGTGCCTTTTCTTCTGTAGCACCCACCATATGGAACACCTCCTTCTGAAGATCAGGATGGCCCTGACCATGCAGAATTTTTGTACGGCTCTGAAGACCTGGTTCTGGGACCCACTTCTTGGTTATGCTAGTTATTTGGGCTGATCTTGATCAACTGCTTTATAGTTTAACTTTTGAAATGTATGTAATTGTTTGGATTTTAACTTTGCTCTCTTGTCACTTATTAAAATGAGCAGCCATATGAATTGGATAAATAAATACATAATTTATTTTAGTAAATTGGGCCTGAGCGTAATGTGCCCATTGATGATCTTGCAATGCACTTTTCAGAGCTGAAGAAAGAGATTGTGGTTAGGAAAATATTAGTACATCTGCAAAATATAAAAAGTTGAGTACATTTCTTCTACATCACAAAAGCAGACAGACAGTTCCCTATTCCCTCAAAAGGAAATTATCAAGAGGATCAAGGATTATGTACCCTAATCAATTTAAAGATAATTAGGATAGTAAATATATTCATTTTACAAAGATTTTTGTAACCTATCATCCTTTTTGTCCTTTCAATAAATCTGGTTAATAAGACACAGGAGAATCTCGTTATCAAATATTACAACATGTATTCATAAAAAGCTGCACCATCAAAAAAAATAATCCACATAATGACTTAAGACAACATATGAGCCTAGCCCACAGGTCAGCAACCTGCGGCTCCGGAGCCGCATGCAGCTCTTTGAGCCTTTCCCTGTGGCTCCCAGCCTCCTCTGCCTTTGCAGAGAGAGACAGAGACAGAGAGAGGCAATTGCGCTTCCCTGCTTCTCTCTCTCTCTCTCTCTCTCTCTCTCTCTCTCTCTCTCTCTCTCTCTCTCTCTCTCTCTCTCTCTCTCTCTCTCTCTCTCTCTCTCTGTGTGTGTGTGTGTGTGTAAAAGAGAGTGCACTCACAGTGTTCTCCGAGGAGCTGAAAAGCTTACTGGGCGGAGCTCCTCCCTTTGCTGCGTCTCTGCAGGAAGCAGGAAGGGCAGGAGAGAGCTAGCTAGCCCAGCTAGGCTGACTCAGGAATTCTGGGAGTTGAAGTCCATGAGTCATAAAAGAGACAAGGTTGCTTATCCCTGAGCTTGTTGGACAACAGCTTGAAGCTTGCCAGGTGAGCAGCAGATAAGAGGGGGGGGAGAAAGAGAGAGAGAGAAAGAGAGAGGGAGGGAGAGAGAGAGAAAGAGAGAGGAAGAGAGAGAGAGAGAGAAAGAGAGTGGGGGAAGAGGAATGGCAGACCAAGGGCAAATAGGGAGGGAGAGAGAGAGAGAGAGAGAGAGAAAGAAAGAGAGAGGGGGGGAAGAGGAGTGGCAGACCAAGGGCAGATAGAGAGGGAGGGAGGGAGAGAGACAGAGAGACTCTTTTGACATCTAAAATGAAGATAACACTGCATGTATCCTTTTTTTACCTGTGTGTGTATGTAATTTTATTCTCTTAAAGCATTCTCTTGGTGATCATTGTTTTAATAGTATGGATATTCCCAAGAGTGATATTTTTACTTTTATTTTTAATGTGTGTGTGTGTGTGTGTGTGTGTGTACACACACACACACACACATACACCTATAATAAAGGTAAAAAAGGATATATGCAGTGTTATCTTCATTTTAGATATCAAAAGGGTTTTGCGGCTCCCGGTGTTTTGTTTTTGGTGGGAAACAGGTCCAAGTGGCTCTTTGAGTATTTTGGGTTGCCTACCCCTGGCCTAGCCAGTGATAGCCAAGAGCCTAAAACTAGGAAGCTTCATGACAAAGTGGGGTTTTAAGTCTAGATTTCCTTAGTGTTGCTCAGATATTTGAATTACAGGTAATCCTCAACTTACAACCACAATTGAGCCCAACATTTTTGTTGTTAAGTGAAACATTCATTAAGTCAGTTTTGCCCCATTTTACAACTTTTCTTGCCATAGTTGTTAAGTAAATCGGTGAAGTTGTTAAGTTAGTAACACAGTTGTTAAATGAATCTAGATTCCTCATTTACTTCGCTTGTCAGAAGATCACTGAAGGTAATCATGAGACTCCAGGACACTGTAACCGTCATAAGTATGAGTCAGTTCCCAAGCATCTGAATTTTGATCATGTGACCACAGGGATGCTGCAACAGTCATAAATGAAAAAAGATCATAAGTCACTTTTTTCAATCCCATTGTAACGTCAAACAGTCTCTAAATGAATTGTTATAAGTCGAAGACTACCTGTACATATTATAGTGGTTCTCACTTTTATAGACACTACTTTGTGTATAGATTATAGATCTACTTTGTTCCCACTATACATACTTTTGTCTTTATTTTCTTTGGCTGAATTAAAACTTAATCAAATGATAATTGTGATGTGTTGAAGTAATCGGTACAATTTCAGTATTTACAAATTATCCTTACATATCTCTATCCAACTGATAAGCTTACGCCAATATTTTTCTTAATTGATTGATGGTTGCTAACAAATGCAATAATAAAATATACTAATATCCTTATCAGAAAACAAAATAGACAAACAGATGCAACTGATAAAAACAGACACATGATCAGTGTATCTATTGGATAAAATAATCACCTACCTAAACAATCTTTTTGACATGTTGATGAACAACCCTAATTCTTAGAGCAACGAGCAAACAAAACAATGGGCGTATTTGTGTGTGGTGATAAGATGTAACATGGATGACTACAAATGAGCAAGATTGCACACATAGCCCTCCAAATTAGCTATGATTTATGTCATTCATAGTTCATTTGGTGCACCCACTCACAGGAAAAGCCTGTGGCGGGGTTCTGCTCATCTGTCATTAAGCCAAATTATGCTTAACAGGTCATGTGAGTATAGTCAGTTAAGTGCATCTATGCAGGTAAGGTTATATTTATCATACACAGCCTCTTCATTTAATTTGGCTTTGGTATTAATGGTAGTTGATATTTGCTTCTGTTGATGAAACTAATTTTTTGTTTTCAGTCTGATCGTTTCACTATAGAGAAAGACAATTTGTAAAAAAAAAAAAAAACCAACCCATATATATATTCATTTTTAATTTGATCTTTCTCCACAGGTGAAGGTGCTGCACAATCAGCTAGTTCTGTTCCACAATGCCATTGCAGCCTATTTTTCAGGAAATCAGAAACAGCTTGAACAGACCCTTAAACTATTCCATATCAAATTGAAAATACCTGGAGTGGATGCTCCTTCTTGGCTTGAAGATCAGTAATCGAACCACGTACAGATATCCATTGTTCAGCCCAGGATCTTCTATATCCAGGGAGAATCAAGCAACTTTTCTATAAGAAGGACTGTTTGTAATGATACTTGCACAAGCAGCTTTAATTCCTCCCCCCCCTCCTCCAATAATGAATACTATAATAATTTGGCAGGGTGGATGGATGTAACCAAATTAACTTGTCATTTCAGAATCAAAATGTTTTGTATTTAAGGGTGAATGGTTTTCTGTAGTAGGGAAGTATAGATTTGCACTAACATAAATATTTGTGATCTTTGGTAACTGTGGCAAGTAGGTGAGAAATTTTCCAAAGTAGGTGAGAAATTTTCCAAAGGAGATGCTCATGATTTATACCAATATCTATATTTTATATAAATGAATTAAAACTCTACAGATTCTTTTTCATGTAACTGTGTTCAAAAAGTATTTTTTTAAAAGAAAAACATTAAGCCCTTTAAACAGCTTCATTCACAAAATCAGTGGCTCACTGACAATATGAAATTGCAAAAAATGCCATTTTTTACACCTGAATCTTTCTAACGTATGCTTAAAAATACTAAATGTCAAGTTTCCATTTTGAGCTGAATCCTTTTTTTATCATTATAAAGAACCACCTTAAGAAAGTAGTCTTAGTTGTACTACTTCAATGTTTAACTCTCTATGAAATCATACCTTACTTGTCTGAAATTCAAAAGTGCCTTTTGAAATACTCTTTCTACTCTTCTATACAAAATATATCTTTACAAAACCCTTTCTAGATTTATGGTTTTTTTTAAAAAAAAAAAAAGACTAAGGCCAGTCTAGTTTGTATTCTTCTGTTTGACTCGCAGACCATGTCACTTGAGTGGGACAGAGTCTGTTTTTTTAATCAGTAGCTGTTACAAGTACAAGTTTGTTACTTTATCATAGCCGGTCAAAATTTATTGTTTTGGAGCATCATTGTTTGCACACTTTCTACTGCTTTTTCTGTTTATATAAATGAAGTACTTAAAATAACTTATCTCAGCTAAATGAATTGTACAATTATGTATTATATGTTGAAACAAATTCAGTTGCTTCTTTAATGGTTTTGTTTCAATCTTAAAGTAAAATGTTTATCAAGTATACTTTAAATCATTCCTTGCTGCGTTCTTGTCCATTATGTTTTTGTTGCTGGGTTCTGTCTTGAAGTAAAGTTGGTTTCCCAGAGTATATTTCATTATTAGCACTTATTCATACTAACAGAAATTAGCACAATACATATATATCTAGAAGTAACATCCTTCTAGAGCAGCGGTTCTCAACCTGTGGGTCGCGACCCCTTTGGGGGTCGAACGACCATTTCACAGGGGTCGCCTAAGACCATCGGAAAACACATATTTCCGATGGTCTTAGGAACTGAGACACTGCCAAAGCTGCCGCCGCCACTTCAGGAACATGCAGTGGACAAGCTAAGGAAAGGAACTGAATGAGGAGAGGGGGCGTGCCCGCTTGCGTGTTTGTGTGTGCATTTGTGTAGAGTCACTATTTTCAACTCCCAATATTACGAAGAAAAAAAAGATTGATGTGAATAAAATGTGGAAGACAAGCGCTGTGTGTGTGTGCGCGCGCGCGCATACGGTGTTAACCATATTCTTTCCCTCATGCGTCTTGAGCCGCGACGCCAATAACCGTCTGCTTTCAGTTTGTGACGACCAGGGCTCTTCCCTCTTTTTCCATCCCTGCTTCGAGCAAAACATTGAAAACCATACGACACCGAGAGGCGTGCATCCCGTTGGCAAGGCTCAGGAGAAGCGCCAGGATCAGTGCCCCTTTCTGCCTGATCTAGACCGGGACAGCTCAGGGGAAGTGCCAGGATCACCGCTCCTTTCTGCCTGATCAGTGCTTCTCCGAGGCCAGGAGAACTTGGCCCCTTTCCGCCTGATCGGCGCTTCTCCGAGACTGGGAGAGCTCGGCCCCTTTCTGCCTGATCGAGGCTGGGAGAGCTCAGGGGAAGCGCCAGGATCAGCTCCCCTTTCTGCCTGATCGGTGCTTCTCCGAGACCAGGAGAGCTCGGCCCCTTTCCGCCTGATCGATGCTTCTCTGAAGCTGGGAGAGCTCAGGGGAAGCGCCAGGATCAGCTCCCCATTCTGCCTGATCGGCGCCGGGCAGCGCGGGGGCGCCAGGGACCCCGATGATGCAGCAGCGGCCACTGCTGCTGCCGCCACCGCACTGCCCGGTGCCGATCAGGCAGAAAGGGGAGCTGATCCTGGCGCTTCCCCTGAGCTCTCCCAGCCTCGGAGAAGCATCAATCAGGCGGAAAGTCTCCCCCGCGCCGCCCAGCCCACCTCCCTTGCCATCAAAGGCCACCTTGGCCCTCTGGCGCCCGGCGCAGCCGTGGGGCTGCCAGGCAGGAGCGGCTCCTTCCTGGCTTGCCGGGCTCTGGGCCTCAGAAGCGGTCAGGAGGTGGGAAAGAGGGCAAGGCAGCAGCAATGTCCGCATGTGCATCGGAGGCCAGCCGGCCGGGCCGGAAGGGGAGAAGCAGTGCCTTCCGAGCGGGAGCTGGTGCTCTGGCTGCACCCCTCTCACGTGCGGTGGGCTGCACGGCATGGAAAGGGGCTCCTGCGATCCCGCCGCTGCGATGGCTGGAGGGGCGGGCAGGTCCCAGGGGAGTGGCTGGGAAAGGGCAAGAGGTGCCGGGATGAGGATGGGGGGCTCCAGGTTGGCGGATGTGAGAGGGCGGCCAGCGACTCTACGCGGGACTTCCAAGCCCCAGAGCTGCCGCCGCTTGGCTCTCCACCAGAGCCTCCTCCCCTCCCTGGGCAATGTTGCGGAGCTGCTTGTGTGTCCTTGGCAGCGCCTCCCCCCTTCAATCTCCTTCCTTCTCCATCTCCTTCCTTTCCTCTTCAACCTTCCTTCCATCTCCATCCTTTCCCCTTCAATCTCCTTCCTTCCCCCTTCAATCTATTTCCTTCTCCATATCCTTCCTTTCCCCTTCAATCTTCCTTCCTTCCTTCCATCTCCATCCCTTCCCCTTCAATCTCTCTCCTTCCTTCCTTCATTCCTTCCCTCCTTCCCCATTCAATCTCCTTCCTTTCCCCTTCAATCTTCCTTCCATCTCCATCCCTTCCCCTTCAATCTCTCTTTCCTTCCTTCTTTCCTTCCCCCTTCAATCCCCTTTCTTCTCCATCTCCTTCCTTTCCCCTTCAATCATCCTTCCATCTCCATCTCCATCCCTTCCCCTTCAATCTCTCCTTCTTTCCTTCCCCCTTCAATCTCCTTCCTTCTCCATCTCCTTCCTTTCCCCTTCAATCTTCCTTCCTTCCCTCCCTCCCAACATTTTTGAGCAAGGAAGAGTAAGCTTCTCCATCAAGCATTGCTATATTGTTTTTGTGATTAATCACTATGCTTTAATTATGTTCAATTCGTAACAATGAAAATACATCCTGCATATCAGATATTTACATTACGATTCATAACAGTAGCAAAATTACAGTTATGAAATAGCAACAAAAATAATTTTATGGTTGGGGGTCACCACAACATGAGGAACTGTATTAAGGGGTCGCGGCATTAGAAAGGTTGAGAACCACTGTTCTAGAGTCTTGCGTAAAACAAATGAAAATACTTTGTAGGCTTTTCGATTTACTTCATTGGAATATTGCATTTAAAATCTGTTTGTTTCTTGCAACTAGAGATTAAATGCTTTAATTTTCATTAACCCCGAGGAACAAGGTGTCTTGTATTGTTTTTGTGAGCCTACTAATTATAATAAAAGAAGCAAGCCTCACCTCACTTATTCTCCAAGTATAAGGCATACTTGAACATTTCTATCAATGATTTCATCTCTATTCTGCAACCTTCCTGATTATAACAGAAGTGTTTATTGACCACCCTTTTTTGCTAAAGGGAAACTTTTTGTGACTGCAGGTAGTCCTTCAGTTACAAATGTAATGAAGCCTACCCATTCCATTCGCCACTTGAGGTTTTTTAGGAGTGAATATCATACCTTGAACACAATTCACTCCCAGCATTGCTCACGTATTCACTAATTTAATGTGTGGGTGAATGCACTGCTCATTAAGTGAACATGAGGTATTTCAGGGTGGGGAAGATCATGGGCCTAGTCATGGAACAGGCCATCTTCACACCACCCAAGGCCTCCTCCAAACTACAGAAATACCTCATGCTCCCTCCCCTGGGGGCCCACAATTGCTCCCCCCCATCCTGCTACGCCGGGTCACTTAACTTGTGAAGATGTGTCCTCTCCAGACTCTGTTTCTTTCTCTGCTCCCAGCAAGAGCAGAGGGAGGCCTCTGAGGCCCAGAACAGACCTCTGGAAGCATGTAGTTGCTGTCCATAGCCTCCATTTTGGGCTTGGAAGCCTGGAGAAGCCCCTGGCATCCTTTCTGGGTGGTGGCAGCTCAAAAAAGGCTTCCGAGGCCCAGATCGGGCCTTCGGAGCCTGCGAAAGTGTCCCCCAGTGTCATTTCCGGGTGTTAGAGACCTTTTCCAGGCCTCTGCCAGCTGGAAAGGACACCAGGGGATGCTTCAGCGGAGCTCCAGAGGCTGTTCTGGGCCTCAAATAGGCTAGATAGCAACTTGCTTCAAGCCTGCATCATTCAAGGTTTTCCTAATCTATTGTGTGAGTGGTACCGCATGGTGCTGGTGCTAGATATCGAGCTGGACCGTGTCCGAAAGTCAAGCCCCACCGAACCCAAGCCGCCATGTCCAAGAAAAACATCTATGGGCGACGTCCCCAAGCCTCTGCAACCACCAGTGTCTCCCAAGCACCAGCCAGGGCTTCAATCAAGTTCTACCAATGCAGTCAGATGGATCACTATGCTGTGGAGTGTCCAGCTCCTCACCTTCAACCCAGGAGCATGTCAACCCACGAAACCGTGAAGAGCTCCCAGAGGGGGAAGAGAAAAAATTAACTGGGCACATCAGGACCTGAGTGTCAAAGCCTTCCCTCCTGTTGAGGTCGAAGCCAAACCCCAATCTGAGCCACAGCAGATGCCAGCAGTGTACGACAGTGACGAGGAAGGCGAGGAGGACCCCATAGTGAGTCAGCCCATTCCTTCTTTTGCCATTCCCACCAGGCTGGTAGTGCCCAAAATGGGCTCACATGAATTTGAACGTCCTAATAGACTCGGGGTGTACTCAGTGCTTAATTAACTTACCCACTGTGTTCAAACTGGGCATCTGAGCCAAGCTATTGCCCCTATCCAAGAGGTTTGAGCAGGCTGACAGATCCCGCATTGTAGGTGTCCCTCCCACGCACCTAATCGAACCTGTGCATTTGGAAATGGGTCGGCATTGGGAAATCCTCCATTTTGTGATGGTTCTGAAGATGACCAAAGCAGTAATTTTGGGGCTAGCATAGTTGGATAAATAGCATCCTCACATTTGGTGGGAGGAGGGAATGTACAAATTAAGACTGAGGACAGGACCCTTCCCACCTGCCACTGACGATAAAACAAAGACACTGGCCATCAGCAAGATTCGAGGGAAGCCCCGCAAAATCCTAACGACTAGCCCCAAAAGTGTCGGGGATTGAATTGGTCCCCACTGAATACCGTGATTTGGCGGAAGCGTTTATTGAGAAGGAATGTAACATCCTCCCCGCATACCAGGCTATGGATTGTGCTATTGAAATTCTGCCTGTTGCCAAGCTCCCAAAACAAAAAATGCACTCTATGACACTCAGAGAGATGAAAGAACTGAGAGAGTACATTGATAAAAACTTAACTCGGGGTTTGATTCAGCCTGCCGAATCACCCATGGCTGCTCCCATGCTCTTCAAGGAAAAGAAAGATAGATCTCTTAGATCAGTGGTTCTTAACCTTTTTGAACGAATCGCCCCCTTGAGCCAATGAGGAAGTTGTCATCGCCCCCCTCCCCCAACATAATCTCTCAATCACAACATAGGAAATAATTCTTCAATTTATGCAAACACTTGTTTTGTTTTCTTTAAAATTGTCTTCAGGACATATTGATGCAAATAATTTATTTCCAGTCTTTTTCCCATATCTCCCATATTCTGGCCAATGGCGTGCCACTGTATGGGTAGAGGCTGCTGCGCAACGCGCATGAAGATAAGCGATGTGTATTCACATATGTATGGCGTTCTGTACTGAAGCTAGCTGGAGGAACATTTGAAAACACAATTCAATCCACTAATAGCGAGCGATCTGATGTTTTTGTATGACAGATATACAGTGATTCACTGTACTAAAAAGTCTCAAAAGTGTCCCCAAAACTTCTCGCTCCATCGCCCCCATATCGCCCCCTTTTCGTTCCTTCGCCCCCGTGTCACCCCTTTTCGTTCCATCGCCCCCCTGAAAAATGAAATCGCCCCCTGGGGGGCAATATCGCCCAGGTTAAGAACCACTGTCTTAGATTATGCATGGATTTTAAATCTCTGAACACGGTCAGCATGGAAAATATGTACCCTCTCCCCCTGATGAAGGACATGTTAGCCCACCTGGCTAAAGGAAAAATCTTTACCAAGCTGGATTTAAGAGAGGATTTATTACCGGATCCAGATTAGGGAGGAGGACGAGTGGGAAACAGCCTTTAATTGCCCCTCAGGAAGCTTCCAATTTAAAGTGATGCCTTTTGGACTGCAAGGGGCCCCTGCTGTGTTTATGTAATTGATAAATCAAGTGCTCCATGATCATTTATACAAGGGGGATTTGGTTTATCTTCATGACATCTTTATTTACACCAAAACCATGGATGAACATATCAAATTGGTCCGTGAAGTGTTAAATAGACTGTTAAAAGCCAAATCGTATGCAAAGCTGTCAAAGTATGAATTTCACCAGATGCCTTGATTATCTGAGGTATCAGATTTCAAATGAGGGATAGAGATGGACCCCGCCAAAGTAAAAGTAGAACTAGAATGGTAACCCCCATGTACCCGCAAGCAGCTTCAAAGTTTTCTAGGCTTTGCCAACTTTTAACATCAATTTATTCCCTCTTTCACAAAGATAGCCATGCCAATCACTGATTTACTCAAAACAGAAAAGGAGGGGGGAAACCCTGGCCTTGTCATCCATTGCAATGGTCGTTTAGAGTGCCAGGCAGCATTCAAAAAACTAAAGCTGAACCAGTTCTTAAGCACCCTGACCCTGGACAACAATTTGTCATTCAAGCCGATGCAAGTGATATGGTCGTGGGTGCCATTCTCTTACAAAAAAAAATCACAGGATTTACAATCCTGTGCTAACTGACACTGAGAGGAGGTGGGCTGTTTGGGAGAAAGAGGCTTTTGCAGTTCGTTGGGCATTGCTGATATGGCGTCACTTCTTGGAAAGGGGGAAATACCTTTTGAGATATGGACTGATCACAAAAATTTGGAGGCTCTGAAAAGCCCCCATATATGATCCCCATAGCAAATACAGTGTGCTTAGTACTTCAACTGTTTCACTTTAAACTATTTTCTTGGGGGCAAGAACTTTTTGGCTGATGCCCTATCTAGAATGCCCCAGTTCAAGAGCCACTGAGAGGAAGTAATTAATTCCATTATTCCTCCGCCACAATCTGCTTCTCAAATAACAATCAGATCACAGACACAGAGACCCCCTGCTGGTCCTGACAATCACTCACTAAAGGAATTGAAGGAGAAGCCAGAGACTGATGTCTGGTTTAAAGATAACAGATCTATTTTAACCCTAAGGTGGGGGACTAGCTTGGATAGGTTCCAAGTTATACCTCCCAGATAGCCTCAGACTCCCAAGCATTACACAGAATCATGATGTTAAGCAAAAAAGTCACTTTGGGTTTTTAAAGACATTGCATCTGGTGTGGAGGTAATTCTGGAAAAAGACAGGAATGGAAAAAGACATTGAGGGTTATATTAAGGGTTGTGTCACCTGTGCTGCCATGAAGAGGCATCCTGGAAAACCCCCAGGATTATTGCAACAAGTTGCCAAGCCCTCTCAGCCTTGGGAGAAGATAGCAATGGATTTTATAGTGGAATTACCTGAGAGCAAGGGAAACACTGTAAAATGGACTGGATTGATCTATTTTCCAAACAGGCGTATTTCATCTCTTGCTCAGAAGCTAACCAAAACTGTTTTTGAAACACATATACCAACTCCATGGTGCCCCAAAGCAGATTATTTCTGACAGAGGGGTCCAGTTAATTGCTAAATTCTGGAGAGAGTTCATTAAACTGATTGGATCCTCCCAGGGGCTTTCGTCAGCTTTTCATCCGAATACTAATAGAACTGCTAAGAAAGCTAATGCAATGGTGGAACAGTACCTCAGATGTTATGTAAATTACCAGCAGACTAATTGGGCTGATCTCCTGCCTTTTGCAGAGGTAGCCTACAACAATACTGTGCACAGTAGCACTGGTCTCACCCCTTTCAAAATAGTAATAGACCGAGATTTTGTGCCCATGCCTGAGTTCTCACAGTAGCCTCCTACTTCCCAGACTTTGGACTAGTGGGTGACATCCTTTCAGGGGATTTGGGTGAACTTGAAAAAGGCCACCAAGGTTTACAAGGAGCAAGCAGATAAATGACACTCCCCTCAGAAACCTTTTTATGTTGGACAATTAATTTATCTTTCAACTAAATATTTAAGGTTAAAGTTACCCAGTAGAAAATTGGGTCCAAAATTCCTCAGTCCTTTTTCCATCACAAAGATCATAAACCCTGTCACAGTGGAACTTTGTGATTGTTGGGGAAAGTTCACCCTGTGTTTCATTGCAATCTATTAAAACCTGTGTCAGAGTCCTCTTTAAGATCTGTCCCAAAGGAGCTGCTGGGTCAAGTAGTGGTAGAGGAGGAGACACATTATGAAATAAAACAAAATCTTGATTCTAGGTTGTACAAGGAAAAGTTATAGTACCTCATTCAGTGGAAAGGCTACCCCCTTTCAGAAGCTACATGGGTGAAATGTACAAATGTGAAAGCGGATAGATTAATAAAAAAAGTTTTACGACAAATACCCTCACAAGCCTTGAAGGAATACTTAACCTACTTTTTGTTTCCCCTACAGAGACTCTTTCTTTCTAAGAGGAGAAGACTGTCAACTACAAATGAGCATGGTTTTTCCTACTCATTTTCGATTGCCACATAGAATGGAAGGAGGGGGGTTGCCCAGGTGCTTCGGTAGTCTAAATAATCTTTTGTCTCATGGGAACCAAGGTCATCGGATGCTCCCAAGACTGCAGGCTGGAATTTGTGTAAAAAACCCACCAGGAAGATGTATTGGGGAACATAGTTGCTTGCATAGTTTTAGGGGAGGGATTTTTAAATTTTGTATTGGGGAATTGTTATGTGTGTCTCCAGACTTGGTTTCACTTTTGATGCCAATACTTTGTAACTAATAAATATGTTTTTTGAGAAATTTGCAAGCCTCAGAGTTCTGCTTTATTCGTTTCTGTCTGTTGGAACCATGACATTAAAACCGCTAAGCAATAAATGTTAAAAGGTTACCATGGATTTCTGTCTTGGTTTGTTTTACTGAATTAAACCTACAGCAATATGAATATTTATATTGATAGTAAATACTTTTATATGCTTCTGATAATAGATTTGCAATATTAAAGAGAAACTCATTTCTTAATTACTTAAATTAAGATTTTTTAAAATTATGTCTGTTTCATGTGTCTCTGAATACAGTATTTGGTATTTCAACACCTATCTGAAATACAGTGAGATTTATTTAATTTTAGGATTTATCACATAGTAGTGATTTATGTAACAGTAATAATTTTCTTTATAAAGAATTATAAAAAGTCACTGATGACAAATTATTTCATCCTCCTTATATCTGAAATAGTAAAAATGTATTGCCTCATTATGACTAAAATAGAATCCCAGTGACATCTCACATTTTCTGGCTTCTGCAATCCCACATGGTTTGCCTGCAGCCATCATTGTCTTGTTTGAAGACTGTTTTACAGCAATAATTTTGCCTGCCTTTTATCAGCAAAACAAATATAATTGTTATTTTAATTCGTCTCAGTGGAATTCACTGTAATATCAAAACCTTGAACCCAGGATAAACAACTGAGTGCCTGGTAACTTTGGGGTGAACCCAGACTGCCTCCTTTGGAGCTTCATTCCCACTTGACTTTTTACAAAGATTCTTTTGATTAAAAATAAGGAATATTGCAAAACAAAACATGAGCCTATACCATAATATTTATGTCCATAAATTCTTTTGAGCCACGAAACAATATATGTGAAGTAGTATTTAACTACAAGTAAAATTATAAATTAAAGGAAAAATAGGAAGTGAATCAGCACAGTAACAGAGTTGAACTGGATAAATTAATGGAGGATGGGTTTCTCAAGTGCTTTTGATCTTTAAGATTCATTGTTAACTTGAAAGTTGAACTGAATGTCTCCATACTGTACTTAGTTGCCTGTTGGCCACCGGACCGTGGGAATAGCTGGCAAGGCCCCCCCACTCATGGTAGCACCACTGCGCAGGTGCTATTGACCCCATTTGCGCATGTATGGGGGTGCTATCACTGCCACCAGCATCACGTGGCTGCTAACAGCCTGTATCGCAAGTGCATTGGCGCTAGCAGCTCATTTGTAAACGTGCATGGGCATCATTGCAGGTGAATGTGGCCTGATTGCACAAGCATGCACTAGCATCAGGATGGCAGGTGCAACCACATGACTGAAGCTCCATTCCCTTTTCTTAAGAGTCTTATTGTATGCACTTAAAAGGAGGCTTAGACTAATATAAGCTTATATCTGCTTATATTGGTATAAGCCTCCTTTTATGTGCTATAAAACCTCTCTGAAGACCAATCTGAAATGAACATTAAATGCACTGCTTGGGTTCATTCACTCAATGAATTGAGAGCTCATCTAACAGTAGTGTCATGTAGACCAAATTTTTATCACTTTATTAAGAAAAAAGACGTTTTATTTTAGGCTTTAGTATGGCCATATATATTATGTCTACAGCATTCCCTGATTTACTAGATTAGTAATTTCATCAAAGAATACAGATTAATTAGTTTGATTTATTTGCAAGAAACCTCTTGTGAGTTCTGTTAATTGTAGCATGCATATCAAATACCAGCATGTTGTTTAATAATCTTAACAATCTTTTCAATAACTTTGCTCAGCTGATAGTTCTGTTGTTTCCTGGGTGGTCCTCCTTCAATTTTTGAAAATTGAGATATTTGGTCTTCTTTATTCTTCTGGAACACTGCCAGTCCTACAGGAGATCCTAAATATTTCTGAGAGTGATTCTATTAGCACTTTGTTATTGTAATATATAATGTATGGGTTTGGAGACTTGAATTTGCTTAAATTAGTCAAGTTCTTTCTTACCCTCTTATTTTCTTTCCTAAGTTATAGTTTTCTTTTCTTCCTAATTAATAACAATGAGGAAAGACACAAAAACAGCAGCTACACGCTTCTACCTTCTCACTACATTTGGTTTTGAACTGATGTGTACAGTACTCCCTTTCCCTGAATGTTATACAAAGTTTTCATAGTTTTCTGAATTTCTCACAAGACTCAACTCATTCCAAGTTTTAGTCTTTCTGACACAAGTTCTACTTTTCCTGGAACCTCACTTGCATTCTTTGGTTATTTGCTGCTTATTGCATATTCCTTTTTTCCCTTTTCATTATTTCATAGAGCTTTGTTTATATATTCTTTTTAGATTTCTCCCATCTGACCAAAATGCAGTTCCAGCAACAATGCAGGACTGTGATAGAGGAGAAGTAGGAGGCTGGCAAATGTCCTTTTTAACGGCCCCACAGGCTGGGAGGCTGGGAACTAGACTTAGAATATGAAGATCAGTGTCCCAAATACGTTGCCTGAGGATCCTTGTGGTATTCTCAAAGTTTAAAGGGCAAAGGCTGTCCAACTAAGGTCTTAGGGAATAAAGCTTGCCAAAAACTTTTATCCCCTTGATATCATGATGTCAAGAAAATAGAATTCCTTGTTCTTTCTTCAACTTTCTAAGAAACGTTGTTGGAGAGGACAAAAATTAGATAGTTTTCTGTTTCTTGGCAGAGTTAGCTCACTGGCAGATGTCAAGATTTTATATTTGTATTTTATTTAGAATATGTATTGCACTTAAAGATTCTAGGGTGATTCACAATAACCCAATAAATAAAAATGTACCATTAGTTGCTTTCTAGAAACTGTATTGCTAGTTTAAGCTAGCATTTTCTACAAATCAAGAAAATTGGTTTACTTAATCAAGGTACTATTTTTAAATGTATTTTATTATTTTAAACAACCTGGGTATAGTAATACATGGTGTACATGTTTGTATTATGTCATGGGTTGGGTGCATCCTTTCAATTGAAATACTGGGCAGGGATGAGGCTGCTTGGAGTTGTAATCCAAAAAAGTCTGCCAGGGGATCTTCTTTGGGAAGGTTGAGAATAGACAGCTAGTTGTATTGTCACTATTTCAAGATTATTCAAAAATGGCAGATGTGAGATTAAAATTATTCAAAATAAAATCCCTTTTGGTTGTATTCAAATGTTATATTCAGTCATAGGCTACTTAATAAATCACAGTTGGCTGGCTTGCTACACAAACTCAAAATAGTTGGGTTTTACATAATACATAAAACAAAAACACTTTCTAACTTAGCTCAACGGTAGCTATAGTCTTAATAGTACTAAACCTTCCTCCAAAGTATTTTCCTAACCAGACCGCCATTCCCATTGCCTTAGTTCTCCACGGGCAGTAAAGATTTATAAGGGTTTATATGGGTATTTATCAAGCACACAAATAGCCCCATTTGATAGTGATTTCCATCTGAAGGAAAAAAGAATGTTTTACTGTTAATAAGAGTAATATTTATAAGTTTGCACATCAGAATAATGATGCTCCTGGATTCCACACACTACATGCTTTCAAAATCTCTTTCCCAAAGCAGTTATTAAGCAAGACCAAATCTCACCTGAAGACAATGAAAGGAGAAAAAGAAAAAGAAAGAAGTTCAAGATGTAACAAAGCAAAATTCTTAGTGAAAACAGTGGCTGAAAATGGCAGGAAGAAAACACCAGCCAGGAACAGAACTTGTACAATAGTCTGTTTCAGATGAGTCTTCTACAGTATATACACTCATAGACCGATTGTAATAGAAAAGTCTTCCTCTTTAAGGAGTTGGCCTCTGGCTCAAGTTTGTCTTCATCCCTGTATATTCCAAAGGCATTTATTTTATGGATATATAAGGATGATTGAGTAAAAAGTGTGGAATGTCAAGAATGTATCTTAATTAGAATTTAAATTGTTGCTCAACTGCCTTAGTAGGTATCAAAAGTCACAATTAATCTTCACATTAGGCAATTTTTAACCTATTGTATTTGTTTACTTTTGGGAAATTAAGCATTTTTCTCCTTCACATTCAAATCCTTACTTTTGAATTTTTTGCCTCTTTTGCTTTCTTCTTGCAGGATAATTGCCAAGTTTCCCTAGTTATTCTTAAATGCTGGACAACTCAATGCCACAACGTGTTAGGGCATTTGGGAAGCTGAAAGCCAATCTTGGAGGCTAGGGAAAAAAAACCCTATCTTTTTCCTGATAAAAGTATTTCTTGTCTTGTTTTGAAGAATTATCTTTTCGAAGTACCCATTAAAGAAAATTCAGCAGCAGTAATAGCTTCACCTCTGTGATGCCCAAACAAGCAGAATGGATTCTGACCTTACAAATATGTAAAGCGGATGGAAGATTTCTTTCATTCAAGCCCAAATTGAGTCCAACTAGGTGCAAAATGCTTTATTATATCTAGGCCCTCAACATCGGAAACTTTAATCCAGTATTACCATGCTGTTCCCTGTGTGATATAGTTCCTGTTTGCTTGGGTTGGATAATCATAGCCAATGTGACATGCTAACCATACTTCATTACATTAGCATTATGGATACAACAACAGAATATTAGACTAGGTGAGATAGAGTATTTCTTAGATTGAGTGTTGATTCAATTCAAATGACTTTCATGTGGATAGTGAGTTTGATCTGTTCTTTTAGAGTGGTTCCTATGTTGCATAATATTGCAATAAGCCATAATGTAATACATTTAGATTTGGCTTAGTGTAATATGTAATTCTATCCATTATGAATTGTTGAACAAACCATTATTTTAATGGACTAGTAACTGGATTTACCTATCACACTGAAGCAGTATTTTCACAAAATGTTAGCCCTTAATAGCTTGTGGAATTAAGCTGCTTCCGCAGGTAACTGAATCAAACCATTTAGGCTTAATATTAGGCTAAAGCCTGTGGCAAAAACAAACTTCACTATACCTTGGCATAACATGAGAATCCTGCCTATTGTCCATTACACATTACGTTTGCCTTAAACAGTGACCCACTAACCAGACAGCTGTGTTTCAATTTAGCATTTTGTGCAAATCCAGAATCTTTTAATATTAACTAAAGGGGGTCACGGGAGACTTGCTTTCCCACAGAGACTTGATCTTTGTGTGCTAGATTTTGTATCCCCACCTCCACCTTTTAGAAAAGGTTTAGACGGATGTCCACAAGAGGGATTTGAGGGCATCAGATTGTCTTAATGATCTTTGAGGTTCCAAGCCTGCTCTTTGCCCAGGCCCTTTTAGGACTTTAAAGGCTGCCTGACAAGTTGTTCAAGGAATCCCTTCCTTCGTCTCACCTTACCCAACAGCATTTGCACCCTATTCTTCCGATTTTTTTTTTCTTTACAGAAGTCAGAGGCCCAAGGACCTAGAGTCTGTGGGAGTGGGAGAAAAATCTTAGATACTTGAGAAACTCCTAGGAACCTAGTCCTAGTCCTACTGCCTTGAATAAAAAAGATCAATTCATTGATTGTAAAAAGTGGAATAATCTGATAAGAATGTATATACTGGAATGTCACGTCAAATCCAATGTTTGTTTGTTTTTAATTTATTATAAATAAAATTTGTTTTTAAAAAAGATCAATTCATTAAAATATTGAAAAAGAATTAAAACGGGGACTCCTCCATATCGGCCAGGATCCACTTTGCTCCTTTTTTTTTTTTTTTTTTTTGCAGATCACAGAACCAGCAGGTAAAGGCAGGGAGTGCATAACGCAAAGGAATAAACCTTTCTCACACGGCTCTGGGACTACACCAGTGTTTCTCAACCTTGACAATTTTAAGGCATGTGGACTTCAACTCCCAGAATTTCACAGCCAGCATTGCTGGCTGTGGAATTCTGGGAGTTGAAGTCCACATGCCTTAAAATTGTCAAGGTTGAGAAACACTGGACTACACACAGGAAGTCCTCAACTTACGACTACAATTGACCTCAAAATTTATGTTGCTAGGTGAGAAATTTGTTAAGTGAGTTCTGCCCCATTTTACGATTTTTCTCACATTTCTTAAGTGAATCACCTTAGTTCTTATATTAGTAACACGGTTGTTAAGTGAATCTGGTTTCCCCATTGACTTTGCTTGTCAGGTCACCAAAGGGAATCATATGACTCCTGGCCACTGCAAGGGTGAAAAGTGTGAGTCAGTTTTCAAGCAGCCAAATGTAAATCACATGACCGTGGAGAAGCTGCAACAGTCATTAGTATGAAAAATGGTCATAAGTCACTTTTTTCAGTGCCACTGCAACTTTGACCAGTGCTGTTGCAACTTTGAACGGTCACTAAACGAACTGTTGTAAGTCGAGGACTACCTGTACTACAGTTTCCCAAGGGAGTGCCACCGGGAGAGCAGGTGCAGTACAATTCTCTGCAGGTCCACTCGACGGTAAATTCTTTGGGGTTTAATGGGATTACTCTCCAAGCGTCAGTTGTTGTTGCTGCAGCTGCTGGGAAAAGGCGCTGGCTGGTTCTGTCGCTCCGAGTTTCGCGATTCGTGGACCCAAGCGCGGGGATGAACGTAGAGGCCGGGAGGGACCTCTAAAAACAACCCCAACGCGCGAGCGAACGCGGCGAGCGCTTCGCCTTTCCGCCTTAATTGCTACTTGGCGAGCAGGCTGGTGCTGCTACCTGAAACAGCCCCGCCTAACGTTGCGCTTGCGCAGCGTCTCCGCCTGGTCCGGCTTAATCCTGGCAGCCAAAGAGGTGGCGGCGAGGGCAGCGGTGGCGTCCGGAGGCGTGAGGAGTCCGCCTGCTCGGCGTCCGGACGCTGCAGGTTCGGTCGCGGAGCCCCGGGTGGCAGGCAGGTAGGTCGGTCCAGGTTTGCTCTCGGTTTTCTATACTCGGACTTCGCGTTTCTCGGCTCGGCGTATTGGAAGTGCAACTGCCGATGTCTCTAGACTACAGTTCCCACCAGGCGTAGCTGGAGTGGCTGCCGGCAGGGAGTCGTCGTCGTCGTCCTCCAACAGGTCAGAGGTCCGGATCCCATGGGCTGATATGTGGCGGTCAGCGAAGACTTTAGACGTCCTTTTTCTGCCTCGCGCCCTGCACTGGGATCCTCGGGCCGCGGCTCCTTTCCGTTTGCTTGGAGGGAAAGGAGGCCGCTCAGAGGGACCCGCCAGCCGGCTTTCTCGGCATCCGATTTCCCTCTTTCTCCTCTCGCTTTGCCTGACGTCCCTTCCACTATTAGAGACATCGCCCTGCAGCTCGGTGCTCGATCTACGCGTTGGACTAGAGTTCCATTTTCCGAGTCAGCAGGTGTGCTAATTGGGCATTTGAAATGATGCCCCATGGTATCGGGAGAGCCCCGTCTCGGGGAAAGGTAAACCGCGGGGCGCGCGGGGGGGGGGGAATGGAAGTGGATTTCGGGAGGAAGAAGGCGGTTGTGTGTTTGCTTCGAATGAAAAGGGGATCGTTGGCTTCGGTTAGATTTTTTTTTTTTTCCCCGATCAAATTAAGACAGATTCTCGCCAGTCCGGCATCTTTTAACTCCTTTGCCTTTGTAATTGTATTGAACGGGGAGTTATTCTCTGAAACTCGCCTTTCCCCCCCCCCCCTCTCTCTCTCTCACACACACACACAGAGAGAGAGAGAGAGAGAGAATTTTCAGTCAAATATTCACGACAGAAGCCGGCGTCGAAGCACAAGCGAACGCTGGTCCATTTCTCTCTGTTCGTTTTCTTCTTCGGTGCGTCGGTTTAAGAAAGACTTGAATTCCTACAGAAGTTGTAGACCTCGAGCTTTGCCGAAGCGGTACTTCATGGCTTGGACTGGGCTGCCTGAGCGTGAGGGAAGGTGCAGTCCGGGGATGTGTTGGGCAAGGCTACGGCTTCTTCTCCCTCCCCCTCCGTGGGTAGAGAGGGGCCAAAAGAAAAGGAGGGAAGCAAAAATGACCTTCAGCCTCTCCTTTTCTTTTTACATATTCTGGGAGAAACGGGAGGGAAACGCGGGGCTCTGGCTCCTAGGCTGAAGGGAACTAAAAGCGGGGGTAGCGGGGAGCTAAGGAAGGAAGGGGGGGGGGGCGGAAAAGCTTGAGGTGAGAGTCGTTGGGTATCCCCGGTTAGTTCGCCATCGCCGCCCCGCCAGCGTTTCCCTCGGACTGCGGGTGGAAACGCGGAGTGCCGCTTCTGATTACAAAAGACTGGAGGCCCCCTTAGAGTCGAAGGAGCGATAACCTTCCCGCCGCCACAGCAACCCTCCCGGGAGGTGTCGCAAGGTGCCCGCGGGAGCCCCGAGCACTTTCGGCGGAGACGGAGAGAGGAAGGCCAAGTCTCTTGTGGCAGCAGCCACAGCTAGCGAGGCGCAGCCATGGAAACAATGGGCTTTCTTGATGCAGAAGCTGCTCCGGAGTCGGCCTGTGAGAGGGAAGCGTTGCCCGTGGGGGGGGGGGGAACCGAGGCGGGAGAGACCAGGAACCTCGCGCCCCGCAGGAAGAAGCAGGCCGGGCAGGTGGGAGACAGGAAAGGGGGGGGGGGCTGCGTTTGGTTGGAACAGGAGTGATTAGAAAATGTCTCTTGCTGGGGGTACCGTCTCCTATGGGGGAAGAGACCCCTTATCGCCACATCCACCATCTCCGTTGCTGTTTCTGCCACTGCAATCGACAGGCGGGTAGCTTTGGCGTCAGCATCTGCCTCTCCTGGGGGGGGCGGTGAGGACGATCTTCGCTGCAGCCCACAGCGCCTCGCCTTTACTGTATCTAGAATATTGTCTCTGATCTCACTTCGACTCTGCCTGTTAGTAAGCTTGTTATTTTTAATTGGTCTCCTCCCCACGTTTTTAGGATTTGGCCAGAAACGAAGCAAGCAGCTCAATAGCATAATAACAGCATCAGCTAGTGCCTAGGAGAGAAATAGAAGCAAGGGCATTTCACATTATCACCACTGATCTGAGATGTATGCAGTGTACAGGGAATTTGTTACTGCAGGATTTTCCTTATAGTTTTTTTTGGGGGGGGGCTTAATCAAATAGACCTTAAATATAAGGTATCTGCTATTCTCTTAAATTTCTAATCTCAGTTATTATTGTTAATCAAATGGAAACTGGGACTGGGACGAACTTAGATTAACTTCTTTTTTAAATGATCAACTTGCTGTAGCATAGAGGACAACCCTCACCTGGGTGGTCTCCTAAGCATAAGACAGTTTTATTCCTAATTTGCATGTGCCTACCCCCACACTTTTAAAAACGTAGACCACAAACCTCTTAAGATTGGAAAATGAGGTCTGAAAAAAAAACCCAGTGTTTTTTCCTAATCTATAAAGAGTTTAAGGCTTTAAGGATACTTTAAAATTGCATTTTGGCTGTTAGTAAGGCATTAAGTTCAATTATTAAGATGTATTGTGCATGTTTGGAATGATTTATAAAAAATGTTCAGTAACAACTTTTTCATGTTCTCATGAAATGTATCAAGCTTGTTCTAGATTCTGAAATTTCTTCTGCTTCAGTGATTTAGCACTGCTGTCCCTGTCAGGCACTAATGGTACATAATTTAAATTCAGCCATAAAGGAAGAGAAATGGTTTGGCTTCTATCCAATATTGACTATTCACTAGTTGGGACATAGGAAAGAGTGAGCCCAAAGTTTACAGTTGTAAGATATGTGTCATTATGGCTATCAAGTTGTAACTCAAAAAACAACAGTGTGCTTATTCCAGTTTCTGGAATAAAGTATATCCCTTATTATTTTCAGTTATGTTAGCTGACATTAAAAAAAAACTATTTGGCAGAGAACCCAATGTTTTGATCTAAGGCCTGAAGAAATTGAAAGTCTCAGCAATGGATTGGATACCAGGGATGAATATTGTGATTGCAAAAGAGAAGCAGTAAACTGCCACATTGCATGTTCTACATTAAAGGGAAGCTAATTCTTAGAAATAATTTAGGTTTCCTAAACATATAAAAGGACTGTGTTTTTGTGTTCCAAATACAATAAACACTCATGTTTGCTTTTTAAGGAAAACAAACAGCCTTTCAAATGCCATCCGCACTCGAGAATTTGCTGCTGTAGTATTTGTGGGTAGTTGCTCAATCGCCCCTTTTTGTAGAGAAATTATGTGGCTATTAAAACATTGACATAGTGACATCTGAGCATTGTGTTGTAAGCTTGTAGCATGTGAAAAACTAGCAGCATCATTATTCTGATATAGAAATTCCAGTCAATCATATTTCTTATCCATTGTGATGATATCTCTGTTTTTTTTATTATCATGGATGTGACTGTGGATTTGTTAGAAACTTACTGTTTTTAGATATAACTGGATTTTTATAGTGTTAATTGTAAATTATTTTAATTTGTGCAGATTTCAATTTTATATTTAGAAATATTTCTGTTTGCCTGTGGTTCCCTGGTGGGCTTATTGTTGGAGACCCTAGGTGAATTTACAGTTCTGCAACTATTCTTGCAATGGTATTTCTTTAGATGCTTCTGATATTCTTTCTTCACCTTTCTGTTGGATTCACATTTTCTCAGAGAAAGCATCAGGATGTAGAAATGGCTTACTCTGTTTATGTACCTCTGGTACACACATAAAGAAATCTGTACCTCTCAATTCTTCTCTAGGACTTTATACTGATACATCTACTTTTCTATGTAAAGTAGTTCTCAGAGTTTGTGCACAACACAGGTGCACAGCTTATTAATACAATGGGGTTTTGAGAGTATGCCTTAGGCATATACATTTATTCATTCACACCCTTTCTTGTGAATCAGGGTCTATCGGCAGCTCAGTGCCGCACCCCATCCCCTGTGTAACTTGAACACCAGGATTGTGTGGGAATCAGCCCGAAGACCTCTTCAGATTAAAACTCTAGTTTCCTTCAGACTAGTTGTTCAGGATGCAATCCCACATCCAGCAAAATGTGTGGTAATAGCCTCCAGTTTTATTCTTGTGCTAGGACTAGGTTATAAGATGGAGACATCTGCTGAAGCAAATTGAGCAATAGCTTTTCAAACACTCACGTGATATGTCTTCTTTTAATAAGTAGGGACTGTGTGTGAATATGCCTCAAGGTGAGCTCCAAGTAAGCCCATTTCATTTCTTCCCCAATTGTTGGGTTTCCATCCATTGCCAAGGTGAAGTGTACACCCCCGCTTGAAGCAGAGGCAATAAGAAGGGAGTAGATACCTGAGGGGGAAGCTATAACAAACAACAGAAATTTCTTTCCCCAGACAAAGAAACCTGTCTTTGACCTGAATTGAACTATATTCCAAATAAAATTCTGAAATCCTGCTGATCTGATGGTATTAAACCTATTCGAATCTTCCTTTTCCTCTAAATGGGTATCTTAGTCTTTCAAATGATAACTAAAGCTTCACATTTTATGTGAGAGCAATGATACTCGTCACCCAAATTTTTATCAATTTTTTTTTATCTAGATTAAAAAAAAGTAATTTTGCTTAAAATTTGAAACATGCAAAATATGAAGCTGATGTGATTTAGGAATCTAAAACTGGAAACATTAAACAAAGTTTAGTAATATTGATATTTAATCCCAGTGTTTGGATATTACAGTATTATTGCTTAGAATTCTGTAAGTGGCACACAAATAATCTGTTTAATTCTGACTAATTATCAGCAGTAATTTTGATAGTCCATGTAAGATTAAGTTATATATTCTAATTCACTCTTCTTTTGATGGCCATGTGTCATCATCAGCCATTCAATCATGTCCAGCCCTTGGCCACTCTATGTATCAGTACTCTCTATGTCCCTCTGTCTCACACTTCCTCCTTCAGATCTGCCATGGTCATCCCGGTGTCATCCTTTAGTGTCCAGCCAGCAGGTACTAGAGCAGCCCCTTTTCCTTTTTCCGCTGATCACTCCCAACATTATTCACTTTTTGAATGAGTGATCTTGTCTTCAACTGATATTTTTGGTGAGGTTCGGTCTAGGACTTCTTTGTTATTTTTGCAGTCCATGGGATGCATAATAGTCACCTCCAGCACCATAGTTCAAAGGCTTTGGGGAAAAAAGAGATAAAACCATTTCTGGAAAGTCATCATTTATTTGAGCAGGTGTCTGGTTAACAGAATGCTGACTTACTGGACTTTGGGTATGATGCACTTTGGTTCTTAGTGAGCATAAATGGTGATGTGGCACACTGCTGAATCTGTGTAAGTCATGAAACCTCTATAATTTGGAACAAGTTTCTTGGGACAGAAGGTAAAAGCTGTACATCTGTACATCTGCACCTGAGATGGGGAAGTGTGTTATTTTAGGTGATACCTTTGGCTCTGTCTACTTTCTTTTCTTTCTTTTTCCTAAGTTCTCTAATTTCTATACACAGCTTTCCCAAACTTGGCACCTTGCACTTGGTTGGTCTTTGGCTCCTATTGCCTCAAACAACATGGATGCTTCTGATTCAATTATTATGAGATAGATACACCTGTCCACCCTGAAAGCATCAACTTGAGACAAGGTTGCTGTAAGCACAAAGTGATACTGACTTAAGCAGAATCTATTCACAGTTATGTTAGTTGCTTCTCATTTCACTTAAATCAGGACAACTTGCATGTATAAAATGAAGTTAGTAATGTTCACTTATGTTGCTTACCTCTTGTTGAAGCGATTCTGCTAAAACAACTGTTCCATATCTCTTGTTTTCCTTATACGTCTACTCACTGTCCCCATCAGGGTAATGCAAGAATGTATTAATCACTTCCTTTTGGGCCACTCATTACCTGCTTTCTTAACTGATGGCTAGAAGAGAGGCCAGCTTGTAGCATTCATGTTTACCTTGGATATAAGTGGCAATTTGGGATTACTGAGCTTTTGTGAATGTTATGCATGTACATGATGCATTTAGAATTGTCACTTCCCAAGAAACCTCTTCAGTGTTTTAAAACTGGTTGGTCCAGTGCACAAGAACTTCAGATATTTTTCCTTTTATAAGAAAATATATTTCAAATTAGATGTATTATTCTGAGCACAAGTTTATTGTTTCCTGAATAAGTATCAAACATATTTGTTTTTAAAAAAGGTTTGTGATTTAATTCAGTAGCCAGCTGGATTATAAATACTATTAAATTATGTAAATATTACATTGTAAATTATATTCTGGAATTGGCATTTTTCTTGCTGTTAATTGCCAAGTTATTTGATCAATTGATACAAATCTGAAAGTTCACCTACATGTTTCTTTGCAATAGAAAGTAGTTCTTAATAGTTCTTAGTAGTTCTCTGCAACTAAAGTTCTTTAATTTTTTATAATGCTGAAAACCAGTGTGTTTATTAAAAGAGAAAATACTATTTTTTGAATTGTTTAATCAACAGCAATCCATAACAAATGTCAATCTGTCACAGTTTGGATAGTACCTTTCCTTGTAATGAAGGTATTTAACTTTAAACATTTTCATTTTTAAGAATCATATCTGAAAGCTTACTAGTCTTTTGTATTTCCTTAATAAAGGGATATATTATTCTTACGATGCAATTTAGTAGTATAATTTTCTCTGTCAGATACTGTCACTGACTTTATCTCCCTTTCTATGTTGCAAGTCTGCAGTTTTTTGTTTAGCACAATATGAATTTAATTTTAAGCTTTACACCTCTTCCTTAGCCATAATATATTATATATATTATAATATATTCCATATTTCATTATATCTTGGACTTGAATGTTGGCTTTAATACCATAGGATGACTGTAGCTTTATTTTATTACTTCCATATCATATTCCACCAAACTCCAAACAAATTTCTTTTTTAAAAAATGTTTCACCCTATATTGTGAACCAGCCAGAGGTTGTGTTTTAAGATAGGTGGCAATACAAATCCTTTAAATGAATGAATGAACGAATGAATGAATGTTGATTTCAAGCTCCATAATCCTGTAGGCAACATCAATTTGGAGAAAGCTCCCAGATGTTTACTTTTACATGAAATTTTCCTTCAGTAAAACAAAATGAATAATGATGTTTTTTAACATTGATAGAAAAAGAAAGATGTATTAAAGATCTATAAGGCAGCATTGCAGGATCATATAATAAAATTATTCTTATGGTAGAAGTAGTTTGAATGAGTAATTAATTTGATTGGTCATTGTTCTTATCTCATTATCTGCCAATAATAAAGTCAGAGTCCAATAAAGAACAAATGATTGAATAGAAGAGTTAGCAAGAGAGAGCCTTATGGCTTTGTTTCAGTTAAGTCAAAAGGTGTGTTTTTAGCTTAATGCTTAAATTTTTACATGTTTCTCTTAATCTTTAATAGAAGTTTATCTTGAAGCCTTGACTACAACTTTATGGTCTGCATGTAAATTATGTAGTATCCATAATTCTGTATGTGTCACAACATATTATAGCAAGGAAAAGCTCAGCTGTATAAAATATGTATAAATCTTTACTTTGCTAAACTCTCAGAGCAATTATAAAATTTATTAGACTTTATGAATACTGAAACTGATTGAAGTTCCTAGATGCCTTGTTCCTAAATTAGTTATCTCCCCCCAAATATAATTTGATATTTTACCATTAGGCTTCATATACTGAGAGCAGAAATGATCTCTTGTTTTTTAAATATATTTCAAACATGCTGACACCTTACATATTTTTTCCTAAATAATTTTCTGTGTACTATTTTAAAATTTTGTGATTTTTATGTTTTGTTATATTGTTTAGAAACAATCCTGTAATTTAGATCTGCCAGTTAAGACTTTTTTATTAATCATTTGAATCCAACTAGGTTTTGCTGTAAGCACTTTTAAAAGAACATCTGTTCACTTAGATGTGTTTGTGCTTTTTAACTTAGATTTGGAAACTGTATTTCAAAAAGTGATATCTAAAATAGTTGCTGTCTATGTTGTATTTATTTACTGGATAATAAAAATGGAATTATACAGTGGCTCTTCTAGCTTTTAAAGTACCCATCATTCCAGTATGAGATAATCTTGACATACTGGTTTGCCTATGTAAATACTTAGCTTTGCATATTAGCATAGTTATGCATCTTCTCCTTTCCATTTAATTGTTTATGCTTGTTACAATACCAACCCAAGGAGTCTAACTTAAAGTATCCATCTGTACTGCAACCCCCCCCCAAAAATGATGTTTTAACATATTTGGTAAACAAATTTAATTTATATTTTCAAATTGTGTGTAATAGATGAGTAGATTAATCAAATGCCCTAAGACTTTTGATGTAAAACTAAATTGATTTTGAGGTATTTATCAGTAATCTAAAAATGGGTTCAACTATGATATTTTATTTTCAAGTTCCACAAAAGTTTCTAATTCATAAAAGTGTATATTAATTTTAGTAACTACAATTTATGGTACTGCACATCCGCACAGAAGAAATGCTTAAAGATAATTTTTGTATTCCATCCAATTAATTATCAGTCTGAAAAAGTATACAATGACTGAATGTATACAACACAATAAACCATGATATGGTTCATTTGGTTTGATTTAAAGTGATATATGAATCAAATTGGTTGCAGTTTATATTAATAAAGGCATTATATTAATCATGGTTGGTTAATTAAGTCATCCAGAGTCACCTTATGGGGAAGATGGTTAGCATAAAAAGTTAACAAATAAAATAATTAAATGGTTGTGATTAAAATCAATATATTAGGTTTACATAGCCTGCCTATTAATAATAAACATATTGAGTCATCCCAATATAGTAAACTGATTTTAATCTAGATTGCTCATATTTAGTTTTTCTATTCTGATACAAGATATAAAAGATTCATACCAAAGAACAGATAGTGGATTAATTTATTAATGTAGAGAATATATTGGTGGTATACATTGGTGGTGTACATGCAGAATTGTCTCCCAATAAATATAGTTCAGAAAAGCTTGGCACAAATGTCAAAGTAAGCCAAAATTATAAAAAAAAATGGTTTGATTGTATGAGTTGTTTGGTACAAAGCAAACAGAAGTAAGAATTATGTGTTGTATCTCTTCAAACAGCTACTTTTTAAAAAGGTTTATGTCTCAATCTTGTTAAGAGAGGAATAAGCAGGGTTCCTGTTTCACATATAACACTGAATAAACAATGATTGGAACTATGAAGGATTGTTCAGCCATTCAAGTGAAAGAATATAGATTCGCAATAAGTGAAAATTATTTATAATATAGTTTAACAAGATGTACCAAGGTAGCCATTATTTTCTTTTGTCACTAAGTTCCTATAGCAAACTTTTGAGAAGCGGTTGAGTGAATTTTAATTTTGTATGCTACTCAGAGTCACATGCAAGTCAGATGGGGGGAGGCTATATAAATTCAATAAATAAATTGAAAATGTTATTAAATACTTTTTGACTCCTGGTGCATACACTGCATAAAATTGAATTGAAGGGTAGAAATTAAAAATAGCACAAGATAGTAAGTAAAGCATGTGTTGCTATGTAGTCTAATGCTTACTGAATTAATGATAATAACAGTTTAATCTAAAGCAGTCAGATCATGATACCAAACCTTGTGATGCAGCTTAAATAAGATTTTAAATATTGGTGTGATTGATTTGGGCAGAAGCCTTGGCACCACAAATGTTTTATGTTGGTTCCATTTAATTCCTTTCCACACTGCAGCCTTCACTTACCTCCCATGCATAAATAATGCTGACTTAAGAAATCCTTTTCTGAATTTCAACCCACTTCCTTAACTTTGTTCACAGTATTGGCCTGATGTTCTGTCTGATCATAGTTAACCCTGCTTCTTTCTTCCTTCCCATATTGGCAAAATATGCGCCAATTTCTCTCTCTTCTGCAGGCACGTATTTGGAGATCTGTTAGGGGAAAAAAGCATTAACAATTTACTGTTCTCTCTGTCCCCTTGGTCTTCAAGGAGAAACAACAAAATTCTTGCTGATTTCGGTTTTTCATCCTTCTGCTGAACCTGTTAAAAACAAGCAAAAATAGCCAGCATTTCACTGCTCCACTATTGAATATGGAATAAAATATAAAAACAAAATAAAGACCCATTCCTTCATGGCAGGCAGCCAAGCAGTCCAAGACAAAAGGTCATTGAAGTCATAGAGTGGGGACTAGTGGAACTGCCTGCCAGAACACACACCAGCCACCTGGAGTGGAGTTGTGTAAGATGAAATGAGTGCAACAAGAGACTGGCTGTTTCATTAGCAGAAGAAAAGAAACCACTATTTTTGATGCAAAATAAGAATCCTCAGTTGGGGAGCGCTTTCTGAGATGATTTGGGTGGGCTAAGGATGACACCATCCATTCCTGCCTTAGCAAAATGGCAAGTATCCTGTCCTCACACTGGAGGTGTGGATCAGCCCTTATAGTTATTCTTAGGTTCCCATTAAATTAGATTTACAGGTAGGTAGGTAGTTTTAAATACTTTGGGCATGACTATAAACAATGAGTTCTGAGTGTGTTGTTTGCAAAGCTTTACTCAGGTTGCATTGCAAGAGTTATAAAATGGAGTTAGTAATTGGTATGTCTGAATTGGTGGAAAAATTTGAACATAGTCTACAAATTGGTGCTTCAGCCATACTCTTTCCCACATTTGCAAAAAAATTGATCTAGTCTTCTTGTTTTTCTGTTATATGTCATTACAGATTTCAGGGGCGAACACGGGCTTCTTGAATGCCATTGACTGATGTTAAACCAAAACTTGGATGAGCAAGTTGTACACTATTGTTCAGCTGCTAAACATTATATGCACATCCACAGAACTAAGTCCGTCTCTCCAAGGGGAGAGATTGTAAAATGCATGTTATGAATTGTGTCTCCTTGGTCAATGATAAAGAAAATGGAGCAATTTCAGCTGAAGCTGGATTAATGATTGGCGATACCAGTGAACCAGAAGAGCGACCACCCCCACCCCCACCTCTTCCTCCACCATGCTTTTCCATAGAAGCTGGATTGCCTTCCTCAGCAGGAGTGCCGCCACCACCACCCCCTCCTCCCCCCAATCTAAGCAGATCTTCAGTATCACAACTGTTAAATGGACATGGACATCTGAGCAAGAAGAAACGAATACGTAGTTTCTTTTGGAAAACAATCCCGGAAGAACAAGTCCGTGGTAAAAACAATATCTGGACTATTGGTGCTAAGCAAGACTACCAAATTGACACAAAGACAATTGAGGAATTCTTTGGCCAGCAAGAAGAACCTGCACCATTAGCATCTAGAAGCAGATCTTTAAGAAGATCATTTAAAGATTCCAAACAAGAGGTAAGCATGGAAAGAAGTAATTTTTTGAATTTTTATTAAAGACAGTCTATTTACTAAGATGTGAGTGCGTAATACTTGCCTGTCATGCCTTCTAAAAGTGCTGGCTGCCATTCTCATCATCCTTCAACTAGCCATGATTCTTGCTTATCAGCAATGATTGCGGTTGTTATACAACAAAGCTGGAGGACACACATTTGTGCATGCCTGGTATAATTACTTGTGCTCATTTTACCTTACTCCCTCTCTTGTAATATTAGCTCATTCTGCTGGAGAACAAAATTGGACTTTACCTTAATGTACTGTATGCCAAATGATAGCAATAATCACACATTTATGGCAGTGAAGTAATGTTATATGATTTTTGTAACTTACTATGGTCTTCAGTGACCTCTTGAAAACATAGAATGAAGATTTTGTGAAACATATAGGTAGCCAAATTTGTCTCCAAAATCTTTAAACTGAGGTGAATTTTCTCTATGTAAGAGAATGTCACCTTTTTTTTAAGTTATCAGACATTATTGTATTAATATGTAATTAATAAAAAAAAGCATTGTCATCACAAATTTTAGAGTGGTAATCAATTTGCACACCCATACTATAACTGGGCATTTGGGAAAAAAGCATGCCTTTCATTTACTAGAATTATGCTCCCTATAATTTTTTTAGGACTATATTTAAAGTTTTCTGCTGAACAAAGTATTTACAAACTTGAAGGTATCTTTCTGCTAAAAGGACAAGGTTCTAGTCCACATGAGTGCAGAGAGACTGCATATTGGGATTGCCCAAATTGCAGTAGACCTTGCAAGGAAACAAAAGAGTTTTGGCCTTGACCTTCCTGTTGCTACATCTCAGAAACGCAGAGTGATGTTGTCAATGTGGACTTGTCTGTCTATAGGTTGGACTGAGATGCCAGAAAACAAACTCTTCAACAATACTTCCAAGTTAGGATGTCAGGGACAGGATCTGAGCTGCTTCTGCACTGTTTCTGTTTTCTAGCTTCCTTTATTAGGAGGCTGTCGAGCAAAGCTTTCTGTAGCATGAATTCCAGCCTGGCCCAAATACAAGTTAACAACACAATTCCATCTCTCCTTTTTAGCTCTGTCTTAGAAATAGTATATATTGTTTTGTTGTTGCTTTGTCCAGCAAGCATAGAACCAAAGTTAATCCAAGATACTAGGATGTGCAAGTCAAGTATAATTTTAAAATAGAAACCTTGCTGGGTTTTCATTCTTTCTTGTCATTTTAATTATAATTAAGAAAAAGACCGGCCTTGTCTTGCTCACTAGGAACTGCCCTTCCCTTTTGCCAAGTAAAAAGAGAATAAGAATATGAAACTCAGTCTTGTTGGTAGCCATACCTAGAGAATTCTCCTGCCTATATTCTCCTTTCTGTCCTTTATATCTTGCCCCATCTTAGTGAAACTTGGCTTTTTTAAGTGCAGTACAGGACTTATGCACTATGTGTTAGATCCAGCTTATCTAGAGCAGTGGTTCTCAACCTGTGGGTTGGGACCCCATTTGGGGTCGAATGACCATTTCACGGGGGTCACCAAACCATGCTGTCTGCCATTTTTTTCCCTTTTCCCTAGCTGTCCTACTCCCTCTTATTGGTGGCCACACCCACTTGGGGGTCACCACAACATGGGGAACTGTATTATGGGGTCACGGCATTAGAAAGGTTGAGAATCACTGATCTAGAGAAACTGCTTTAATATGGATTTCTGCTTATTTTTAAATATTTTTATTTTTCTCTTCTCATAAACCAGGCGGTGTTCTTGCTTTTTTATATTAAAATTGCAGTCCCAACTGATTGGATTCCCTTGAGTTCAGTAAATTTGCTTTCCAACTAAGCACAGTGAGGTGTTCTAATAATATGGAGAAAAGTGGATATATCTAAAACATTAAAATCCATTTAATCACTTTCACCAAATAGATCTAAAGCAACTTGAGACAATGTATACATTTAAAAGACAAACACCACTAAACAATGTAGTTTCGAAAGAGGGGAGAAGGGAATCCCATTGTATTATACTTATCAAATATGTTATCAAAGATTTTCACCATAAATATTCATGGGAGCTATAAAAGGTTTTAAAAAGCTAATATGTTTACGCTCTACCTTTCAAAGCTTTCATTTCTTTTTATTTCAACACAATAGTAATGCTTACATTTACCCTCTGACATTGCTAATGTTTTCTTAGGATTTGCATCTTCAGGAAACTGTTATCATGTGGTTTGGGAAAAGCATCCAAGATTATGTGGAAGCATAATTAAAAAAAATGATGTGTGTTCTTAGAAAAGGCATGTTTAAGCATATAAGAATAAATGAAAAGAGAGCTTCTAATCCTAGAAGTAAATTTTTAAAAATTACTGGGAAGTACCGTAGTGATTTTTTCTATTATGTAGCAATTAATTATTAAATGGCAAAGGAATTGATATGGTTTAAACTCATACTTTGGTTAAGACTGAAAGAGAAATCAAAGAATTAATGCATAAATATACTGACATTAACATATGTTCAAACTTTCAACCACTATTTATTAAGAGGCAGATATCTAAGAACTTTTAATTGAGTTTAGTAAATACCATCAAAGCACTTTATTATGGATTAGGTCTATAAATGTTACATCATATTATTTCAGTTCTGTATTGACTAGGAATTATAGCATTGACATTCAATGTCTCTGGAAGCCATTAGATAGGAAAGTTGTATTCAAAAAATATGGACTGATTCATTGTATTGATATTTTAATGGTAATGTAAGAACTAAGTTATAAAAGTTGTTCCATAACTGGCTGACTTAGTACAACATATTAGGCATAAAACATGGTTCACAATAATTCCATCTAGAGAAATGTCCTAATAATAGTTTACTGACTTAGCATTTCTCTGGACAGAATTATTGTAATTTGTAAGCCGTGCTTTATGCTTAATGTGTTGTACTAACTCAGCCAATGGTTATTTATTCAAAAATATAGCTAAACTATAGCTTACTATGACTTTACTATTACTAGTATTTCAGCCTGTTTCTGAAATATCTAATCTTGTTGAGGCTAAAAGAGAAGTTAGATGTGCATTTCAATAGGTCTTTCTAGAAAGTATTCATAATGATCCTTAGCACTGAGAAAAGTGGCTGCCACAGAATGCTGGTGGGCTTGGTCAGTCACAATCCTCCTTCCTGTTCCCTAGAAAATGTTTCTATAAGAGAACAAATTACAAGTTCTAGTAATACTTTGATTTCCTAGCTGAGAGTATGCACATAGGAAAAGCTAGAACATTATAAAGGATGAACCAACCTCCCAATAGGAAGAAATAAATAAAAATCTTTATGTGATTTATATAAGCTATTCTAAGTAAAGTTTTTAAAATATTGCCCTTATCCAATGTTTATGCATTGAACTATGTTCAGTGATTAGTGAAGGTATGGTCTAAATTAAGGTTCCAAAAGTTTAATGAATTGATTACAATATAAGTTATATTTGTGCAGAAGAAGAAAACTTACCCTAATGAAGATATAGTCAGTGTATATAGTATTAAATATAGTGTATTCTGTTAACAAGCGTGTACTACAGATGAGAAAGACTGCTTGATAGGCACTTTTTTAATGGAGGAATCTTAGATTTTGCTACTTGGAGAAATACATGTTTATATTCTGGAACTAAAGATCTGACTTACAATTTTATGAAACACAATTCTAAGTGGCTCACAACAATGATGAAAAACAGAAACACTAAAATAAAAAATATGATCTCTAATCCATCAAGCGATACAATTCCCAGACTCCAGCTGCAACCTATAAGGTTTTCACATGAAACTTTTATGGGTTTTAAGAAAGTTGAAAGGATGGGGGCTTGTTAGATTCTAGGGGAAGAGTATTCCACATGGCCAGAGCTCCTACAGAAAGGTGCACTTTGTAGGTCTCACTAGATGACAGTATTTAAGGGAACTACTTGACCTAGTATGGAGTGAGAGAGATAGTCCTACAAGTAAGGTCTTGAAGATAATTAGCACCTTTAATTACCTGGTGACAAAACTGGAAAGTCAGTGCAGTTCATACAACAGTGGTATGATATGGGCAAACTGACAGGAGCCCAAAACTCTGTATGCCACCACATTCAGGACCAGTTATAACTTCAGCTGGTTTTCAGGGATAGCCCCATGTAGAGCACATTGCACTAGTCCAACAGGAAGTCCATAAGATGTATTTGAACAAGCCCTTAGCCATGTCAGCCACTGATCCTCCAGGATCCACATATTGTGTGCCTTAACTTAACTTAACCTGTCAGACTAAATGAACTGCCTTTTAACAGCTTGGATATTATTTTGGGAAGAGAAAAGGAATACATTTGTAGAAAATTAAGCCAAATAAGATTCATATCTGAGCATTTTGAATGAAGAGAAGGACGAGGGGAGACATGATAGCAGTGTTCCAATATCTCGGGCTGCCACAAAGAAGAGGGAGTCAAGCTATTTTCCAAAGCACCTGAAGGCAGGACAAGAAGCAACGGATGGAAACTAATCAAAGAGAGAAGGAACCTAGAACTAAGGAGAAACTTCCTGGCAGTTAGAACAATTAACCAGTGGAACAACCTGCCTCCAGAAGTGGTGAATGCTCCAACACTGGAAGTTTTTAAGAGGCTAGACAGCCATTTGTCTGAAATGGTATAGGGTTTCCTGCCTGAGCAGGGGGTTGGACTAGATGACCTCCAAGGTCCCTTCCAACTTTATTACTACTACTACTACTACTACTACTACTACTACTACTACCACCACCTGTCTGGATAGTGCTCTCCTATTGATACATCACCATTCCCAGGAGAGCCAAAACCCAAAGCCACTCTGTCTTGCTTGGGTTGAGTTGGAGCTGGTTTCTCCACATCCAGACCTTTGCAGCCTCCAGGCACTGGGTCAGTATTGAAATAGCATCGTCTGCTCAGCCACGGGTGGAGTAACATAACTGGGTATCATCAGCATAGTGATGATATTGCACTCCTTGCCATTGAATGATCTCACCCAGCGGTTTCATGTACATGTTAAAGAGGAGTGGTGAAATACCTGAGCCCTAAGGCACTCCACATTGCAGGGGCCTAGGACTAGATCTCTCTCCTACCTTCCAACACCTGCAACCAGCTGCAGACAAAGGAGGACAACCACTGCAAAACAATGCCTCCCAATCCCAAAAACTAGTCTAGGATGATGCTATTATGGTCAATGGTATCAAAAGCTGCCAACAGACCAGAAAGCCCAGACTGGTTGCACCACTTCTGTTTTGAGCCCTCCAGAATCATCTGCAAGTGTGACCAATGAAATCTCTATATTATACTGCTGTTTCCCTACTTCTACCCAGCCTGAACTCAGCCTAAAAAGAATTAAAATATCTTCATTCAAAGCTCTCTGCAGAAGAGCAACCACCCTCTCAACAACATTTCCTTGAGACTGGATGAAAGTAATCCAACACTGTTGTATTCAAGGATTCTTAAAAAGGGGGCACAGTACTGTCTGTTCAAGGCAAGCAGTAGTGCTTCCTCCCACAGAGAAGCATTAACTGCTGCTTAGACCAAACACATAATAACTCCCAGGAGGCCTTGTGCAATTGGGGAGCAGAGGAGTAGAATACAGCCAGAAGGACTCGGTCCATTTCCTTAAGATCAACTGGCTCAAACTCTTCCCAGAAAACTGATTTCAGATAGTTATCAGAATGTAAGGTGACAGTAAGAAGCACATGAAATATGGCTTTTGGTAAATCAAAAATATTTAGTGAATCAAAAGAGAGCAGTCCAACTTTTTTAAAAGTGGGAGAAGTGAGATCGGGAGAGATAGACTCTTGAGTTTGGCTTTAAAAATACACGAAAAGTGCAGTGGAAAACATAACTTGAGTTTTCAGACAGCTCATTTTCTCTACCTGATATATATTAAAAAAGGGTTTGATGGATTAGTTTGCAGATTAAGTAAAATTAAATTTTGCTTTGTTTTAATAGAAATGACTATTTTCTATTATAATTTTATCTTGGTTCATTATGTGTGGTTTATTTAGAAGATAAGAGATGCTGTAGAAACTGTTTCTGCACTTAAAATCAGTTGTCAAGGATGCTAAACAGAATTTCAAAGTGATAAATTCTGGCATCTGAGTAAAAGGACAGATTATAATTGCTATATAGTTTACAGGTTTTAAGGTATGTCTTGTCTCATTCTTTTCTGTGCACCTTTAAGTTGGATGGTTAGTGGCTCTCAACTTTGCTATTTAATACTGTAGAATTGCAGACAGAATATTTGATGATAGACATTTTGTGGATAAGCAAAATAATTACAAGTCCCCATTAGTGCAAGTATGGTAAATATAATAGCTCCTTTTCTCCTTCTCACATAAGCCTGTTGCCACTTTTTCATGATCAGATTTTAGATATATGTTTGCTAAAGAAAAGATGTGCATGCTAAGTGTATGTGAGAGGGAAAATGAAAAAGGAGAGAGATTGTGTGGTTGTTTCATTGCATGCTAAACATTCTGATTATTGCTATTTTTTAAATATTGGGCTCTGGTATTTTAATGAAATATTTTCATAGCTATTGCTAGGTAAGAGTTGAGGAATATAATGGTTGCAGCATCTTGTAGTCATATAATCATGGTTTGCAACCTTCCCAGCCAGCTTCTGAAAAGAAAAGCCAATTGGGGAAGCCAGATTCATTTAATAACCATGTGATTTGCTTTAATGACTTCAGTAAAAATGGTTATAAAATTGATACCGGTAATATGATGAGTCACTTAATGATTGTATCACTTAATGACCAAAATTCTGGTCCTAATTGTGCTTATATGTGGAGGACTATTTGTATATATACTTCACATTCTCACAAACTCTCAAATATTGCAACTAGGTTTTCATTGCAGTGCAAGGGAGATTTTTCAACAATGGATTATTCAAATTGCTGGTGAGAGAGTTAGCTTCCTAATTCCCTAGTAGCAGCTGTCCAAAAAATTCCCTAAAATGCCTCAGCTGTCATATACATTCTGGCTGAGGCATTTTAGGGAAACTATATATTAAAGCCTTGAAGAGTTCTTCTGTCTATTCAGCCTTTTGAATGTAGATAAGGCTTACTTTCATCTTTGGGTGAACTTTTCATCAGGAAGCAAAGGGTCAGGGCCTGGGTAAAGGGAGCAGAGGAAGGGGAGGGAGGGAGTCCTGGAGAAAGAAAAAAAGGTTGCCAGAAATTCTGGCAGATAAAGCTACGGTGCTATAAATGAAGGTTCTTTGTCTCATTTGCTTATTATTACACAGAAGAGCAGGCTAAGCACATAGCAGAGTTAGTGTTCAACAAGGATCACAGGCATGATCTAAGGCCAATCAAATCTTGGGTCACTACTGGGCTAAAGACTGCTGTGGGGGGGGGGACATGAAAGGACAAAGAAGGCAATTTACACTTAGTCTTCAGGGTAGCTCCTACTTTTATTTCAGAATCAAACCGAACACCTAAAGATTTGTTGCTTGTGAGATTTTGCTCAGAATGGAGCAGCAGACAGAGGACTCAATGTATTAATCTTAAGAAATATTAGAAAACTCTGGAGGTTTTTGGCTACTTTATTGCATTTGAATGTATCAGTACTAAAGCCATGTTAAAGTTTGAAAACGTGGCTTATTTTCTGGTAACTTCATGGTTATGTCCAGGTAGTGGAGTTCTGTTTTGTTTGTTTTGGCAACAATACAAAAGTGGTTTATCTTTTGGGATGTGGTTTGGCTTCCAGACTATTATCTTGCTATTTCCTGGTAATCTCCCATTCAAGTATTAACCAGAGTTTAGTTTTTTGAGACCAGTCAGGGATAGCTACATGCTGCCATCTTAGTGGACAGTAAAACTAAAGATGCTGTTAGGATAGATTCAACTCCTGGTGACTGGATGAATTTAGCTGTGCTTGCTCTCAATGTGCTTTAAGTAATGGTATAGAAGAGGTTGGCACTGCCATTCCTGGAATGTTTTTTAATTTCTAATTATTGCTTTGGAGTTCTCTGAAGGTCTCATCAAGTGTTAACAAGGTCCAGCTCTGTTTCACTCTAAGCACAGGTCAGGCTCGTTCTGTCAATTGCTGAGATGCTAAAGAATTAAGCAAACATGAGAACAATAGACACCATGAATAATGCTCTGATGAAGTACAAATCAGCATCAGGATTCAGCTATATTTTTGCCAAAACATTAGGTTGGCCAATGTATAAGTACTCTTATGACTTAGTTGGCTGGATTGTGACTTGATAATTCTCTAGAAAAAACAGATTTTAAATAATCTGTGGGAGAAGCATAAGTCTTGTTTATTTAACTACTGCAAAACATTATAAGATTTAATTGCACTTTATAGAATTAAATCGGCTCTTGACTCAATGTTTTCAAATAATGCTTGTGAAAAATACAAGGCATAGTTAATATGGCACAGAGAACCAGCATATCAGTCTGATTGCTTGTATAAAGTCTTAGGGAATATGTCCTAGAACAGCGGTCCCCAACCTTTCCAGCTTGGTGGCCTGGCATGGGGAAGAGGAAGGCATGTGAGTGGCAGGCCCACACACGCGTGACAGCTCCATTTGTGCAGGCATGGGCACCCGCTACTCACACAAATGGAACTTTGCATGTGAGCAGAGGGTACCTGCGCTCGCATGCGAAGCTCCGCTCTCACGAAGCTTTTCTCTCACAAGTGGAGGGTGCTTCTGCGTAAGGTGACCAACTTTTTTACAATGAAAAGGAGGACACAAATAAATTGAAGAAAAAATATTGTAAATAAAAGAAACATTTTATTCATTGCAACAATAATACAGAATACACTATAATATGATAAATGCATAATAAAAAACATTTGTACAATAACATTTTATATTGTTATTATGCTTACCTGCTGCGCCCCCGCCCGCAGCCGCCCCGCCAGCACTGCTGCCCCGCCGTGTAGAGTGGGCCCCGTGGCTCCCAAAGCACCAGCTGCGTCAGCTCCAGCCCCGGGGGGCAGCCTGCCATTGACACACCCCACCTGCAGCTGCCCCGCCAGCACCACCGCCCACCCTGCACAGCCCCGTGTAGAGCAGGCCCTGCGGCTCCCACAGCGGGGGGGGAGCTGGCCACTGCCGCCCCTCACACACCCCCACCTGCAGCAGCCCCGCTGCCCCTGCCTCTTGCACCTTTATTGCCCCTGCCTCTTGCAGCCATTATTGCCCTAGCAGGGCCAAAGATCAAGAGAAAGTTACCGTGGCATCGCTGCTCCAGTCTCCTCCAGGTATCTTTGGGACTAACTAGAAGATGGTGTAGTTGGGTAGCAAGGAGGGGTGCAAAGTTCCTGCCAATTCGCCTTTGCTGCAGACAACTTACATGTGCAGAGTTTGCCGGCCAGGTGTTTTGGCGCACTCAGCAGCAATTCCTATTGGCTTTCGAAAGCAAAAGTTGAAAAAAAAAAACATCAAAAAAAGGTGCCGGAACGCCATTCTGAGCGTTCTATGAGGGAAAAAAAACCCTGCAGATTAGTCTTCAAATATCGAAAAGGAAGACATGTAGGAGGACACTTTTTGAGGGAGGACAGAACTTTAAAAAGGAGGACTGTCCTCCCTAAAAGAGGACGGTTGGTCACCTTATTATGCGTGAAGCTCTACTCATATGAGCGGAGGGCACTCACATCTAAAGTTCCATTCATTCAAAAGAAGCTTTAAGTGAATGCAAGCTCCTGCCACTTGTGTAAGTGGAGGTTTGCATGTGCGCACACTTGCCCGCCACTTGCACGAGTGGAGCTTCACACGTGCGCTTGCCCATTCTTCCTGTGGCCCTTTTCGTACAGGCCACAGCCTGGTTGTGGGCTGTGACGTGGGTGTTGGGGACCCCTGTCCTATAACTACCTTCAGTACAGCTACTTTCATTTCAGCAATTTTTATCTTTCATAACATATAATGTGAGTTTATGAGCTTTGGTGGCACAGTGGTTAGAAGGCAGTTCTGCGGGCTACTTCTGCCGGCTGCCAGCAGTTTGGCAGTTTGATTCTCATTGGCTCAAGGTTGATTCAGCCTTCCATCCTTCCGAGGTCAATAAAATGAGGACCCAGATTGTTGGGGGCAATATTCTGACTCTGTAAGCTGCTTAGAGAGTGCTGTAAAATACTGTGAAGTATATAAGTCTAAGTGCTATTGCTATTATATGTATTAAGTAAAATGAACTGTTTATTAGTATAACTGTAAAAAGTCAATGGAAAAACAAATAAGACTTTCCCAATACTGAAAAACTTTTTTCTAAGTGCCTGGTGATCTTTCCTTAGGAAGGTCTTCTTTGGTCACATAAAACTATTGAAGAATTATTATTCCATCCATTTATGCATTTGTTTATTCTTGATAGATTGATGTTAATCATCATTAGGGAGATATAATGGGGTTTAAAGAGAGCTTTTATTATGTGTATTATAGCAGGGCTTTTCAACCTTTTCACCCATTGTACCACTTTTAGGATATGGCAATATCTGAGTACCACTAGTCGCCTAGCAAGGTGTCAAAAACTTGATGACCAAAAAAAAAAAAAGGAAAAAAGTGATGAAGTACAGTCCTCGACTTACAACAGTTCGCTTAGTAACTGTTCGAAGTTACAAGGGCACTGAAAAAAGTGCCCTCCAAACCACAGCCGAGCAAGACGCCTGCCCGCCCAGCTGCGCTCTTCCTGTCTGAGGTTTTCATTGTTGTGAGCATTTCTGTTGAGGATTGGCAGCGGGAGTGGGGTGGGGTGTGTTTGGTTTTTATTTCCCCCATCTGCTGGGTGGTTGTAGCAGGTTTTGGTCACTTCACATGACCCTGGGACACTGTGACCGTCATAAATATGAATCAGTTGCCAAGCATCTGAATGTAAATCACAAGGCCCTGGAGATGCTGCAACATTCCAGGTGATCGGCGCTTCTTCTGGGCTCAGCAGAAGCACTAGGATCAGCCCCGAGCTCCAGCTGGAGCCTGGCGCTGATCCTGGTGCTTCCACTGAGCCCTGACAGCCCTGCAGCTCCAGCCATCTCTCACTCAGGCTTGTGCGGTGATGCCACCAGTTCAGCTCATTCTCCTCCCCTGCTACCACTTTTCTAGGATGGTCACGTACCACCTGCCAGGTGCCAATGTACCGCAAGTGGTACCCGTACCCCTGGTTGAAAAGGCCTGTATTATGGTATTTCAAGACAGGTCTGCTTAAAGTTTATTGGTGTCTTATTTATTGGAGAATAAATCAATAGCTACATGCCTTATTGTTTTCATCTTGTCAATTGGGTAGAGGAAGAGGAATAAAAAAAAAGGAGAAATGAATTTGGCATTTTCTTGGATAAAAGTACTATTCTATTTTATTCACAAAAGTTACAGAGCACACAGTTACTTTGCAGAATGTTTTATATTAAGTTAAGCCTGCTAGGCAGCTTCTGTGGCACTTGGACTGCCTGTAGCTTTCGTAATAATAACAGCTATCTTTCAGTCATAATTATTCAGATCTCTGGATCGAAGTTCAGTATCTCCGTTGCCTCTTCATCTTGCTATCTAGAAAAAAGTAATGGGTTGGAAGCAGAACAGAAGATTGACTGGTTGATTGATTATGTACCATCAAGTTGTAATTGATTCTTAGGAACCACAAAGATAGTTTTTCTCCGTGAGCCATGGTGGCACAGTGGTTAAAATGCAGTATTGCAGGCTGACTCTGCCCATGTCCAGGAGTTTGACCCTGACTGGCTCAAGGTTGACTCAACCTTCCATCCTTCCAAGGTCAGTAAAATGAGGACCCAGTTGGTTGGGGGCAATATGCTGACTCTGTAAACCACTTAAAGAGTGTTGTAAAGCACTATGAAGCGGTATATAAGTCTAAGTGCTATTGCTGAAACTATGATCTGTCCCTAACCTGGTCTTTTAGATCTTCTAACAATGTACCCATCATGCTCTTGTTTTCTTCACCTTTCCCAACATTAAAGCCTTTCCCAAAGAAAGACTGAGGGGAGGGGGGAGAATAGGTTGAAAATAGAAGGTGAAAGATATATCAAAGAATGGTAGCTCTCCCATTTACATGTGACATTTACTCTAGCCATCCTTTCTTCAGCCACACTTATTATATAGCCTACAATATATTTCTCTGGAGGGATTGCAGTTCTAGACAGGAGGACTTCTAATTAAAAATAACAATGTAGGAAGTAGGTGAGGCTCATGGGGTGGGGGTGGGGTGTCATAATGAGACAACAACTGAAATGACTCCTAGTATCCACCTATTTTTCTCATTATACAGCCAGGGCAAATAATGATATATTGGCACAATATTATTGTATATCCTTGCACCAGATAGCAGCCTATTTTCACCAACTGAAGTTTCAGAATTGTTTTCATTATAGTGATCTGAGACTTGACAGGAACAATTTTGTCCATATTTCTTTCTCAGCAGAACTGTATTATTATTTGGAATATGTTTACCTTTTCTTGTGATGTTTAGAATTAGCCTTGTTTTTGCTATGCAGAATAATTTTATTCTACCAGAAATAATGACTTCAAATAACCATTGTGATTATTTTGCTCTGTCTGGAATGATATTTTTTGTTGCTTTTTGTAGATTAATATTTTGGATGCCAAAAGAAGTATGAATATTGGGATTTTTCTGAAACAGTTTAAAAAGTAAGTTATTCTCCTGCTATTGTAATTATTAGATTGATGATAATATAACATCAAGAAAAGAGATATATTCAGCTACAAATGGCATAATTACAAACTTAATTTTAACAACCTTACCTTATACTTGGGTTAGCCTTACATTTTACTTTTAAGCAATAGTTCTGAAATTTTAGGCAATATGTAATATTATAATATTAGAGATAATTTTAGTTGAAGTAAACTGCTTTTTAAATTATATCTTATTTTTCTTAAAGATTGTATTTTTGACAATATGAAAGTGTCATGAAAGTAAGGACAATGTCTTGATATTAATGTATTTTTTAAGAACAGTTGTGTTTATTTCAGATGAACTTGCTCATAGGCAGCTGTACATTTAACTATGTTTTGCTACTGAAAATTGTTTTGGAACAGCAAATGATATTTTTTAAAAAAGATTCTTCCTTCCTCAACAGTGCATCCAGATGTGCTGGGTTTCTTCCCAAAGTTCCTAACCAGCATTAGATATACTGGCTGAGAATTCTAAAAACTGAAAAATTGAAACCCTATGTATGAGGTTGATAAAGAAAAATAAAGGAATCCTATGTTCCTAAACTAAAATGTATTTTCATTCTGTTGTCTCTTTAAGATCACTTGACTCTATAATTGAAGATCTTCACACTGGAAGAGACCTCTATAGCTCTGAGACCCTACGTGAGCTTCTTAAATTATTGCCAGAAACTGAGGAGGTAAGAATAGGATTGCTTGCTTTTGAAAACTACTTGGAAACTTCAATTGGATCAGAAGACAGCAGCATAGGCAAGGATAGATAGGCATGTCTCAGTATGTCCATGTGATACCTCTGTTTCATAAGTTGCACTGATTGCCGATGCAATTTGCTATAAAGCTCTACATGGCATTTGATTAGGTTATTTTTGGTACCACCCATCTCCAGGTACATGCTGGCAGAGTTGATGTGCTCCAGACTCTAATTAAAGAGTCAGGATCCACAAAACATCTCCCTGCCATCTATGTGGCTTCCACCCAGTTCATATACCGTTAGAAAGACCCAGTTCTCCAAACATCTTTACTGAATGTGTTTTTGTTTTTATTGTTTATTATACTATGAGTTGCCTACAGTTGGTTTGGAATTAGGTAGCACCCAAATAGCATGAAATAAATACCAAAATAAACCCACAGTTCTTTTTCTGGAAAAAGAAGAAAAACTTAAACTCTTAAAATTATAGTATAGCACTAAAAAGAAAATATTCTAGCCGTGATATATTTGTCTTGTCTAGCTAGTTTCACATTTAGTTTGAAAAGACATTATGTGTTGACGTACACATTAAGTAGTCCTACTTAGAAGACTGGCTATGTGAGTGATAAAATAAAATGCAAGCAAAAGACTCCATCTGAGAAGAACAAGATACCGTCAGGACCATTTTAGGCCAAGAAAGTCTAGTTAAGGCAGGGGTGTCAAACTGTTGGCCCATGGGCCGGACACGTCATGTGGAAGCCGCGCCCACCCCATTGCTGGCAATGGCAAAACCGGTCAGATACATTGCACGATGTCACATGACGTCGCGAGTTTGACATGCCTGACTTAAGGTATAGGAGTTTCAGATATAGAATGGGAAGAGCATTCTGTTCTGAGCAGAAGAAAAAAAGTTTAAAAAGTTTCATAGACTTGTCAAGAAATGACCTTTTTTAAAAAAAATGTAGCAGGGTTATAAATATTGTATAAACCATAGTAAGGGACAACCAGCAATCTTCAAGGCCATGAACAGTAGCTACAAAACAGAAATGAATGGAATGTTTGAGATTTAGAAAAATGAAAAAGCAGTATAATAGCCTTTCTTGTAAATGAGGTGAGGAGGAAGGGCTAGAACTGGAAATATTGCTAAGAAAGCTTGCTTTGAGGAATGAAGAGATATACGTTTCCCCATGGTATCTTGGCAATGAAGATTCTCAGTTTCCCAATGGTAGTTTCATTAGAACTCTCTCTCCTTACTTTTTAATAAAGAAAAGTTGAAATGTCCATATTTAATTTGAGATATAATAGAAACAGAAAAAAACTCTTTTACCATCAAATGAGACTAATATAGAAAGGAGAAAGCCAATGTGCAAAGAACAAGGATGAGAGAAAACTTCAATTTAGCAAGTCTGCAAGTAAATATATATGGTGTCATGAATGTTTTTCTTAAAAATTAACATGCTTGAACTTGAACACATCATTGCAGACACATTAGAAATATGAAAGTATTCACATAAAAATCTTCCTTCAACAACACTTTGCATTGATACAAACATATTTTTTTTAGTTAAAAATTGAGTAAAGTAAAAACTGGCATGTTAATAATGAATCTAAGGCTGCTATTGAGACTCCATATAGCATAAGGCAATTTTTAAATCTCTCAGAATCTAAAGGAGGGGGGGGAAATCTTATGTTAACATTTAACTGTATGGTTTTTTCACTCACTGTCACACTTTGGAAGAAAGCAAGTTTTGTGTATAGCACCTCGCTCCTTGCCATAAATCTAAACCAACAGTTTCAGATTTTGCCAGAGTTTACTCATAAGATACAATAAATGCTTCTTCTTAAAAGACAAGTTTTGATCTAGTACTCTACAGGAAACAGGAATGTCTTTTAAAATATAGCATAAAGTCAGATATTAAAAATTTTCCCTCTTCCCATTTCAGGCTCAGGGTGGTGGCAAGGTCTTGACTGCCCTTTAAAGCACAGAAAGGAAGAGTTAGGATAGGAAGGGTTACTAAAAAGTGGCCAGGCAGTTTCCATGGTGATTACATTTGTGAACTCTTGTTTATGCACAATATTTAGTTTACATTGATACAGATTTTTCTCATTTAGAATAAGTCAGTGTATTGCCTGGTTTACAGCTTAAATCCTTGAAATATTTCCTATGTTTAAGTAGAAAGTTTGATTCTCTTGTTTCAAGTAGCTGTTCTGTACAGCATCTGCTCAAGTAACAAAGTCTCTTTCATTAGTGATCTATGAAGTTGAGAATTGGGCACTCAATGGCTCTTCATCTCCCAGTGGTTTTAAGAAGTACTGAAATTAGCATACAAGAAACCTGGGAATGTTTAGAAGTCAAATACAATGGCTTGTATTTGCTATGATGCTAAGTGACACGCACTATTTCGACAAGATTGCTAAATAAGCTAGAATCGGGTTTGCAGATGAGGAACATTGTTCTGGCTTGTCTGACCAATTCCTGATTTCTTCCCACTCTTTTGTATAGCTGTCTTGCATTATTAGATGATTAGAAGTTTGTTTGGATGCAAAATCAAACTAGACTGAGCCAGAAAATCTCAAACAAGTCATCTTTCTCATTTCAAACATTACACTAAATCACATTTGCAATAAATATACTTCTTAATTATAGTTATTATAATGTTTGAATCTGTCATTGGATTTACTCAGCAAATCATAGTGAAAACAAACCTTGTTTTGCCCAATATGTGAATTCAACCATATCAGCTGAACACGCTGAACTCCCACAGTTATTCTTCAGTCAATAGTAAAGAATATTAGTCCTGTAATACAGGGTATTAATGAAACAAAAAGTTAGATTGTATTGTACTGAATAACATAATAACATAGAAATTCTCTGAAAGTGACATAATTTTATATTATTTAAGTAAGGTCCTATGGGCTGATTCACCCCTCCCTTTAGGCTACTATCTACTTTCCTGGCTGATCAATTTAATGTTTCAGTCATACTTTCTATGCTAAACAACATACAAAATAAAAACTAGAAAAGAGTAGGATTACACTTTCCTGAATTCAGAAAGTATACAGAAAAATGTCTGTTTGAAAATCATTAAATTCTACCTTGAATGTATTTTTATATCTTTAATAATGAATCTGTTATATTCCAAAGATTTAACTTACATATTATATGTGTAATATGATTACAACTGTGGATGATTTCAATGCTATTTCAATAATATATGATATTTATATGACGGTAGATGCTACATCAATATCAGTAGCTAAAAATGAAGTGCAAAGTTGTTTTGTGATCTAAGCAACATATTTGAAAAACTTCAGTGTTTTGCTGTAGTTTTATAAAGCAAATATGGATGTGACTTCAAAATCAAAACATAAACAGGAAAGGAAGTATTGCTGCAAGGTTGCTGCAGCTTTGAAAATATTTTTAAAATAATATTTAAAAGTATTAGATACATACTTTTTTGAATAAAGATTTTTTAGTATTGGCAATGAAGTATAGGCTCAATACAGTATGAGTGGACTCTGAGCTACGCACAAAACTAAGGTATAACAACTGCTAAAAATATTAAAGAGACAGCCCTGGCCACCATGCTGTAAGTAACAAAATCCATGAAACAAAACACAGGCAATTAAACAATAACAAAAGGTAATTAATGCCCTTGAAGCTTTTGCTTGACTGCAGCATGATAATCTTGAAGTAGTTCTCTCTTTTTTCTTGTAACACACCAAATTGTCACAGCTTTAGAAATCCTCATTAGATGCACAAAGTGTACATGATGAGACTGGTTTGCGTGCAAGAAGCTGGAGATTAATGAAAATTGATAATACTTTGTTTCATGCCTGCACCTTATACCTTTTGAAATATCCTTGCTATGAAGGCACATGCTATGGTGAAAACAGTTTGTAAACCTTTTGGAACTATCCATAATCTATCAGGACTGTGACCTGCAATTTGATTAGAGCTTTATCTAAGCCCAATTAACAGTTAAAGAGAAGGTTAAACAAATAATACTCAAACATTGTAGTGTGTCATGTTTTCACTGATAGATTCACAGTCTTTGTTGAAATAAGTATAGGGAGGCCTAGGTCAGGGGTCTGCAATCTTGACAACTTTAAGACTTGTGGACTTCAGCTCCCAGAATTCCTCAGCCAGCTGAGGAATTCTGGGAGCTGAAGTCCACAAGTCTTAAAGTTGTCAAGGTTGCAGACCGCTGGCCTAGGATAATCAGCTCTCTTAGGGCAGTACGTTGAGTCAACTGTTCTAATCAATGAGATATCAAACAAGTGTGATAGATTAATCCAAGGCCTCCATCAATCCACTCTCAGGAAAATATACATAGATGGACAGAATAGAACACCTTCCCAAATGGTCATCCAGCAAAATCACCCCACGTTCAATACTCTAAATAATCCTAGAGTTTTAGGCTGTGTAGGATACTTGTATATTATATGATATTAATGGCCACAAGGAAAACACTGGAGTGGTGAGCATGATAGGTACCACTATTGTCTATAAACATGCTGTTACACATTTTAAATTTGCCAGAGACCAACAGGCCTTTGGAACAACGCTCTATTCCAGATGAGTTGAAAGTGAACTTTTTTGGGGGCACTAATGACAAATATTATATTTGGAAGAAATTAAACATTGGCTTCCAACTAAAGAACTCACCTCAGCTATGAAGCATTGCAGTGGGAGTGTTTTGGGTTGTTTGGAACTTAAATGGCTCACAATCTTTGAGGTAACAGCAAATTCTAAAAGGGAGGATTTAGATTAGTAAGCTGAAGCTTAAATGAAGTAAGTCATGTAATATGACAGCAGTCCTGAACACCCAAGTAAATCTGTTACACAGTGGATGAAATAGAATATATTTCTCCTTTTGAAATGGCTGAATCAAATGTCTGATCTTAACCCAAATGAAATATAAATTTTGTGGCATAACCCAAAAGCCATATTGATGTAAGACAATCTAAAAATATTAATGAGTTAAAGCAATTCTATAAAGAAGAAGGGATCAAAATACCTCTAACTGCTAACCAGTGACAGGGATGATAGAAAGGTTTGCAAACTTTCTCTCAACACTGTTGTCATTACAATTGTGATTTTATTTCACAAAAATGATAATCTTGTTTTTAGCAAGCACATTGTTTTCTACAGTGCCATGTATGTAGAGAATCTGTATACACAGATGAGTCCCATAAATACTTACACATAATATGTTTTCATTCATTTACATAATATGTGGGAGTGATTTTGTTATTGTCTCTGTGGCATAGTAATTGTTAATGTGCTTAAATTTAGAAATATCTTTTAAGCCACATAGTCTTCTTCAATCTGATACTCTTTAAATGTTTGAATTACAAATCCCATTATTTGTAATACGTTTCAGGCAAATACTATGGTATATGACAGATCTTCCCTTAAATGGCTAGCAATACCTATTGAGCAAAGCCACCTGCAAATTCTGGAATTTTATTTGGTTTAAAAATAGTTTTCTCTTCAGGTTAAATCTACCCTTAGACTCTAAACTATGTCAAGGGAAAGAAATCTTTTCAAATGAGAAACATCTCATTTGAATAGAGACCAAGAATTGCCCTCCTAAAGGAGAAACAGAGAGAAAGAAATGAGACACAACTTGTTTTTTAATTATTTATGTGCTAATGAGTTGGCAAGCTGTCATGCTATTTCATAGCATTGAATGCTGCTAACCTCCAGGTGTATGTACATTATTCTGCATTTGGGTGAAGAATTTGAAGACTTCTCTATATCTGATCTTACTAGGCCGAATTTTTCAGTGATTATAAAAAGCCAAATTAACTTATTTACTGTGAAAAATCAGGCTGTGTTTTTTCTTATAAGGATAGTTGCTTATTGACATGTTTTGAACTTTCACACAATATTTTCATTATTTGGAGACATAAGACTGGGGAAGTTAGTTTAATTGTCATAGATAATATTGGGGAATGCTATCATGATTTGCAAAAATATTAAACAAATAGATGTTACAGCAAAGGGTAGAAAGCAACAATTAGATACATCACCTCTTTTTTCTGTCCTGGAAACTTATTGACAAAAAATGTAGTCATGGTATAATTTCTTTTCCCTTTAATAATAGATGAGAAATTTAGAGGACTTTAGATAATAGTATCTCAGAACATCTTTTCTAATCTGAATATTATTATATGGATATGGATATGGAATATATAGTATCTTCATATTAACCTTGAAATGTTTTTTACTGTGGTGAACTCTTAAATGTACTCTTTAACATCTTGCTTTTGATTGATTTATCTTCTTTATTGCCCCCCCCTTCCAGGTAAAGAAGTTAAAGGATTTCAGTGGCGATCTATCAAAACTTTGTCAAGCAGATTCATTTATGTATATGCTAATCCAGGTGCCAAAGTAAGGAAATGTTGGGTTTTTGTTATTCACACTAAATTCAATATTTCTTGCATCACAATTTTAAAGCTTATTTTGTTTATTTTCAGCTATTCCTTGCGCATTGAAGCAATGGTGTTAAAAAAAGAATTTTCTCCATCGTGTACTTCACTGCAGAAAAACATGACAATTATAAAAATGGCTACAAAGGGTAATTAAACATGCTGCAGCATGCATTAGGATGTTGTTTTTCTTAGCAGGTTAATCAACTAACTAGAGAGATGAGATCTGGAATTTCAGGTACCTATTAGCTATTTAAAAAAGGAAGCTAGCTCTGACACATTCCATAAGGGTGTGTGTTGCCATGTACATATGTTATCAATCAAGTGTGAATGTTGGTGTATAACAATTTTGATGTATTCTGAATTTGACAGAATCATTTTCCATTTTTTCTATTTTTCTGTATTTGTATTCTGATTTTGCTTTTCTTAACATCATATGATTTTCAGTCTTTTTCCACGGCATAACAGTGACTTTTTTTAGCTTTATTAAATCTTGGGAACAGCACAGATGCGCATTCATTTTTCCTTTATACATTATTCATTGTTATAATACTATTATGACTGAGTAATGGTGCTTAATTTATTGAATGAAAATCATTGCATTGTGCAGATAGGTAGTCATTGATTTTAGACTAATACTTAGCTACTGTACATTTAGTCATGGTTTATTGAATACCTTTATGACATGGCCTCCTAATGCTGATAGTAAATGACTTAAAAGAAGCTAGATTCCCAAACAGCTAAACCATAGTTTGCAAATCACAATGATTGCAAAATCTTGTGCTACATAAATCACAGTATGAATTAGAAAAATATATGAAACCACCCATTGATTCTTAAGATCTAATCATGTTGCATTTCTCTTATCTCAGCTGTTGATTGGTAAAATACTTACTCTGCCTTAAATCTGTTGTGCTATTTAGACATTTATTGGCCTAAGGAATAATGCTGTCTATTAGCCATCCAGAAACATCTAAATGCATAGGGGTTCCTAAGGTTACTCTACTTAATGAGCCTCTGGCAATTTCCAGTATGTTGGTCTTCCAGCTGCATAATACGTAATTTCATTCAGAGCAGATTTAGCCCTCTTGAACTAAAAGGACTATGGTGTGTCATAAATATATATTTTCCTTCTGCATATCCCTTCCTACCTGGAATTCATTGTAGGCCAGACTGATGAACATTGTTTTAGGGAAATAAATGTTTAATCTAGGGAAATAAATTAATCTTCTAGGTGTTATTTTCACACATCTACATAAAAGGAGCATTTGCACAAATTCAGACAGATTCAAATAAAATATCAAAATGAAGTTGAGTTCCCTGTTTCCTTTCCAAAGAACATTCCAAGCCCCCCCATCCACCCCCAAATTCTCATAATTAGAAGACCCTATTAAATGGCATAAGTTGTAGCAAAAAAGATGGAGCCTAAAAGTTTTGCTTTGCTTGTCCGCTGTGCGTAGGTCCATTTTATAGAATACAGTCTCAGAGTTCAGAAAAAAAGAAAACCTATTAGCAAAGGATGGACCAAGGCAGCTGATATGGTTTTCCTTAGCTCCAGCTAAAATTTGTTTACTTCTTTATTACATTTATTTTTGCCAATAATTGGATTTATATCCTCTCCCTAAATTACCTTTAAACTTTTACTTTTAGCCTAGCTTCCTCTAAGAAAAATAAGATAAATTGAATGTGCAAAATATTGAAGTATATTTTTTTGCCTCCTAAACAAATGCCCATTGGATTATATTTGTTGTGTCTTTTTCCAGAGCTGATGTGCTGTGAAGAGCTGCATGCCATATTGCACTTGGTCCTTCAGGCTGGGAATATTATGAATGCAGTAAGTGGATTAGCCTCTTTGCAGATGGCGAGTAGGGCAAAGAATTTCAAGCCTTGTGGATTGACCTCCCATATCTCTTCTGCCTCCCCCTTCACTCTTCTGCATAGGGAGGCTGTGCTGGCAATGCAGTTGGCTTCAAGCTATCCTCATTACTCAAGTTGGCAGATACAAAAGCAAACAAGCCTGGGATGAATCTGCTTCATTTTGTTGCTTTGGTATGTAAATTGCCATTTCTGAGATAACAGTCTATAGACATCTAAGCAGAAGGAATAGGTAATGGATGGGATATTATGGGACAGATAAGGGCTGCAAAACTGAGGAGCAAATTGTTTTTCCTAATACTTGCTTAATTTGCAATGCTCCTGAGAATCTAAAATTTAGCATTTGTTTTAGTGATTTTGTTAATATTTCCCTGCACACTGGTTTAACAGCTAATTTGAAGTGTCCAGAGAGAGGGCAAAAAAGAGATTAAGCAGGAAATGTTGTACAGATAGTCCTCAGTTTACAGCAATTCATTTAGTGACCGTTTGAAGTTACAGTGGTACTGAAAAAAGCGACATGACATTTTTCATACAACCATTGCAGCATCCTCATAGTCACGTGATCAAAATTCAGATACTTGGCAACTGAGTCATATTTATAATGGTTGCAGTGTCCCAGGGTCATGTGATCACCTTTTGAGACCTTCTGATGAGCAAAGCCAGGTTCACTTTAACAACCGTATTACTAACTTAACAACTACAGTGATTCACTTAATAACTGTTGAAAGAAAGGTCTTAAAACGGGGCAAAATTCACTTAACGAATGTCTTATCAACAATAATTTTGGGCTTAATTGTGATCATAAGTCAAAGACTATCTGTATTAGTTTTCAGAAAAGGCACTGGTATGTTGCCTTTATCTAATGGCCTTTCCTACTGCAATTTGATTGTATTCAGTGGTAGACTGTTACTCAGTCATTCTAAAAATGTCCACAATTAAGATGGAAACTTATCAGTTTTCTTAAATGCGGTTTTGAAAAACATGGTCCATAGGTTTAAAGCAGAAACCTCTTAATTGCTCTGGGGGAAAATACACATTGATTGCTATTGAATGAAATGAAATGTTACTGGGATTTTTGTTTGTTTCAGGAAGCCCAAAAGAAAGATAAAATTCTTCTAACCTTTTCAGAAAAATTGCACCATGTTCATGAGGCAGCAAGGTAAGTAAGAAAATTGTAAACATTGGGTTATTCTCTTCACAGAGAAGATAAATTGGTATGCAGAGTTTGTGCATGAAAACTGAGATTTAAGAAAATATTTACTATAAACTCTGTTTTCATTTTCATAGCAAAAAAAATGATGAATGCAGCTTTCCTGTTTAGAAGTTGAATTCAGGAATATATAAAGGGGCTTTTCATGGCAGTTAACTTACTAAATCTTATTGGGTTATACATATTAATTGAATGCATTGATTAAAGTTACGTTTAATGTTGCAATCATATTATTTAACATCTTGCCACCATTGTATCCTTCCACTTAAGAACCAGAATTGTAACACTCATATTGCATTAATGCAAATACTTTGATTTCTGTTGTGAACGTCATGGTTCAACAGTGTTGGCTGATGATTTGCTTAGACGCTGTTCACTAATGTGTCCCATTAGCAAATACCATGTTTTAAGTTGTCCACATTTCAGTGGGGAAATACTCTTTCTCAAGGTAGATTGAGATTGCTGTTTCTCTGCAGGATATCTGTAGAAAGTATTGAAACTGAACTTCATTCCCTGTCATCAAAGACAAAATCTCTAAAGGATAATATTCGCCGGGACACAGAACTCTTTCGGCAGATGGAAGGATTCCTTCAGGTTTGTCACAGATTCTTGATATGTCTGTTTATTATACATTTATATATTGAGCTGCATAATTTAAATTCGGTTAGTGTGCTTAACAGATAATAAACCCCTTGTTTCTCTTAGAAACCCTTTTCAGTGGTACTCTTGCTAAAATTCTGTAGGTATTTTAAGGGGTTGCTTTTCACAGTCAAAGCAACATAATTTGTTGTCCTGAAAGGGTATGGTGTGTGAAGTGGTTTTGTCAAGTGCCTATTATTTAAGCAGTGCTAACTGGTGGATCAATGGTATTTCCTGCCCACCCACTTTCCTCTGGTTGCGGAAAAAATAATGCTTTAAAAAGGTTTCTTTTCTTAACAAATATTACCACTTCAGTATGGAAGCTTCTGTTTGTGCTTTTTTCAGTAGCTTTCAGGTGATGTAGTCTGAAATTCAGTACAAACATTTAATTGCACCACTGTTTCAATTTGATGAAAGCCAAGTAGTATAATGCTTAAGGCAATTGACCCTATCGGTTTGCTCTTATGCTGGTGATCAAAGCATTCTTTCCTACAATCTCAGATTTTATTTGATAAAAATTCTTCCATTATAGACAATTTTAAACACCCTGGTTTTTAAAAGTCTGTTAAGTATTTTATTCATTATTTCTATAAAGGGTAAAATAGTTGAAAAACAGGAATTAGTGTCTTATTAGTTTGGTAAATTAGTAATTAGAATAATACTACCTTAATGTGTCTCAGGTAAGATGTTGCATTTTTTAATATTCATTAGTATACTGTGATCAGTCTGATGTCCAACTGGATTTTATAAATTCAAATAGTTTTACAATTGATGTCATACTTCTCAGATTAGTCTTATAGATTGAGGCTTTCTAAGATAAAGAATGAATTTACTTCTAGGAGAATGAAGAACTGATTTTAGTCTACAACTTATTTTTAGAATACTTTGTTTTTCTGATTTATGGATAATATCTGCTAAAACTGATTAGCTTTTGCATTGGATAGGTTTGACTCTTGTGTGTCTTTTCTGTCCTTCATATAATTGCATTTGTTGCTTAAAATGTTCAGATACATAAGGTAATACTTGCTTAAAGCTTTTGTCTTAATTAAGATCTCATGTATCTAGTGATAGCATAGTTAGGGAACCAATTTTATGACCATTTTTACTGCAGTTGTTAAGTGAATCCAGCTATCCCAATTGACTTTGTTTCTTGGCAAAGGGAAGCAGGGAAAGTTGCATAATCATGATCATGTGACCACAAGATGTTGCAACCATCATAAATATGAGCCAGCTGCCAAGCACTCAAATTGTGACTATGGAGGTGTCAGCTCTACAAATGAGCAATTGGGGAACATAGTTGCTTGCATAGCTTTTGTGGGTGGAACATTTAACTTTGTATTGGAAAATTGTTACTTGTGTATCCAGACTTGATTTCATTCTTGACCAGGCCGATATTTTGTAATTAATAAACATATTATTTGAGGAATTGAGCAAGCCTCTGAGTTCTGCTTTATTTGTCTCTGTCTGTCGGAACCATGACAGGAGGTTATGCAACAGTCGTAACTTTGAGAACAGGTCATAACTAACTTTTTCTGAGGCTGTCATTATTTGAATTATCATTAATGAACGGTTGTAACTCAAAGACCACCTGTAGTTAATTGAAACACGCATACTTAGACATTCTGTTTGGGCAGGTCCATTAAGAGGCCTATATTCACATGTCTTGGGTGGTGTTTACATTAAGTTAGTTTCACATAACACATTAAATAAATATACACATTAAGTAAAGATTCTGAAAGTATTCCATTTCTAAATAATAGGAGAAAGTAAAATTTTAAAAGGTTGACAATACTTATTAGTATAGAGTAGATAAATGGGAAGTTATTTAGAGTGAAGTTTGATTTTATCAGATTAATGGTTTGCAACCTTCCCTGCTTCCCTTTGCCAAGAAGCAGTCAATTGGGAAAGCTGGATTCATTTAACCACTGCAGTAAAAATGATCATAAAATTGGGTCCCTAAACTATAATTCACTAGATGCATGAGATCTTAATTAAGACAAAAGCTTTTAGGAGGTATTATTATCTATGTCTGAACATTGTAAGCAACAAATGCAATTATATGAAGGACAGAAAAGATACATAAGTGTCCAAACCAACACTTTTATTGTTTAGCCTTTGAATATTAGCTATCATAGTTTACATTAATGACAGCTGCCAACTGTCATTACACACTCCTGTACTTCATTGGTAACAGTTAATACTACAAATGATTTTGTATCACCTATTCAGTATTGAGAAATATTTAAGTTTTCCTAATGTCCTTGTTAATCTTTTGCTGGCATCCTGAGTTTGATGTGTAGCTGATTAAGAACTTGATCCCTGAATTGTCTTTGCAAAGCCCCTTCTTTGTCCACCCAAAAGTGTGGATTCAGGCAAAGCAAGGGGCATCTAGTCTCTTTATAAGGTACAGAAAGAAATGAGGCATGCTTTATATTCAGTATATGTAATATGTCAGAAACCAAGCGATCAAACAGTAAAGGAAATTGATTACACGTGAGACTTGAACAATAGAAAATGTTGATTCTAGATAACATTCCACAGCAAATTTATGGGTTACATTATTCTTTCCTAGCCGACTTTGTATCTTTCTTAAAATTTGCAAGTGTATTCAAGGACTTTCAGAATACACTATTTATTGTTTAGAATTGAAAAGACAAGTTTTCCGCATACAAAAATAGCCTTGACCTAGAAGAAAAATACATGTTTTCCTGAAGTTAAAAAGAGGCCTTGACTGCTATGTTAAAGGTGCTAATATCACCTTTTAAAATGCTAATACTGAAGCAAATATTTAAAGCAACAGACATATAATTGCCATATTAATTTTAATTAGACTAATTCCAGGTTTCAGTCTCCCTTTATTTTAAAAATGCATCTAATATAATCTTTTCTAAAAAATGCTGAATGAATCTGATTTAAAAATCTACTCTCATTATTACTCATAAACAACCTGTCTAATGAGAAAGGTAGAGCCAATTTTTCATACTCCTTCTTTAGGTTATCTTCATAACTCTTTGCTGAGTGAAATAGCTTTTTTTTCCTTTTCGTATAATAGATGAATTTAAGATAATCTACCTTTCTTGGAGTAGCATTTATGTATCTCCATGCCTTTTAACCTTCAGGCTTTCTCTTTCATTTTGTAAGCAAAGTCATCAGGAAAATAAAGCTTAATACATGTCTGGCACTGACATCCCTTTTTTTAAAGAAAGTTTTTTAAGAGAATGAATGGAAGTTCTGAAGGCATCTCCTTTGTTTCTGTTGCATGTTTTTTAAACAGAAAAAAAAAGGAATTGGGAAGATTTCAGTTTAATTTTCTTGAAATGTATGATTGCAGAATCTTACCTTGATCAAAATCTATTACTGGTTGTTTGTTAATTGGATTTGAGTTTGAAACTCAGTGGTCCAAAGGGCTATATTAATTACAAGAACGTATGCTGAGGCTCTTGATATACATAAGTGGATTTTATCTGTTTATAATTTCAGATGAGATTTCATAGTTGAGTCTTCTGCATCACTGTAGATAAAATGAAATATGTGGCAGAAAATAATAAGCATGTACTGTATTCCTCTCCTTTCATAGATATATATTCTGTAATGGAATACTAATGCTTTCGATCAATAATCAACATTCTTTATATGGCAAGAGTTATCTATTGCTTATTTCACAAGTGCTTAGGGTTTTTACCCTTCCTTTCTCATCATTTCACTGAACTAAAGGGAAGGAGAAAGCAGCTCTTTGGGGATCTGCATTTTGTGAAGAGAGGTATAATATATTTGATTCATTTCTGAATGATGAATGCTGTTGGCATAATTATTACCCATGAAGTGCCCACTCGTTCTACTACTGTTTTGTATAAACTTGTATCGCAAGGTTTGTGCCATACTTTAAAAAAAAAAAACCTGCAAAACCTGTTTGACTGGAAGGATAAAAAGTTGTATATAGACCAAGGTGAGCACAGAAAATGTGCCAGTGCTATAGTCTTCAGTCTCTTGCTACAGATAACACTCTGGATTTCTGAAATTAGCAACTGCATGCATAGCATGTAAGAAATAATTATTCATCAATCTCTATGTATTTTACTTTCATTTAAAGTTTGCTGTTAAAGAATTAAAAGAACTCGACCATTGGAAACGAGATCTGATGAAAGAAGCACACGCCCTTATAGACTTTTTGTGTGAAGACAAAGAGACTATGAAACTGGAGGAATGCTTTCAGATCTTTCGAGATTTTTGTTTAAGATTCAACAAAGCTGTTAAGGTAACAACAACTCCAAAACTCAGAAATATCTATTGGCCTTAAGTGATAAAGTTGCTTTATTACTATTAATATTGTGATTTGATCCATTGAGTCAAATAATGCATGACACTCTTTGGGGCTACCAGGGAGCCATGTTCTCTGTTCTCTCATCCCTGCTGATTTTCCAGAGTTGTACTTCTTACCCTTGCCAAATTCCTGAAAGAGCTATTTCTGCAGAACTCAAGATCATAAAGTTCTTGGCGTACACAATTACATATGTGTCCATATAAATATGTGCAGCTGTGATTATGGTTCTTGACAAAGCTCCTCAGGTGCACAGGAATAATGTGTATTTTATAAATCTTTGTTACTCTTTATTCATTTATTACTTTATAGTGCCACCCAATCATGAAGATCATAACTCAGATAAAAACAACATCTGTTGTTTTTTTAAAAAAAATAAAACATATTGCACATGAGGCAAGTTCATCCATCCAAAGCAGCCCAGACAATCTTTGCCTGAAATGGTATAGGGTATCCTCCAAAGTCCCTTCCCTTATTCTGTTATTCAGTCACAAAAACTCCCTACCTAGTTCCTGGAAAGGCAAGTAGGATTGTGGCCATCTGGCTGTCTTGGTTGAAGCTGTTCCTTGTAGTAGGTGTAGCAGTAAACAAGGCATGTCTTCTGGACTCTTATATGATGGGATCTAGAGCATACCAGCCTTATCAAATCTTATCAGTCAGGCAGAAGTAATTGGAAAAAGGCTTTGTAGGTCACAATCAGCACCTTAAAACACATGCTGGAAGTATACGATAACCAGAAGTTGATGGAATATTATATGGACACGACTTGAGTAAGACCTTGTGGTCCAGGAATGGGCATAACTGTCATACAAGATAAATTTGTGCAAAGGTTTTCAAAACTATGCTATTGCTTGTTCTTCAAGCAGGAGCCATATTTTAAGGACCTAAAGGTGCTTTTTTTTTTCAGAAGGCAACTGGACTTGCGTTTCTTTTGAAGATGTCTCACTTCTCATCCAAGAAGCTTCTTCAGCTCTGACTAGATGGTGGGGAGTGGGAGGATTTATATTGCTTGCAGACAGATGGTCATTTGAATTTCTTTAAAGAGTCATTGAAACCATTTTGGAGGTTTACCTGTGTCCTGAGGGTCACCTGAGAAGTGCAAATATGTGTGGAGTTATGATCTTCATGATTGGGTGGCTGCAGGATGTTTTCTACTCTGTGTCTCTAAAGGAATGCAAATGACCATCTGTCTGCAAGCAATATAAATCCTTCCACTCCCCAGCATCCAGTCAGAGCTGAAGAAGCTTCTTGGATGAGAAGCGAAACGTCTTCAAAAGAAACACAAGAAAGTCCAGTTGCCTCCTGAAAAAAAGCATCTTTGGGACAACCATACCTGGATGACTGAGAATCTCCATAGACATATTTTAAGGAGAACCCCAGATTGCTCTTTAGATCTGTCTAGGGCAGTATAACCCCATCCAGAATCAAAATTAGAAATTCTTTACATCCAGGTGGTCCTAAAATCATAATTCACTCAGTTTTGCTGGGGTTGAACTTGAGCCTGCTTTCCCCTATCTAGATTCCCATGATCTCAAGTCACTGAGATGTAAGTTTAGAGGCATTGCTTGAATGGCCAAGCATTTAAATGTATTACTGGGAATTTATATGTATTGCTGATAATACACAATCACTTGCCAATACCTGGGCAGGTGCTGGAACATTCTAGAGTTTATAGAAATTTGTTTGGTGGTAGTCCTGCAAAAGGTGGCTGGGCATATTTCCTGCTGAACCCCATTTGTTTATTCTTGACCTCCAGAGCAGTAACACATTCACCTTTGAGCTCCTTGTTCCATCAAGTTTGTTTAAATTATAATTTTATTTCATTTACTTTGTTTCATTGTTTCTCATGAACTTTCATGCTATGAAGGAAGATTGGTTGTGGCTATTCAGCCTTTAGCCTTAGGGTCCTGTCAGCACTGCAGGAATAATATAAATATATTTTTGGGCTGCCCAAGTCCTAATAACTCTGAGCAGCTTACAATTAAATGTACCTCTTCTAACTGACTGCACTGATGAACCTGCTACCTCAGTTTTCCTTCATGTAAAGGGCTTGTCTGAAATATTTTCTCAAGGTGTCTTGGAGAAGGAGGCTTATACCCTATTTATCTCAGCTTTTCATTGATTAGGCCTTCTTCCTGTCCTTCAAGGACCTTTTGTCCTCTACAACCAACTGTGTAGGTTATATCAGACAGCTCTGTAGCAGTCCAGTACAAAAACAACCAAGATAGCACAAAATATGCCCCTTTTCTGTATCTGATGCCACAGATATATTCAGATGTTTTTATAAACTCTAGAAGATTTTAAATGTGCAAATATGTAATCACATGTGTGGATGCCCAGATGACCACTACTAAACCTGCACATACATGAAAATTACCAATTCTTTCCGATCTGGTTTGTGTGAAATGTAAATTATTGCAATGATGGTTTTCATTACAGAAAACTCAATTTTTTTAAAAAAGCAAGATTTATAACATTAAAAGCATTTAAATGCTTTATAAAAGAAAACAATATGGGGAAAATGCTAAATATACTGAGGTATGGGTTATTATCCTACCTTGTACTTAAAATGCATTCACATTCATAGAAATATTCAAATCTGGACATGAATTTTACTGTTTCCTTTGAATGGTTTGCTTATGTTTTCCTAATATATTGAATGACAACTTTAGAATTTTGGGCAATATTATGACTGACTTTATTATTTAAAGAATGTTTGAGCGTAATGGAATAAAATTTGAGGAGCATATAATAACCCACTTGCAGTTAGGCCTAAGTATTTGCAATGAGACATCAACAAAATATTTACTATTCCATTTTATATTCTGATAGAAAATTATTATAGTACTACTTTGTTTAAAAATATAGATGGGGGACAGGTAAGGAGGATTAATATAAAGGCAAATTTAATGTAAATAAGTATTTAATTCCATGATTATAAATATGTATTTTCTGAACAGGAAAACAAAGAAAGAGAGGCTCAACAACTTCAGCAACTACAGCGACTTAAAGAGCTGGAGGACAAACGCCGGTCGTGGGTTGTTGGGGATATCAGTGCTTTTGGCAGGAGCAGTAGTGAAAATGATGTTGGTACACTAACAAAGCGAGGACTTGAAGAATTCTTACCCTTTTTGCAACAAAGACCCCAAAGTCCTTCATACAGAAATACCAGCACAAGACGTTCTCGACATTCCTTGGGCGTGACTGCAGAAAGAGAACTCTTTACTTTCCTGGGTACCTCAAAAGGGGAAGATCCGAACAAGTTTAACAGTCTCCCTCATGAACATCCTTGCCCAACAAGACCAAATGTAGCATGGTCACAAAGTAAGGAGCCTGTGGATGTCAGCTTCACTCGTTTGCATTTAGACCAAGGTTCCAAACACAAGGAGTACAGTTACCAGTTTTTACCATCTCAGGCTCAACATGTAGAAGATACTTCCCATGATAACCTCTATAGCAATCAAGAGAGGTCAAATGATGAGAAGTATAGGTTCAATGTGCCTTGTATGGAATCCAGTGATGCAGTTTCTTGGGACCCTTCTATGGAAGAACATGAACACATTTCTGGACTGTGTAAGTTTGACTCGCATGAAACAAATTATATAGAGGATTCATCTCCAATTCATTTTGTGGCTGGAATGCAAGGTTTAGATGCTCAGGATGATCGAGCCTTACACTCTCCTGGCATAACAGGAAATCCATCCAATAGAGAAAATACTAATTATAAAACTGAACATTCTGCCAAAATGATGAGTTATGTTAATGAAGCTCTGGAACCTGGTAATGATAGCCCCATATCTTCAGATGGTAGTATTTCAGGAACTAAAACTCAAGGACCAGTTTTCTTTGAATCAGATTTTGAATGTTCATTGACACTTGATCTCTCAGAAGAAAGCAGTCCAAAGCCAGGTGGCAATAAAATAGATAACAAAAATGGTGCTAACTCCTCTTATATGAATGATCTGCAAACTGGTGACAATGCCATCTTTTCTAATGATAAATCTGACTGTAGCAATAAGCCTAGTTTTCCAAAGGAAAAATCGGTAAGGAGCAAAGATGCATTGGGACCAAAGAGAAATTCTTTGAAAGACAAAACTTCAGGTAACACAAAATCCAGCACTGCCTCTCCAAATCATCCCAGACCCGTGAGAACTCTGAATTCATCAGAGAATGCAAGCATGAGAAAAGTTGTACCCATTTCTAGGTCCACTAAACCAGCATCTCCTAGTTGCCCCAAAAAACCAGAGACTAAGCCTGCATCTCGAGACACGGCTGTAGTTGAAACACGTCTGTCACGTCGTAATTCCGTCCGGGGTATTATAGACGCAGCGCCAAAACCTCAATATCGGCAGAGTATATCGGTAGAAGAGCCAAAATTTCAGCATGGAACCTCAAATTCAAGCAGTGGCTATTTTGAGAAGGAGCCGCTTCAGCATAAAGGCTCTTTCAAAAAGCCAAGCTGCAAACCAGTCAGATATGTTCCCAAGTCAAAAAATGATGAAACAAAAATGTGCCGCTCCTTGACCAAATCTCAGGGCCCTGTAGATGCTAACAAAAGCACATCTGTCATAGCTCCCAAGGCACCTGCTCCTGTTCCGAGTTTTGCAAGAAATACAGTGGCCTCTTCTTCAAAATGTGCAAAGGTGGATTTGCCCTCCCCTTCTAGAGCCCCACCTCTCACAAGGTCTTTGTCTCAAAGACTACCTCGAATGAAAGTAACAGCAGCCTCTGATGATTCCAATCCAAAGGAAAATGGTGGAAGCACACTGAAAAGAGCCAACAGTGCTAAAATTATCAAAAGAAACACTGACAACAGTGAGCTTCTAAGTGTTAAAGCAGAGTCTGTGCTGAGGGAACAAATAATAACGGAAAAATCAGGATCCCTTAAATGCAAAGATGGGAGTCAAAGTACAATTGGGAAACTATTGAATCACTTCTAAAACATAAATGCATTTGTATCATTTGGCAATATAGAATGTGAAAACCAGGTTTCTCATTGCTGACTATTTTTGTTATGAAAGATTCTAAACAGTAATGCTGTATTTTGTTATTCAATAGAAACTAAGGTACCTTATGCAAATCTGAGGGATGCCTGAATTGAATGTATTTCAAAACTACTGTGATGGAATAGCTGTAACTAAGATCCCTTGTCTTGGGGAGATAGTACCTCTTCAGGAATTTTGCATGCTAAAACTGATTTCCTCAACTTAGTGTTCTGCCAGACAAGACCTCAACTCCAAGTTGGCTGGCTTGAGATGAGATGAACTAAAGTTAATTACATGTAAAAAAATATTGCAAAGTTGGGGAAGATTGTGTTAACAAATGCTTTTATGCAATGAAAGGAAAGGAATTCAGAATTAGGAATTACGGCCAGTTGTTGTATTGTCACTGCTTTTCTGAGAATGCAGTCCTGAACTTTTTTTTTTTTTTTTTTTTGCAAAAAGTATGAAAAATACACATAGATCATTTTAAACACTTGGGTTCAAGAATAACTGTGTCTGTTGCAGAGTCCATTGCTGGCAATTGGACACATGGAATTTCTGGCCTACTAAATTATAAAAATGGAACCCTGCTGGCTTTGGAAGGGGTGTGACCGTAACCTCATCTAAAGAATATACAGCATGTCTTCAGTTATATGTGTGTCTTTTAGAAGGAGGGAAACGTCTGCTGGGCAGAATTTTTATTCTCCGTGAGTGTAACAGAGCTGCATTGCATGTAGAAATACTGTAGAATTCTAAAAGGAATGATTGGTGTTGGAATTAGTTGGGTTAGCTGGAAGCCATGGCTCTCAGAAACCACAAGCAGTACCGTGGTTAGAAAAAAATGTTTATGGTTGATTTGGCTTGTCTCAGTCATGTGCAAACTTGCCAGCTTTAGGTATACATAAGTGCCATGTTTGTGATACCTATCACAAATGCTGCAGCTTGAAATCTGCAAGGGATGCAACCTTTTGCAGAGCATTTTTCCTATCAATTCTGGTTTCCATTTATTTTTAATTATGCCACTTACTTGAATTGCTGCTCCAGTTAGGAAAAACCTTCCGTTTTCCTGATACCACTTTCTTTTAAAAAACAAGTAGGCTTGAAATGTGCAAATTTTCTTCAAGTATGGCAAAAGGCTCTTTTGCCTCAAGTGTTGGTTTTAACACTCCTTTTTAAACTTCACTTATAGACGTGTGTGTGTGTGTGTGTGTGTGTGTGTGTGTGTGTTAGTATGTTAGTGTTAGATAAATAGTTCGCTGCATGAGATATCAGGTCAGGCTAAGATACAGAGAATGAGGAAAAACCTGTTAATGTATATTTTGCATTCTCCTTGGTCTCTTTCCAAATAAATATTGGGCAGTGAGTTTTATAGGGAAAGTGGCTATTCAGCCTCTTCATTTAAACCAGGGGTCTTCAAACATACTGGCTAAGGAATTCTGGGAGTTGAAGTCCACAAGTCATAAAAGGGCCAAGTTTGAAGACCCCTGATTTAAACAGCTGCCATTTTATTCATTGATGAAATATTGTTAAAAAGCAAATAATGATATTAATATAGGGGCAAATAATGTTAGTTATCAAGCCATGTTTTCGACATTCCCACTCTTTGTTCTATATGTACATCAGGTCCTGTGGAATTTGCCCAGGCTGACAACAGACATTGAACGAATGAACTGAATAATTTTACAGTTTCAGCTCATGATATTGTGTTTTTCTGTGACTGAATTATTTTTCTCTACCCAGCTTGTTTGCCAAAATGCCATCAAGTGTATAGTTGAGCCACCACTTCAGTAGAATGGCTGGCCAAGCTTTCTTATGGTAAATGCTCTTGGGATGGTATCATTACTTTTGGTTTTAGCAGGTTCTTGAGTTCTCCTTCCTCCATAAGTAAAATGCTCTATCTACATCATTTTATACTCATCTGCAAAAGCAGGTGGTGGATTTTTATTACCTTTTGATGGTAGTGATCTTGAAAAGACAAAATAATTTAAATGTTACATGTTTGGAAACTGTAAGTAAATTTCTATATAAAAGTATATGTAAAAATGAACTGGATGTATTTAATGGACCATTTATACATTTCTGAGTTTATCTTGCTAGTTTAATAAAGTTCCCATTTATGGGATTTGTGCTATATGTTTCCATTCTTCTACTGTGATTTTGCTTAGTATTTTGATTGGGATTCCACTTGAGAACCACGGTGGAAAGATTAATCATAAAATACCTTGGAATTATAAATACAATTAAGTGACAAATTGACCAATTTACCTTCAGCATTTAAGCTTATTGTGAAACTAGATACGAGATGTCCAAGAGAAGGGTGCCAATGCTTGTCTTCTGAACCTAAGAAATAGCCATCTTGGACTATCCAATTTTCCTGCTTCCTGCAAACTACAGCTGCTGTTGTGGAAGAGCCTCAGGCAGGATATAAAAGCAACTATCCATAACTGAAAGTTGAAAGAAAATTTAAAGGTTGCTTAAGCTTAGGGTGCAAATAATATTCTAGATGCCATATTCCTTTCTAAGCGAATTATAGTCTGGATGAGGTATTTTCCGTTCTAGTTTGAGGGGAAACTAGTTAGGTTGCCTTATGAATATTTAAAAATTGACAAGTCTGAATTTGCCATTGCATTTGTTTATATTCACTTAGAATATTTTATCTATTGCTACATTTCAAGAAGGGGAATGACACTCTTGTTTAGACAGGATTGGAAGCAGCCTATGACATTAATTAGGCTGCCCTTTCCTAAAGACAAATAATCCCAAGTACAAGTTAAAAACACAATTGTCTTATAAACAGGAACACAGAAAAAATAACAGCTGAATCCACTGGATCTGGCACAAAAACATTACAGTTGGAAACACCAACAACTGATGAAACAATGTCAAACTGCCAAAGCTCTTTTAAAGAAAGTAGACTTGTATTCCAAGTCTGCCTTTCTACTGCACATCCTGGTGTGGTACATACAGTTTGTTAAAGCCAAAAGGTTTTTGATGTAGAGTGCTGCCTGAACCCAGCCAGTTGTGGTTTGTTTAATAAATTATTTTAAGAAATCATTTTAATACACAGTATGTTAGCCCAACAAATTATTTTGTTAATTAAAATTTAACAGGGTTTTAAATTACAAATTTTATAATAATAATCATATTTGTTAACACTAGTTCTCTTAACCCTACTCTATTAAAGAGTAACCAACAACCTTTCAACACAGAATAAGATGAAAGGGCGACATGTGCTGTCAAAAGCTAACTGTATCTTGGAAGGCTATAAATTATAACAATGGAAGATCCTAAATCTGGGATAAACACACACAATTCAGGATTTCCAGCTAATTAAAATAATGATACTTTCTATCTACTGTTAGTGTTATTTTTATTTTATGTTTGATATTTGCGGATAAGCATTATGTAGAAAACTTTAAAATCTATGATAGTTTCAGACTTTTTCCTTGTCATTAGTTGTTTTGGTTTGGAGACATGTCAGTGTTCTCATTTCTGGCCTGCTTTATAATAGTGATCACATTTTTAAGAGTTTTGTATTATTTTCTTAAGACATCAAGTCTGGCTTTAACTCTCTAAAGGTTTCAGATGTTGTTCATATATTTTTGGAAATTTCATGTATTCCATCCTGGGAAATTTGCCTCAGAACATTTCTTGAAATGTTAACTTGCATCTCCCATATGATGATTGAATATCATAATAGCTTCCACATTTTTTAAAATGTTGCTCTTTTGGGGGGAAATCCCCAATTACCGTTTTTTACTAACTGCCTAATTATTTTCTTGTTCTTGGGTACCATTTATAACCCTATATAAATATACATAGATATGAAAATATATGCACACCTTCATATTCTGTATTATTTTATTTATTAAATTCATATGCTCTCCATCTCATAGATGAGCAGCTATAGGCAGTTTACAACATCATAAGCCGGCAATATAAAACAATTAAAACATTAAAAAAAAATTAGAAATTTTAAAAAGCTAGCTAAGCAAGGAATCAATACATAAACAGGATGAAATGTGATCTTCTTAGCAAAAATCTTTCTCTGATCTATTAACTTCCTTTCCTTTGTTACTCCATTCATGCACTTAGCTTATTGATTTTAATTCAAAGATAAGATAAACATTAGCATAATGACTTCATTTTGGGAGAGACCTTGCAGATGCAGAGTCATCTTTTAGCAAGGGTAGAGTTTTCAGATGCATAGCAGTTGCATCAGCTTGTTAACTAAGATTTACTCCATAGTAAAGAGTGTGGGAAAATTCCATTTCAGTGCTAATGCATTCTTAAAAGAAACACAGCTGGCATATTCATCCCTGGAATTTTGCATAGGTTTCCAATATTGGTCGTCTCACCTGTTTTAGGATTATTTTGAAGTAATCTGAGCTAAGCGATGCAGGTATAAACTACAGGTACAGCTCAGATTACTTCAAAATACAGGTAGTCCTCGACTTATGACTACAACTGAGGAGAAAATTTTTATTACTAAGCAAGACAGTTGTTATTTTTGCCACATTTTATGATCTTTCTTGCCACAGTTATATGAATCACTATAGTTGTTAAATCATAACACTGTTAGGTAAATCTGGCTTGCCCACTGACTTTGCTTGTCAGAAGATCGCAAAAGGTGATCACATGACCTAGGACAGTGTTTCCCAAACTTGACAATTTTAAGGCATGAGGACTTCAACTCCCAGAATTCCACAGCCAGCGTTGCTGGCTGTGGAATTCTGGGAGTTGAAGTCCTCATGCCTTAAAATTGTCAAGTTTGGGAAACACTGACCTAGGATACCGCAACCATCATAAATGTGAGCCAAATGAGGATGCTGCAACAGTCTTGTGAAAAACAATCATTAGTCACTTTTTTCAGTGCTGTTGTAATTTCGAACTATATAATGATTGTTTGTCAATTTTAAAGGTACTCTTGAATCCAAGCTAACTCAATTTGCAAATATTTGGGTAAAATAAAAACCAAATTCAAAACTTCATGATAATGACAAGATAAGCTAATTACAGTTACCTTGTGAAATAAAAACAGAAGGTAGAATATAATTTTGGCCAGAATATAATTTATTTTCTTTTGGTGATAAGAATGTTTTAGAATAGAAGGTGACAGTGACAGTAACTTGTAGTTTTCAACTCGGTTTCATTAAAAAAAAGAAAATTATATAAGTGGAAAAGCAGCCACAGACTGACCTCCTGTGAGGGCTGCGTTTGCATGACATGCTGACTCTTTTACCACAATACTTTTAATTAGATGGGAGGAAAGCTTAATATATTGTGGGAGGACCAAGCAAGGGTCATTTGGGAAATTTAATTTAGCCTGACCCATTTCCACATAACGATAAAATTGCTCTGTTACAGGAACACTTAAAAAGTAAATTCATCTGAATGTCATACAATTGCTAGGGACTACATAGAGATACCCGTATAGTTTTCTTGGCAGTAATATAGAGTTGTATGCCTTTGCCTCTTTCTGGAATGTTTTTTTTTTTCACTCTCTAGCCTGTAACCCACGTTTTTGATCAATTTCCCATTCCAATATTAAGCACATTAGAACTTGTTTATTTGTTTGTTCACCTCTAGGGTCAGCAAGGTGCAGCCACAAATCAAGGGTTTCAGAGAGAATCTGGGATATTTTTGAAATTGTGGCATAGTTTAGCAAAGCCTGTTGCTGCTTCGAATGAGCATGCAACTAGGCTCTTAGTCATATAAAATCATTTGTGCAGATTGTCTTTGTGGATCCCAGAGGCCCCCCTCATTTCCAGAGAAACTTCAAGAGATAAAATGGCACAAAACATGCCAAGAAAGATGCTGAGGAAAACTAGCAAGAATTTATGAAGGGCTGCACTGTGATAACTGTGACTGCATCTACTTATTTTTCTGCTCTTGTTACACTCAAGGATAGTCAGCTAGTGGCTTTGTTTTGGATCATTCAATCTCTTCTAGATACTGCAGGCTGTTGAAACCCTTGCAAACCCCCGTGGGAACTTTTTTATGTTGCTTGGATCCTCATGGAGTTGGATTCTTGTTGTGCAGATCCTATCTTGTTTGATTATCTGGAAAGAATTCAAGCCTATTAGTCTTGATAAAGGGTCCTTGGGCTCTATGTTCTGCATCTTGTGTCTTAGATCCAGGCTGCACCTGAGTGGTCAAGGTCTCTTGGAGATAACATATGGTTGAAAACAGATAGTGATGAACAGGTCTCTGATTTGAAAGAAGTGAGGATGCTCCCTCATCTCAAAAGATCATCACTGGATCCAACTAACTTTGGCAATTTTCATCCAGTCTCTATTTTTCTTCTTCTTGGAGAAGCTTGTTGAGAAGATAGTAGGCTTACAGCCCCAAAAATTCCCGAAAGAAGCAGATTATCTAGAAATATTTCTGCTGGGTTTCAGATTGGGTTACATTATTGGGTTACATTATTAAGATAGCATCGATTAGATTACATTATTAAGATAGCATCGATCACATTTACAGATGTGTGGGGAGTGTGCCCTCCATGATTTCTAAATAGTTTTCAATTCCATTAATTATGGTGTCATCCTAGGGTGGAGGGGAACACTGTTATTGTTGAGTCCCTCGCGGAAGGCAAGACACGAGAAGCAGTTGTAGTTCTCAGTTTTCTTTATTCTGTGTTCAGCTTACAAGTAGATGGCTTCAGCAGCTCCCAAAACCTCCCAGCTTCTTATATAGGCATTTCCCGGGTCAATGCGATACTTTTCCCGTGCCAGCACCCGCGCATGCGCACGGCGCTGGCGACAGCCTGTCTGGTCCCGGGCAGCTTTGCACCTGCCCGGGACTGCCTGCAAATGCCCGAGCCGTTTGCAAGGCTCGGGACATAACACCCCTTTCCCCCGGGCTAAAACTACTACCAACATATAAACATTTATTTTATGCAGTGTTCTGCTTCTCAGTGCTCCTATCGTTATCTGGCTTTTGTTTAGCCAGCAATGTTATGTAATCCTCTAAGTATTTAGGAGACTTCCTTGCTCTCTGTGACCTTCTCAGCTCTGGGTTTCTGACAGGTGTTCCCTGACTGAGGGGTGAAAAGAGCCTGTTCCCCTTATCATGCCTTGGTGCCTTCCAAGGACTTTGCCCCGATGTCTGGCCTGCTTGCTCGCCCACCGGGCTCGTCAGGCCAGGGCTTCTGTCACTTTGTGACCTGGTTGACCTGCCTAGCTGTAGGCCCTCGGGCCCCTTGAAGTGATAGCCACTGCTGGGCGTCTCTATAGAACCTCCTAGGTCCGTCCAAGACCTGTCAGGAGGCTGTCCAATCCCTAAGCCCCGTTCTGTGTACGGGCTCGTGTGGGTCTCTGTACCTTCCCAAAACTCAGTTACTCCCTGATTTGGGCTAGAGGTGTTGCGGTCGGGACTTGGTTCCTCGACCACCTCCCTGTAAGTTTGACCCCCTGTAGGATTAGGGTAAGGTCAGGCCAACTCTGGGGATTGTGTGCCAGCTCTCTTGCGTGGAATGATTTGTTGGGATGCTCCCGGGTATCCTCCATGACTGGAGTGCTGTGTGATGTGTGTGGAAAGTGAGTATGCCCCCGGGGTGACTCCCTGGCTGGAATAGGCGTGAGTGCCTGTTGTGTGGGTAAGCTCCATGAATTCCTTTTCGGAGCACTTGCGGAAGCTTGAAATGGGCCGTCAGTGGCTCCATCAGTGGAGATGGGCAGCAACTCGTGCCCTTCCCTTTGCTCCAAAGGGTCCCCCTCCCCCCCTGGAAAAGACCCAGGAGTCTCAGCTGGAAGATGCCGCCTAGGGCGGAGTTGGTCGATGTGCCTGCGCAGGACACGACCGTTGTCCAGGGCTACCTCGTAGGATAGAGGACCCGTGACCCTGGAAACAGAAGCGGGGACCCATGTATGACCAGGCCCGTAATTGCGAGTCCAGACCGGGGCACCCTCAAGTAGTTGTCTAGGTGCCCTAGGATGTGAAGTAGATGAAGGCAATCTGTCCGGATGCAACCGGTCAAGTTTAGTAGTAAGTTGACGCCCCCAACGAAGTTCAGCTGGGCTTCTCCCTGTAGACGTGGACGGTGTGGTGCGATAAGAAAGGAGAAAGTCAGCCAACCTGTGATGCCAGTCCCCGTAGGTGAGTCTTTTCAAGGCGTCCTTTGTGATGCGCACCATACGTTCAGCCATACCGTTGGTGGACGGGTGGAAGGGTGCAGACGTGGCATGACGAATCATGTTAGCTGTAAGAAAGCTTGGAATTCGGAGGAAGTGAATTGAGGGCCGTTGTCAGACACAATGACATCTGGAAGCCCGTGTGCAGCAAAAATCCCCCTCAGTACCTGAATAGTCTTTGCAGTGGTGGTGGATGAGACAGGTACAACCTCAAGCCATTTGGAATGGCTGTCAACAAGGACCAAGAAGAACTGGCCCTGAAAGGGTCCAGCGTAGTCAATGTGCACCCTAGACCATGGGGACTGTGTTTCCTCCCATCTATGCACGGGAGCTTGGGGCATCTCTGGGCGAGATCATTGGCACAGGTGGCCTGCATGCACCTTAGCCTCAATATCTTTATCTAAACCAGGCCACCACAAGTGGCTGCGCGCAAGAGCCTTCATACGAACAATGCCAGGATGACCCTCATGGAGGGATTCTAAGACCCTAGTCCTCATTGAGGTGGGAATGACAACTCTGTTTCCCCAAGCAGACAACCCTGAGAAAGGGACAGCTCGTTCCTTTTGGACCAGAAACTCTGAAACTCAGGACTAGGGCAGTGCTCAGGCCAACCAGACAAAACCCAGGAACGGACACGTGAAAGTGTGTGATATGTACCTATTTCAGCGGCAACATCCCTGGCACTAAGAGGGAGCTCGGCAAGGCTTGGATAGATAGAATGTTGACAGCTGGCGCAGGGTCAGCTTCTACTACTGGCAGAGGCACTCTACTGAGGCCATCAGCATGGCCCATTTCTTTCCCAGGCTTGTGGAGTAGAGAAAAATCATATGCAGACAAAAAAATAGACCACCTAAGCATTCTAGGGAAAATGATTTGGGGAGTCTGCCTACGTGTGGTAAACAGTCCCAGCAGAGGCTTATGGTCAGTGAAGACCGTGAACTACCTGCCATATAGAAAATCATGGAATTTTTTAATTCCAGCAACAACAGCCAGAGCCTCCCTGTCTATCTGAGCATAGTTGCGCTCAGCAGAAGACAATGTTCTGGAGTAATATGCAACAGGAACCTGAGTTCCATCAGACCTGAGGTGGCTCAGGACAGCTCCAACCCCGTAAGGGGACGCATCAAAAGCGATGCACACAGGAAGGGACTCGTTGAAATGTGCAAGTACACTGTTAGAAGTGAGCAAAGCCTTGACTTTGTTAACACAACCCTCATGCGTTTGTGACCACTGCCACACTGCTTGTTTGTCTAGTAGCCTGTGAAGAGGCTCAGCTACACTAGCTTTATGTGGAAGGAAGGAATTGTAGAAAGTCAGGAGGCCTAGGAAGGCCTGAAGTTCGGCCTTGGACTTTGGCCTAGGTGCTTCTAAAATAGCAGTTAGTTTGGATTCAGCAGGGTGAATCCCAGCAGCATCAATTTTGAACCCCAGAAATTCAGTAGAAGGCACCCCAATCTTGCATTTGTCTTTTTTTGAGCTTGAGGCCTGTTTTCCTGAATCTTAACAGAACAGCCCTTAGCCTTTCAGCTAGAATGTGTGTGGAGTCTCCTGCAATCAAGACATCATCAAAGTAGGGGCAAACCCCCGGTATGCCCCGTAGTGTGTTTTCCATTACGCTTTGGAAAATCCCAGGAGCGACATTCACTCCAAACTGTAGCCTTTTTACCTTAAAGGCTCCCCTATGGGTCACAATAGTCTGAGCTATAGCAGCATCATCATCAACAGGCAGCTGTTGATACGCTTGAGCTAGGTCAAGCTTTGCAAAAACGCGCCCCCCCCCCTTGAGGGAGGCCAGAATAGGACTGACCACAGGAACAGGATAGGCATGTTGCTGCAATGCCTTATTAAGAGTGCATTTGTAATCAGCACAAATGCGAATGTCCCCATTTGCCTTTAGAGGCGTGACAAGGGGGGTCTCCCAAGGACTGGAATCAACAGGTTCTAGAATTCCCTGTTGGATCAGTTTGTCTAACTCAGTGTCAATTTTACTCTTTAAAGCAAAAGGGACCCTTCTTGCTTTAATTCTAATGGGAGTAACAGTGGGGTCTAGCTTTAAGGACACAGGGGGTCCTTTGAATGTGCCCAGCTGGGGGCTGAAAACATCTGCAAATTCTTTGCAGACTTCCTGTAGGTCAAGTGTTTGTAAGCTGTTGAGTCCTGTGACGTGTATCCCCAGGGCCTCAAACCAATCGAGTCCTATGAGACTCGTTCGTTCACCCCCTACTACTAATAAGTCTAGTGGATCTTCAAAACTCTTGTATTGCACGTTAAGGGTGGCCTCCCCCTTAACACACACTCTTGAATTTTGAAAATCTGTTAACACAATGTCAGAAGGCCTTAACTTGGCCTGAGTTCCACTACCGGAACAAATCTTCCTAAATGTATGCAAGGAGATGATTGAAAGGGCAGACGCTGTGTCTAGTTCCATAGTTAATGGAACCCCTTGTAGCTTCACCTTGAGTGACAGCTTTTTTTTAATGGGCTTGTGTGTGCCTGTCCTGAGGATGCTCCTTCGCGAAGCGCAAAACCCTACCCTATTCTGGCTGGGAACCCTGGTACCTTTCAGGCGCAGTTCTTCCTGAGGCTGTACCTTTCGTCGGCCCAGACACACAGCTGCAATGTGTCCTTGTTTGCCGCATGCCCGGCAGGTAGCGGAGCAGAACTTGCAGTCGGTTCTCCTGTGGCGATGCACTTGAGTGGAGCTGAAGAGCTTCCCTTCTGATTTCCTTCCTTCGTGGGGTGGAGACGGTCGACTTCCTCGTCCGGATCCTCCTCGGAGTTTCCTTGGACGTCTTCCTGGTGCACGGATGCAACTTCTGGACTGTTCCTGATCGGCCGCATGTTTTTGACGGCGCCGCCTGCTGCTTCTTCTGCAGTGACCTCTCTTAAGGCATCTTGGAAGGACAGTTCTTCTTTGGCGAAAAGCCTCTGTTGTAGATCTCGATGCCTTAAGCCGCACACGAATCGGGCCCTCAGTCGTTCTTCGAGGTCCTTGAACTCGCAGTGCTTGGCGGCCTTCCTCAATGCGGCGATGTATTCTTTGGCCGACTCTCCGGATCGTTGATCCCTCTGCTTGAAGGTGTGGCGCCATGCGATGACGGACATCTTAGGCTGGAAGTGCTCCTTCAGTAGCTTCTTTAGATCTGCGTAGCTAACAGACTCTACTGGAACAGGTGCTGCAAGGTTTTCTGCGATTTCGAAGGCGTCTTGACCACAAACACAAAGCAGGGTGGCAGCCTTCAAGCTATCTTCCCTCACTTGGTTTGCCTTGAAGTAGTTCTCCACCCTGGCTACGTAGGACTCCCACCGCTCTGGATGTGAGACGTCGAACTCCGAAAGCCTTCCAACCTTTGCCATCTTCAGGAGACGGGTCTATCAGCCAGCCTACCCCCGAATGCGCACTGGATTGGCGAGTAGCTGCCGAGTCGACGCCATTCCGCCGCTCAGGACTCACTTGGGTAAGCTTACACTTCTTCCTTTCCAGGTGATGTAAAGCATCCCATCCTCGTCACCAGTGTTGAGTCCCTCGCGGAAGGCAAGACACGAGAAGCAGTTGTAGTTCTCAGTTTTCTTTATTCTGTGTTCAGCTTACAAGTAGATGGCTTCAGCAGCTCCCAAAACCTCCCAGCTTCTTATATAGGCATTTCCCGGGTCAATGCGATACTTTTCCTGCGCCAGCACCCGCGCATGCGCACAGCGCTGGCGACAGCCTGTCTGGTCCCAGGCAGCTTTGCACCTGCCCGGGACTGCCTGCAAACGCCCCGAGCCGTTTGCAAGGCTCGGGACATAACAGTTATGGTGTTGTTTTTTTACTTGGGGACTGGTTACTATCACTGGCGAGGAAGTCCTGCCCTAGACTCCTTCATTACAGAATGCCTCAGGGTTTAATTCTTTCCCCACTCCTATTTAACATCTACCCACAGGAAGCTACTAGGTGAGGTCATTCATCAGTTCAGAGTTAAGTACCATCAGTATGCTGAAGATATTGAGCTGTACATTTCTGTCCAAGGCTGCCAAGCCATACAGGCTGTGGGGATCTGGATGGGGAAGAAGACTTTGCATGGGATTCTAGTCTCTCAGATACTGTTGATAGGTAATTGGGGGGATCCTTCTGGATTGATGACTCATTCTCCAGAATCAAGTAATAGGTGTGGCCAGCAAAGCCTTTGTACGCATTATCTAATGAGTCAATTATGCCCATTCTGGAACTTCTGGTCACAGCACTACCTTGTTGGATTACTTCAATGGCTCTTCAGAGGGCAACCCTTGAAGAGATTGTCTAGGATGCAGTGACAATGGCAGATCAATCATTACAATTGATTGTAGTGTGACAATTCACCATGATCAAATTGCCACAGGCCAACTCGCCATAGAACAAGCTTCCAATGGCCAACTCACCATGGGACAACTCACTGCGGAACAAGAGTTACACTAATATCAAAGAAATAGTGGAATAGAATCACTAAAGAAAAGATGCCAAAGGAGCGACAAAATGAAATGTGAACAACAAAAATTAAAATAACTTTTTAATTATTTTAAATAATTAAATTGAATTGTTGAATTTTCCTACAGCAAGTTGGCCATGGCGAGTTGACTTGGCAAGTTGTCCCATTTTGTCACTACATCAGCTACATTCATTCTCACTCACTTCTGGACCAATTTAAGATGCTTACAATCACATCTAAAGCCCTGCATGGCACAGGGCCAGATTATTTGCAGAACTATCTGTCCAGTTGTGTGCAACCATCCCACCAAATCTCAACTGCAAAGAACATTCACAGAGACTCTGAAGAAACCACAATTCCCAATATCTAAGTATATTAAGACGTTTTGGGCCCACAAACTGGCTATAAAGAAGCTCATGGAGTTCCAGGGAGATTGACTGAGTATTCTCAAAAATGGTGAGTATTGCCATATGTGCTACCAGAACCACTGGTAAGGAAATTTCACTGGGTTAATGCCAGTCAGGTTAAGTGGATTATGGGAAAGAATACAGTAAACTAATCACATCCCAATGAATTTTAAGTTACCCATCTAAATAAAATCATTTAGTGAGATTTCTCACTGAGGCTAATTTAACACATTGATCATTTCTCAAAATAAAAATGTTTTCACAAGTAAATAAAGTCAGTTAAGGCATTCAAGACTCATGGAGCAAGATATTTCATGACTGGTCTAACTTCTTAAATGTTTCTCCTCCTTCAACCAGGAAAAGGTGTTCCCCCACTAAATACTAATAAATGGGCTGGCTGGTATGAGAAGAGTCACTGTTATTTTCCTATATATCCACACCCATGCTAACAAAGCTGGCAAATGTTCTCGTATTAATTTCCTCTTCCTGTTAAAGAGATAGGAGTAACTACAAATGTACACTGTGTGAAAAATACGGATGTCTGCTTAATGCAGAACAGAAATTTTTAGCAGACATGGGATGGTAGACCAATTTGTAAATCAATGAAAGAATAAAATAGCCATACAATTTACATGGGATCACATATGAGCCAAGGATTGATTTAGGTAGCCTAAATATACTGTTTCTTTTTTCTTTTTATCCTTTGTGTTGCTCATTCCTGGTGATGCTATTACTTGATTATGTTATCTCTTGCTTCAAATCCTAATCTATCCTTGCACAACAAATTAGGTCATTCTCCCTACAGGAAATAAAGCTAAACCCATATAAGTGAAATAAATGCATATTCTTCCTTTGGCTTTTCTCTCACATGCTAAACTTAATGACGACTATGAGTGTGCTGGCTGGGGAATTCTAGGAATTGACGTTATATTTTCAGGTTGTCAAGGTTGAGAAACATGGGTTTAAACAGTAGTATGAGAAGATACTAACCGAGCAACTATCTGGCAGTTATCATCATCCGTCCCACTGTAGGCCTGAATATGATATTTTCAAATATAAAATTGCTGCATGTTCTATTTAAATATTGTTTTTCCATTCTCAAATTCAGAAATCCTGTAGCTATATTTTAAGTTGTTTTACTATATTTTCCGCTCTGATATTTTCATTTACTTTTCTCCTATTCCAACCCTTCCTTTAATTTTGTCCAGAGTAATTTACTCCCACTCCCGTTCCATGTATTGTCTTTTTTCCACCCTATCCTAACAAGCTATGCTATAATTTGCTCTCTTTTTTGTTCTTATTGGAATATTGTTTCCCCTCCCCCTCTACCAACATAGTTGGTTGCTCTTCTTTTTTAAAAAAATTAGTACACCCAGAACTTCAAATTTCAAATGAAACTAATTGGCAGGGGTAAGCATAGCTGGGTCAGGAATTCCGGGAGTTGAAGTCCATGAGTCATAAAAGAGACAAGGTTGCCTACCCCTGTGGACCTAGGGGATGAGACAATATTGAGAAAGTCCTTTTAACAATCCTACAGCAACAGGTGGTGAAGGTTAGAGTTCACTGATATTGTAGCATTTTGACAGGAAAGAACTGCAAACAAATGGCCAAACCCCTCATTTTCACAGGAATGAATTTGTTTTAAAATTAAGATTATTGGTCATGTTATGTCTGCCTAAGGAGAAATTCCACAGATGCCATTTTTAAAGTCATGTAATGCAGGGATAGAAGAACCTTTTACATTAAGTATTTCCCTCTGACAGAGCTGCTAAATATAAAAAGACTTTTGGAAATAAAACTCCAAACAGTTCATAAATTTTCTTCAAATATGGGTTTACTCCCTGAAACTATATTCAAATATATATATATCCTTAAAACTCCTAGATTTTGTTTTGGAAGGTAGACAAACCACCTTTTATATCAAAGGAAACTGTCCATCAAAGAACATTCCTCTCAGATAAATTGTTATGGGTCCTCCATGTTTCTCTCTCCCTATGAATCTTTCTCTATTAATGAATAAAAAGGCTCTCCATGTAACCTTGAGCCTATCTAAAATAATGTCAGCATAATATTTGCTATCCTGTTACTAATTTCTATTCAGCTCCATGATATCATTATTGAATTACTAGCAAAAAATTTTTTGCTTGGTTATAGACAAGTTGATTTCCTTTAATGGCTTTCAGCTGTCACCAGCTAGTCATTAGCTGCCAGTCAGGTCTGTGCGGGAAAATGGTTGTCCCAAACTCTTTCTTTAGGCTGTTTTTTCTACTCTCTTTCTGTATCCCATTAGGCCATCTTGCAAATTTAAATAAATGCAAACAAAGGAAATCATATGAAAAGGCTCCAAACCAGAAATAACCCCAGAGTGAAGGGAGATGGGTTCTGCCATGATTTACAGCTAGCTAGTGTTGTAGGGCAGAAATACAGTAATCTTCTAACAGTTAAATAGCCACTGTTTTACGTTTTGATATGCTAGAATGGGCAGAGGTTGAATGACTGAAGCTAATAAATGCAAGGTAAATAATATGTAAGAAGAAATATGTCCCCTCTTCTCCAAATGTAGTAGTAGAGTGATTGTCTTGTCTTGATTGATTATGTGCCATCAAGTTGGTGTCATCTCTTAGCTTTCTCCCAGAAGACTTCTACCTTGTTGAAAACCTAGATAGAAGTTGGCATCAAAAATGGTTTATGGGGAGAGAGAGATAATAGATCTGAATAGATTTCTTCTCCAAAATGGAATGGGAGATAACAGATCTGAAGGAAACTTGAGAAATAAAGTGCTAATGAATAGAGTCAAAGCTTGGAGGAAAAAATTGTGAGGAGATGAGAGGATGGCCCCCAATTTCCTAATATTTTCAAAAACATCTCATGTCAGCTATTGAACATCTGACCTCTCTTGTATGTCAGGGTGCTGAAGGCTTCTCTCTGTCCTGCGTCTTTGGGATCTGCATAATTGTAAAAAAAGAAAAGCAGTAGCATCTGTGCAGTCAAAGTTGTGTTCCCTTTTTACTTGTACCATAAATGTGCAATCCCATAAAAAGATACAAAATTTCAATAACCCAATTATGGCCACCATCTTGATTTTTCTCACTCCTTTGCAAACACCCCTACCTGTCTCTTCCCATTTTCTTTCTCTTTCTCGCTGCCCCGTCCTGACTTAGGCCCCACCACCGTCTCTCTCTGTCTCTTAAATTTTCTGGCTAGAGTTCATCCAGCATTATTTGTACAACTCTTTTCAGATTAGTCTGAGATCTGAAGATTGACCTACTTTTGTATCAACTAATGTAGGACATTTTTTAAAAAATTCAAATAATATGACAGGCTATTTTACATTACAGATCAAAATGTTAAATTTTGATCAAAACAGAGAAAATGTTCTGGTTTTGTATATTATTCTAAAATTCTCATGAACATTAAACGTTTGTTGCTGCCATGTTTTAACATTGTATGGAAATGACCTTGAGAGACAGAAGAAGAGCTACAGTTTAGATAGCCGTCTGATAACAACCTCTGTGTCTGAAGGAGGGCTGGGGGTGGAGAAAGCATTTCAGAAGGGATACTCCCTAGTTTTCAGGTGAGTAAAAGTAAAGCAGGGGAGAGTTGCAAGATTCTGTTATTATAACCTTACAATACAACGTTAGTATTTGTGGTTGGTGCTTCTTGTCTGGATTACCTCAAAGGCCTGACAAATATAACCTGTTGTGCTTCATAAAAAAAATCTGCATTTTTATCTCAGGCTACTCAGACAGGTGTTCTATTATGGAATAGTAGCATTACCACATCTGACTTGCAGTAATCCAGATGAACGCTAGATAGTAAAAAGGAGAGCTTTGTGTACTTCTTTGCTACCATTGTAATGGTATAAGAGAGTGACAGCTGCCACCTGATATCTGGATTTTGGCAGTTTTAATACTGGAATAGATTTTTAAGAAATAAACTTTTTTGCACAGTTGGAAAGAATTATTGAAGAAGTGGATAGAAGAATCTAAAACTATAGTAAATAAAGTATTACTACCGTATTCGAAAAAGTGGGATTATATTTTTGGAGATAAGGATATCTAATTTTATGTTATGAAGGAAATGTTTTTAAATGTCACATTTATACATTGCAATTGTGAGCCATGACATTGGTTATTTTTCTTAATTATTGGCAGAAAATGAATTCCACAAAACGAACATATTTTATTGCCTAAAACATATTTACCCCTCGTGGTATATTAATAGTTTGGTCAGTTTATTTAACAATAAGAAAAAATAGAAATTAAATGTATAAACTCTTGTATAGTGTTAAAATATCAAAACCATCCTCTAAACAATGTCTCAGGCATTAAAATATTTGTTTAACATTAATATGACAGCTATTAATAATAATATTAGCTTTTTATAAGACTCAATATCATTAAAATGATTTCTATGTCTTAATGTTTATTTAGCATAAAACCACTAAACAGAAATGTATCTTTCACATCAAAGTCATTCCCATGGCTGCTAGTTTCTTCTATTATTATTTCTGGTATAGTTGCTAAAGTTAGTTTGATCTAATGGTTAAAGCACCATAGTAGGAGATTGTGAGGTCAAGTCCTGCTTTGGCCATGAAAGGCAGCTGGGTGACTTTGCACCAGCCCCAATCTTAGCCCAATTCACTTCACAGAGTTGTTTGGGGAAAAATAGGAGGAAAAGTGATGGATATTTTCACTGCCTTGAATTATTTGTAAAAATAACAAAGATGGGATATGAATAAATAAAATAATAAAAATAATGTTTAGCTACTAGAAGAAGATTGCACAGACTGACTACAAACAACAGCATGAGAAAGTAGCAACAACAGTGCATTGGAAGATTTGCAAAAAATACCATTTGTCTGCAAGCAAGAACTGATGGGACCACAAAGTAGAGAAAGTAATAGAAAAATGAAAAAGCTAAAGTGCTCTGGGACTTTAGAATTCAGACAGACAGGCACCTGTTTTGTCAATAAGAAAGACAAAAAAGTCTGGATAGTGGAGTCCTGGAGTCAGCAAGAAAGAATTGGAGTTGACAGAGACCTGCAAATACAGAGACCTGCAAATAGAAATAGAACAACTGTGGCAAAAGAAAGCAAAAATAGTACTACTAATAATAGGGCTTTGGGTACAATCCCAAAACAACCAGAATGCCATTTGAATACCATTGGCATTGACAAAATCACCCTTGGTCAATTTCAGAAGGCAGTTTTACTTGCAATAGCTATCATTCTATGATAATACCTTTAAACAATCAAACATCAATATCTGCCTATCCCAGGTCCTAGAGATGGATTCAACAGGTGGATAAAAATGTCAAATCCCATCATAATATCTGGCTGACAAACCATAATGATATGCAGAATGATTATAAAGAGTGTTCAAATCTCAAAAGTTTTATGGTACATTGAGATCCTTGGCATATAACAGGTGTATTCTACCCTTAAACTATAGAATACCTTCTTATCATTTTTTTGTTAGGAGGCCATGTTTGCATAATATGATAACTGAAATCAAAGTGCAATTACCATACTGTGCAAATGTGAACAGCTAGCACTATGGCAGTGAATTAGATCACTTGTGTGAATTCAATTCCCCAAATTTCCTTAAAACCAAGTATTAAAGAGAAATATAAGCTCAGAAACCAAAATATGACAGTATTGGTCTCATGATTTTTTCATTTTATAGAAAGATACCTGAAATGCATCTCATGATTGCATGAAAGCCAAGCTTGCTATTCATTTAGATCTAGCATGATCTCAGAGTGAAGCAAAGGTTCCAGATGTGACCCTTAAGTTTAAGAAATTGGAAGACAAGAACAGGCAATCACTATTGAAGCAAACTCACTACAGTCTTGTAAATTGATGGCAAAAGGGAAGAACTAAAAGACCTCGGTCTCTATATTATTCACCATGTCACCTTGTCCATACAGGTCTGAATAATTTCCAGCAATACATCCAACTCATTCCTATAGTCATCTGATTTCCTAACCTATAGGGTTATGAGTTGATTACTATGTGAATGTTCCAGCTAATGTAGTACAGTAGTTAAAGTAATAGAGTAGGCCTTGAAGTCTCAGATTCAAGTCTATACTTGGCAATTGCCTTTGGAAATTCATTAGATGACTTTGGAAGTCTGTATGATTGATAACCTAATTTGCAAATCACGGGTTCAAACCAAAAGTCATTTCAAACTTGGCTTCAAAATACTGTAAATTGCATTTTAATTTTAATAAAAGAGATTGACAGTAATGGATTTCAAAATAAGTCTGGATAACAGCACCAAATATCCATTTTATACAGAAAAAATATTTTCTTACTTTGAGTTCAATAGCTTCTGCACAAAATATTTAAAATAGACTTGCTCTAGAATTGTTAGGGGAAAAGCTTATGCTTGATAGGACAATTAGCCCAAATAAGCAGATTAATGAACTGGTAAATTGAGGCTATTTGGGCATTTCTGGTGACACATTAAGGTTGGGGATTGTAATATAACATCCACCTCCTCCTCATCAGCTGTCTGTGGGAAAGGTGCATATATTTAGAGGATAGAAGCATTTCCTAAGTTCTGGACAGGGAATCTATACTAAGATTCAGAATGATTCTCTCCCCACCCACCCCCCGCTCTGATTCACTAAGATATAAGAGAGAGGGCACAAGAAGCACAATCAGAATATTGGCTGGCAGGGACCAGAAGGTAAGCTTTTTCTGCAGTGGCCCCTGCTCTATGGAACACCCTCCCTTCAGAGATCAGAATGGTCCCAACCCTGTCAGCCTTTCTACAAGGTCTTAAAAACTTAGCTATGTTTTTTTTATATTGTTTTCAAAAGTTGTTTTAATTTTTAGTTGTAATATATTTTATGAACTGTAAGTCACCCAGAGTCTCATGGACTGAGATGAGTGACCATAAAAATTAAATAAATAAATAAATCAGATTAGCAAATTTCTGTTAATATAGCCTTAATAATGTATGATTCTGGTCTTCCTGTGTGGAGTTTCCTGATCTGGTCTACCTTGAAAGGCTCATGATAATCAATTATATGTACAAGCTGTGAATAGGGAAATCTTCATGACCACTATTTTGTAAGTTTCTGAAGCACTTTGGATTTAAGGTGCTTCTGAGTACACAGTGACCCAAATAGAGCACTAATCTATTATTTCTTAGTTTCATGTTTTTATGAGTTTGCCTGCATGATCCAGTAAACAATCCAGTAGCTTTAAAGAATTGCAAAGAGTTGAAATGTTTATGGTCCTCATGCACCACACCTTTTTAGAATTGTATCCCAAGCCCTGTTTTATAAATCCACCTATTACATGCTCTTAAAATTTCAAATGTGCTCCTGGCCCCAAAAGGTGCCCTACATCTATATTGGGAGCTGTATTCCACGACCCTAACCTGGCAGGGTCATTGATAACTTGAGAGTTTATGTCATATGTAAGAAATGGATAAGATTCCTCTACAAATGTCTTGCTAATTCTATCCTCCAGATGTGATGATCCACAATTTCAAAGTTTTGCAGCCAACACATCCAAGGCTCAAATTCCAAGGATGATGCAGGTTTAGAATTTTGGGACTGCAAAGAGGACATTAAGTTAAAGAAAATCATTTTACAAGTGAAATAGCCTGTATCTTCAGCACCTTATTTGAAATATTTGGAAAGAAAATATGTGGATTTCTTCTTAGAGATAATCTTTTATATTGATATGATTTGTTATTAAAATCAGTTTTGGATTAAGCTAATCTAAGACATTATGACAAAAAGTAGACAAAAGTCTATAGATGGTTATGTGAAATGGGCATGTAAAGGGCTTTAAATCTATTGAAAACAGAAATGTCAAGTAATCTGTGACATTATAAATTCAGCAGAACCTGGAATAGTCAAATGCAACAGCTGTCAGAGTGGAATCTTAACCTGAGGCTGTTCATGTAGAGAGCAAGTCCATTGTTGTCTTTTTCATTTCTCTGCAAAGATCAACATGAAGCATAACTGCTACGTTGCCTCATCTTTTTGAACAACATAACTGCAGTCCTGTAAATTCTCCAAGATTTATAGGCTTCTATACTTAGCAGACACTGTCCAAAAGATGAACTAATTATTATCATTTTAATAAACTAGATGGATTATCTTACTGTCTTTCCTGTTATGGGTGAATACGTGTAGCTTTTGAACTATCTTGGTTAGCCCTAGGTGAAAGACGTGAAAATTATCTTGTCAGTTTTAACTCTAGCTTCTTGGTAATAATCCCCCACACTGATATTCATATTCTAATAAACTCTCATTTATCTTAGTAAACAACTGTTATTAAAAGTCTTGCCTTTTTGAGCAGAGAAATACAATAGTTAAATTTTGGTGAGCAGACCAAAGACCTAGTTGTTACAAGAATCTAGCACCAGTTCAGACTTCTTATAATCATGTCTTAGACTAAATTAGCACTTCTTAACCTCAACAACTTTAAGATGCATAGATTTCAGCCCCCAGAATTCCCCATCCAGTATGCTGGGGTAAGAGGATATTCTGTAGCTTCTGACTCAGTCTGTTTACTACTCTTTCTGCAACTGCTGTGGCATACATATTAATGGGAGCTCAGGAATGGAATAGCAAAGAAGACAAGGAATGATCAGGACACCACACTAATTGCTATTTTGGAATGCCTTGGCTTTGGTAAACATTCTGTACTAGCCCATTTGACCGCCAACACAATTTTATATCCATGTGTTTATTCAAGTGTGCGGTGAGTAACAGGGTGGTTTTCTTCACTAGAACCACACCAGGCATATTCAGAGTGACTCACTGGTGCTTGAGAAAACTTGTACTATTTCCTGGGCTACAAGAAAGATGATATAATTACCACTCAGCAATGGAACACGTGCCTCATCACGTGTATAGCTGGCTGAGCACCTAGGTAAGCGGTATTCCAAAAGGCAGATTTTGCATGTAATCTACATGGAATGCATTTTTCATTTTGCCAAACACCAAGCTAACCCAATTGTAAGAGAAACTGGGTTTGGGTAAGAAATGAAACAAGAGTGAAATTGGATAATGACAGACAGGTATATATCTTCTACATCACTATTAAGTTTATAGTATTGACTGGAATATCTTGAAGATTTGAAACATGTAAATCTTGGCTGGGTCCCTGGAAAATTTGATGTATCAAGTTTGATAATATATGGTGTGTGATCTTATGAACCAATCTGCAAAGTACTTTTTATTTTCTTTGCAAGAAAAATAGTTTCCAGGTTTGCAGTGACAACTGTAAGTATACACCTAAGTGAAATCTGACTTTAGAAATAGAGAAAGTTGGGGGGGGGGAACAGGCTGGGGATAAGGAGCTAAATATGTGAATATGGTCTTGCTCATATTATGATTTTTCCAGTATTGAATGTGAGATTTCCTAGCTGTGATAGAGCTAATCCACATAAAGCTTTCAGCAAACTTCCCATATTTTAATCAGCCAATAAGCCTGTGAATGATCAATAAGTTTTGAAACTCAAAATCCTGCTGGGAAGACCTAACAGGCTGGTGCTTCTGAATATGTAAATTAGCTTGGACTATTGACAACTGGCAGATACAGTATATTCCAGGTGATTCTGCAGTGCTGATTCCCCCAAGTTCTCTAAACTATCCTTGGATTCTAATGAATATCTATTAGGCTAACTACAGAATCTAGCTTTGTAGTACCTGCTAAAACTATGTTTTCATACACTCCAGCTATAATAGCTGCACAGGAAGTGGGTCCTTTCTCCACAGATGTTAGCAAGATGATATCTCACATTGTTCATAAACTAGATCAGTATTTCTCAGTCTTGGCAACTTTAAGACATGAGGACTTCAGTTCCCATGCTGACTAGGGAATTCTGAGAGTTGAAGTCTGCACATCTTGAACTGAGAGACACTGAAGTAAATTATAAATGCTGCTACATTGGAATGTTTACTTCTGGTTTGTCCTCATGTTTTTTGATATAAAGTGTTAGGTCCTTCACTTAGAATAGGATTAGGACTAACTGTATCTAGATCTTGACCATCAAATCAAATTGTCATGGTTCCGATAGATGAGACCAGTAAAAGCAGCATTGCAGTACTGACACAAATTCTTTTTGAAATTCTAATTAAAAGTAAAAATGCTGCAAAAATACAATTAAATCTCAACCATACTATGTAACAAAAGAGAAAATTCCAAGTTCCAGGTATGTTGAAATAATTTATTTCCTATTTGGGCTTCCCTGTGGTCTGAAGTTGATCTTCTGCCAAGACAAGAGGAAACATCTTGACTGAGTGCAACAAAATATTGAAAGGGTTGGGTGGAGCCCAATAAGACAGAAGTGAAGATCAAGAATAGCAGGAATAGAGGCCTCCTATTTTTCTGCCTGTTCTTCAGATCACAGTGGCTGTGCTCACTGTAATGTCCAATAGGCTTTATTCCTACTCTGGCTCTTTCTGTACTTGGCCTGAATGTGATATTTACGGATAGACTCAATCTCTTTTAAAAGAACTTCCAAGAAGAGGCTTGGTCAGGTCCCCAACTTCCTACCAAATCATAAAGTCATTATTAATCATAATGTAGCTAAAATTTGCAATTGCCATGAGGATAAGGCATCAAGAAAATTGCATTTGTTTGATATCATAAATATAAGTCAGTTGCCAACTGTCTGAATTCTGATCACATGTCCATGGGGATGCTGCAGCAGTCATAAGAGTGAAAAATGGTCATAAGTCACTTTTTAAAGTGCCATTGTAAATTTTCATGATCACTAAACAAACTTTTGTAAGTTGGGGACTACCTGTCTTATGTTTAGCTGCAAAATCCTTGGGTACAGAAATCCACAGTTTGGCAATAACCCATATTGTCCGGGGCTAGAATACAACACAATCTTCTACAAGCTATCCTTGTTTAAACTACATATTGTTACTATTTCCACCACACTTTAGTATAAAGACTATGGAAGCCTTTTCTAATTAGTACTTAATTTGGATTATAAAGAGGGTAAATTGTTTAAACACAGAAGCAAGTTCGCATACTTGAATGTGGACTTTATCTACATTTCAGTTTAGGTTATTATTTATTGTATGAATTTGAGTAAATAAACATTGACCTGCCCTGACATGTGCCTCATAGTAAATTTATTTCCAATGGCAGAACAGATTATTCAGAATATCTAATAAATCAGTTCTTAAGTTGTTTTTTCTATTCATTTTTAGGGCTGCTAGAAGAAAGAATAAATAAAATGAAATCATATGTTCTTAGTTCAGTGGTGTATTGAGTAACTTCAGCTTATGTTTTGTTAGTTTCAGTTTGCAGAGGGAATGCAATACAGGCTTGTCTTAAAGACTCATTATGAGGAATATTTAAATAATATATATGTACTTTAATTTGTTAAAGAAAAGTGTAAAGTTGATTGTATAGAACCTCTGTCTGTTGTTACAATAAACCTTTGACAATCTCTGGTTTCTCTAGTTTCTGGTTCAGCATGGAAATCCAGAAAATTGAATTATTCCATAGAGATAAGTATGGCTACCTTAGTCAATTAGATGCTAAAGCAGCTTTTGCTAGGTTCTTGTTCTCTGGATGCAATAGCTGTGAATCTTCCAGTTACAGTCAGGATGATGAAGTGGTCTGTTGGCTGGGAATTCTCATGCATAGGTTAGCAAGGCTGTTTTAAGATAGCTACAGCACTTCTGGGTGTGGTTTGGTGACTTTGAAAAAGTTAAACAGGTTACAGGATTGCTCTGGGTTAGTACCTTGACTTATCAGGAAATCCCAGGGCTATAGATTAGATTGGGAGGAGGCAGTGAGGCAATACCTCTGTATGGTTGCCAAGAAAACACATGGATACATTCATGTAAATCACCAGGGCATCACTCAATGAGAGCCAATTCGGTCTAGTAGTTAAGATACCAACCTAGAAATCAGGAGACAGTCAATCCTAGTTCCACCTTAGATATGAAAACTGGCTGGGTGGCTCTGGGCAAGTTACTTTCTCTCAGCCCAACTCACCACACAAGGTTGTTGAGGAGGAAAGAGTATTATGTATGTTCATAACCTTGAGTTATTCATAAAAATAATAAAGGTGGGATATAAATAAATCGAGTTTTTACCTTTAGGAGATCCTGACAAGTGCATTGGTAAGTAAGGGGAGGCAAGTAACCTGTCTAAATAAATCTTGCCTGAGAGCATAAGATAGGTGGATTTCAAAAGAAAGGTAACAAAATAAAGCAATGTACGGTAGTATTGAGAACCAGACTATTTTCTTAAAGAACATAGATCCCCAAGAATTGATTTTCTAAAGCATGATTACATTTTATCTTCTCTGACTATGCTTATTAGAATACAATTTCTGTCCTCTCATTATTTGTGCAAACCAATGTCATGTACTCTGTACAGTAACACTGTATGCACTTTTTATTCATTTTTATTTATGGATTTATCTGACGGCTTTTAGTTTTGCTAGAACAATAAATACATGCTAAGAGTTTAGCTAATTTTTACGTTTAGTAGTTCCTGAGATTTAAGTTTACTGCTTCTAGCAATGTATACATTTCTATTATACATGACAGGAAGCATTTGATTCTAATTAAAATGCTTCCATAAAAAATATTGAAAATAGTGATGCATACAGTGTGATTGAGTTCCTATATTACACTAAGCAGTGGTTTTCAGTTGTAGGTTACTGAATAAACCACAATATATAAACTATGGTTTACAAATCACAATGACTGATTTCACACAATACTTTTTTCTAAAACCAAGTATATTATTGGTGTATTAATGAACCCATATACTGTATATCCAATGCAAGTATAATCTGTTGCATGTTTACTCTGAAATTCACTGAGATTTATTCCCATGTAAATGAGTATGAAATTGGAATGCTTTCTGCACAATCAGGATTTCTAATACTCTGTACCTAGTTTTTTTAAATAAATTCTTGAGAAGTACATACTGCAAGATCAATCCTTTTGTCTTATGCATGAATACATACTTACACATGATATTGACTTCTGTTTTAAATATGTCCGTATGCACAAACACAAAGAAATATATGCATGCGCATGCTTTTTTAAACACTTTGTCTTATGCTACAGTACTGCAACTTTCTTTTTCTTCAAACCTAAAATTATGGCTTCTATGCCAGAGAAACTTGCTGTGGACAGTCTTGCCTGCAGCTCAGAAATAAGAAAGTAAGATTACAATGAGACATTTTGTTTGCTCAGGAGACTGACAAAAAGACCATGACGCAAAATAAATGTCTTTGTTTAATCAAGATGTACTAGCTTCGTGTCAGTTCTTGATATGCTTCCACTTCTTGTACATTATCCAATATGTAACTGCATATTGTTAACTTTATTCTTAAGTAACTTCTACTCAGATAGAAGAAGAAAAAAATAAATATTAATTTGAAGAAGGCATATATGTGTGTGACCAAGAGCGAGCAAGAGAGAAAACAGTACACATTTGCATAATAGTAAATCATAAACCATGATTAAGACAGGAAAATTACTTTGGTTACATAATGCAACATGCTAAAATATAACATGGCTTAATACGATAGCCTAATTCATACAACATACTAAATTATAATGTGGTTTGTTGGGTTATAGTTTAACCACTGTGGTTTACATCATGATTTTTATATAGTGCATTATATGAATAAATCTAGACTAGTATATTTTTACCTTACTGTGCTGTGCATATAAAATATTATTTCTGTGAAACAAATAGGTGATTTTTTTTTCTTGAATGAACTGTGATGTTTTGACAGTTTCATAAATGTAATGAAAGAGATGATTGTGTACTTTCTTGTGACAGTCTAAGGTGATGCTTTTCAATGTTTCCTATCTTAGGTTACATTAATACCCTTTCAAACCGTACTTGTTCCTGGCAGAATATTTGTATATTAACATAGATTTCATAATTATATTTTCATCTCTAAAAAATTTAAAGTGATTCACTATGTAACTATGGGAACCAATACATAACACTTACTGATGAATTAGATAGCAAGCCATTCCAATTCCATTTTTATTCATTCAAGTGGTTGGTAACCACTAGATAGATTAGAATCGCCACACACAGTGAGAGCAGAGTCTGGTCCTTATTCCTAGCACCTTTTTTTTTTCAGAAGAATTTACATGTATTCCCTGTATGTATGTGGATAGATGTGCACATGTGTGCTTTCATGCACCATTTTAATCTATTTGTACTTTGGAGCAGGGTTTTTGTTTAGACATTTTGATAAGTAGATTCTAGGTCAGATACACTGCGTTCATGATCCAGATTCGATTACATGTATTTTAAAAATAAAGTTTCTATATTGGATTTGACTTCTGGTAATTCTAACATTATGGAAGGTGTTCCATTGCCTTCTCCTAGTCTTTTCCAATGTATTATGGAAATTATCAGAGGAAAAATATTGAAACAAATGCATATAAGCTGCTTTGTTCTTTATCCCTTTTCAAATTGCTTCCACTATCAAATAGATGAGGCTAGGGACTCTGGTAGACAACAGATACATAAAACTGTGTCAGAATAGTATGAGTTTCATAGAAACAAAAATAACCTTGCAAAATGGTCTTAGTTATTTACTTATTTATTTATTTACAGGATCTATGTGGCTGCCTATCTCATACAACAATTCTAGTTGGCTCACAACAATTCATACAAACGTGGTTAAAAACAAGAATACCCTTCCTTACAGTCACCAGATCAAACATTCTGGCAGTTCACTATTGCTATAAAATGATCCAGATCTTAAACTACTTGTGGAAGTTTATCTACTTACCATCTTCCTGATAATACCTTATATGTTCTTGGCTAACTATGCCAGGGTAATAGCTTTGGGAGATCAAATTACTGATATCATATGGAAATCCCAATGCTCCTAGTGAAAGATAATCACAAAGCATATCTCAGTGGAAGGATGGGTGAAAGGGAGTTTCACGCAGATTCAGAACAAGAATATTGGTGGGTTGTTTAAGCTGGATTCTAATGGATGTAATAGCTTTTGGTTTTGCAAAGGATTGCCTGGTTCTAGGAAATTGTAAATGAGGAGAAACATTGAGCTGCAGAAGGCTTCTTAATATGCACTAGCCCAATGATTTGGAAGTTGTTCCTGCATCATTACTCCTGTTTCAGCACAGCCTGTGAAGGAACTCATTATTCATGATTTCATCTTGCCTATTTAAAATGTGTAATAGCTCAAAGATTCGGTTGATGGATTTCTTCCAACTCTTTGATGACTCAAAGATAAATTTTCAAGGTTCTCTTCTAACTGGTCCCACTCCCATTTTGTGGTTTAATGTTTACACTTGTGCTGCATGTCTTTACTAGACTGAAAGATCCTTAGGCCAGGATCTTATCATTTTTGTCTTAAGTAGCATTCACACCCATCAAGTTATAGATAATAGTTGCAGCTGCAAAGGTATGATGGAAAACTGCTTTAGCTCTATATTCCATTCTTTTCCCCGTGCCTTCTAGATGTATTAAACATCATGGCCGGGAATTATGATAGATGAAGTCTAATACAAGAAGACTGGGATTGCTTTTTTATTCAGTTTTCTAAATTTGGCTTGAGCCAAAATAAACATTCCTTAAATAAGGTTTAACAGAAATCTTAAGCACCCATTTCCAACAACAAGCAATCCTATTCTGTATTCTTTATTTGTTACCACTGCTTTTAATAATATGTATTTTAAAAGTAAGTGCAAATAAAAACAACTGAAGTTATATGAATTAAGTAAATAAAATCACACACTGCATTTGCTTTCCCATTTACCAAAAAATTAAAAATGCATTAATTAAATTTCAAGAGAAAGTAGTTGTATATTTGTTATGAAACAAGATGTCATAACATCTTATGAAAATCAAGTTCTAGCAGTTTTACGCCATGATGCTTATATTACTGTAATTTTAAAGGCTGGTAATATTCTATTCAGTGCACAATTTATTATCCAATATCTTTTTTAAATTTTGAGTTATTACATCCAGAGAACAAGAACCTAGCAAAAGCTGCTTTAGCATCTAATTGACTGAGGTAGCCATACTTATCTATTATTTCTACAGAAATACTCAGGAGTCATTCTTATTTGAAAATGGTTGGTGACACATTTTTCCTGAAAATATGCTCGTAACTGAATCATCACCCTCAGTCAGCTATTATGTAATGATATTTTCAGATATCTTTCAAGAATTTACTTTCAAGAATTTACAAAAGAAATATAATTTATCTAAAAAGGATAAATAGCTATACATATATTTTGTTGGAATATTCATGAGCAGGAAGAGTCATGTGGTAACTCAGTCAGCCAATGTGAAGAAAGTACTACTGAGTCCGTGCAAAAGGGTATTAAGTTAGGAGCTGAATTTTCAGTCTCAGGTTTGTCTCTGTATCTCTCTGTAAGAAGTCTTCATTAAGCTATGTTGCTGTAAAGAAGAATGTATGGTATTGTAAATATTTTGATATAAATATAAAGAAGTTATTTTGAATCAGCTAAATGCAGTCAACTGTGAGAGCTTCTGATTTATTTTTTCACCAACAGAGAAATTAAAATTCTCTAACATATTTGAAACATTATCTACATTGTTCAGTCCTGATGCCAGCATAGCTTTTAACACACCACAGCTTTTAAGTTGTTGGAGACTGATTTTCACTATAGAAATATTTTTCATAAAATATTTTAAAAACTAAACCTAATTTATCTAATTATTTCTCTTAATATTGCTTTCTATATATGTGTATTCATGTTATAAAAAGAAATACATGAGATATTTAAGTGTTTTGTTATATAGATTTTTGGTTTACAATTTTTAAAACTTTTTTCTTTTGGGGGAGTCCATTATGAATTTACTATATCATATCTCTTTTTCTTGTATTCTTGTATAAATAGGTAATTAAACATTTATATCAATTAGGCACCTATTTTAAACTAGATTGTTCTATTCATAAATAGCAATATAGTTATGTTTTTGGAATTTAAATAAAAATGTCCTTGGATAAGAAGGAGATGTGGATTCCATCTCTTCGTTGCTAACAGGTGGTCCTGGTCCTTGCCTGGATTCTCCTGGCCAACTTGCTGCAGCTTGCTGTACTTCCCTCAGCCTGTCGCTTGTCCAATTGACCCAGCTGAAATTGCTTCATCAGGTAGTACTCTCCAAGCCCTAATTCTGACTAACACTTGGCTCTGTCCTTTCCTCTGCTGACTCAAATTCACCGTCCTCTGAATTCATGTCTGAAGAGAGGTCTGGGGGCAGATCCATGACAGTGACTGAAGTTACCATGGTGCTGAACAAGGGCTACTTGTAAGAAGTTTCTGGAAGTTTCTGGGGTTTTTATATTGTTGAATTTTAAAGTCATACTCTGCCTGGTGTAACTGTGTACAAGTTGGGCAGCCATATAAATCTATTAAATAAATACAATGAATAATAAAAGTTCTCATAATTGCACTTTGTGCATTGATGACCAGTTCACAATTACAATGCATAGTGCCCCACAATCTGTGAATTGAGACCTTCATTGCCAGCTTCCAACAAGCAAAGTTAATGAAGAAACTAGTAGGAGGTTGCAAATGGCAGTCACATGACTGTGGGGCACTATGACCATGCAGGATTCATGCCATGCAGGATTCATGGCAATTGTATCTGCCGGAACCTATGCCTTACAACCACTTAGCAATGGGGTTCCTAGACCTAATTACCATTACCACATTTGCCAGTGTTTAGCTAATAGCCTTCATTCATACTGAGTTCTTCCCAACTGTACAGTACATAAGGACAGCGAAGACTTCCATCTACCAATATCACTTCAGCTCTGCATTAATAACACTGAAATTTCTTTTAGAAATATACTTTGGGGACAAAATTTTATTAAATGGCAGAATCACTGCTGGAAGAGGGATGGCCATATACATAATTTAAATAAATCTATATAATGGCTCAAAATACACATCAGTGAAAATTAATATTTGAGAGACTTCCGGTTTTGCGTCATAATGATGTGGCCAGGGGATTGTGGGGCTCATCTTGCAAGAGGACCCTGGAGAGGTGACAAAGGAGGGACCCCCCCTTGATCACAGAAAGATTGTGGTTGATCCATTTGATCGAGGGGAAGCCCTCCAAACTGACAAAAGAAAGGCTAGCTGCACCTCGGTGACTAGCCCAAGCTACTGGAAGCCGAAGTCCAAAGGCACTAACCAGAACAGACTATGAAGAGCATGTTGGAAACTGGGTGAGAATATCAATCTTTTCTCTTCTATCTTGCAACTGATTTCCTGGAAAAGTTCCCCAAGAAGGAAAAATCCTCTGAAAGTGAGAAGGAAGGGGATCACCTCCCCACCTTTCCATAGATGGAAATGGCTCTAATTTTTTATGAGGAACAGAAACATATTGAGATGGAATTTAACATAAAGCTATAATCCGGATAAACCTGAAAATTGTGGAAATTATTAAGATCTTCCCTTTGAAAAAGTATTGATGAAATTACAAGAAAACAATTTTCTGTTTTAAAAGTAGAAAATGAATAGCTATTGATATCTAATGGTGGATTACAGTATAAAAGTATATATGTTTTGGCTCAGAAACTGGCAAGATGCCCAGAAACAGATAACAATTTGTCCCTTTGATCCTCAGTGACTTCCAACTAAACAGAGGACAGCTGGGAACAGAGGAGAGAAAATACATTGGGCTATTTACTACAGACTGAGAACTATAAAAATTGCTGACCTTCTTGGATTATAAACACTCACTGAGCTGTAATCTTTAGGCTCAAGAATTGTTTGCAGAGAAAGAAAAACCCTGACTTTTGGCTATTCTTCTAGAGGGGAAGCTCCTGAAGTCTCTTAGGTGATTGAACATTTTGGACTACAAATGTTGGCTGATTGATAATTGTAGGAATCCTGAGCAGAAGAACCGTTATAAAATATTGTTTTTAGTGATGGATTGACAATTGGAAACAACATTGGAGTATACAGGCCATACATAAATATAAGAATTATACAAGACTTTGTAGTTTGGACCTTAAGATTGGTTGGTTGGATAAGACTAATATACAGGGATTATGGTACTTGTGAAAGATTATTTGAAGGGAGAGATACAATGGATGTTGCATACCTAACTAAAAGTGGTAGGAAACCATACCCAAGATTCTTTTCTGAAACTCCCAGCCTGGAACATCAGAGATCTGCAGGAGTAATACTTAAAGACAAGGTAAATAACTTCCAGGAGGAAATGCATGCTATGTTGCAACTGATTCAACTGACAATTGTTTCAAATCATGATGAGATTAGAAATAACATTTTAATAACATAAATGAACATATCTTTAACCTAAACTCACAACTAAAAAAAACCTCAGAAAATGATGATAAAAAATGAACAAATAAATCAGACAATAGAACACAAATCAGAGGAAAGTGACCCAAAGATGCAGGCTACAAATGAAAGGAATTACAGTTTAACACAGCTAAAGAAAAATTTGCAAGATTCTGTAATAATATTGGAAAAGGAAAAAGCATTTTATCTTTCAGGACTTCAAAATAAACCAGAGGACAAGAAAGAAGATCCAACAAAATGGATTATAGAGATGCCAGGAGAACCACTAGAGTTTGGGAGACAAAAAATGAAAAGAGAAACTGAGGGAGAAGGAAAGTTGAAGCTCTTTAATGAATATACTGTAAATGGGTAAAACTCCCCTTCAAAGGTACTCTATCTAATCTATCTTCCCTGTTTCTAACAACATTTATAAAAATACAGGAAGAATTCCCTGGCAAGCTGAACACATTGACTCAGAAAGTTGTTTGGCAAAAGAAGAAGGCTAGAGTTAGATTCAAAAGATCAGATGACTTGACTTACCAGATGGAGTACTACATGACTAAACACTTGTTTGAATACGGCTAAAAAAATAGATAAATTTTGGATATAAATGGGTCCTATAGTAAGAGGGATGTGATTTATAAGTAGTATAGCATTTTTTTTCTTTTATGAGATGAGAAATATAAAAATACTGGGATGGCTTATGTGAATGAAATATCTGGACATTTAAATGTAATTAATTTTCAGAAAATTATAATTGACAAGAATGTTTTGAATATTGAGGGGAAATTAAGCTTAAATAAGAACTTCGAAAACAGGACCTATAGTGATTTAATAAAATAACTCTTCGTAAATACAACTGAAACATAAGCTGATGAAAAAAGATGTTATACACTGATGTTGATGTTATTTGTATAAACACTAGGAAAATGTTTTCATTCAACTTTGTATATATCGAAAATACTAAGAATTGTACTTACTCAATGTTGGCAAAAGGAAAATATTGGAAGAAGAGAAGATCAAGGACACGTATCACTAACTAGTATGTTGGTTATGGAATCATAGAAATTAACTGTTATTGATTGTTGTTAAATATATGAACCTAGACATGTTGTTTACCAAGCACTAAAGATTGTTATTGTAAAAAATCAATAAAATTAAAAAAAAGAAAATTAATACTTGAGTAACCTTACTAGTTTATCTATATTTTATTTATTGTTATTTCCCTTTAATTCACTTTATAGGTAACTCAAGGCAGTGAATATACATAATACTTTTTCCTCCTCCTATTTTCTCCACAACAATTCTGTGAGGTCGGTTGGGCTGAGAGAAAGTGACTTGCTCACAGTAACCTAGCCAACTTTCATGTCTAACAGAACTAGAACTCATAGTCTTCTGTTTTCTAGATTAGCACCTTAATCACTATGCAAATTGACTCTCTTTAATATCTATCCCCTCCATCTGTAATGCTGTAATGTGTTAAACCAAGGATTAAGCAGAAATTCAGTAACTGAATCCACTTTCCAATATGGAAATAGTATAATGAAAAAGCAAAACAACTTAAAGATTGTCTAAGAAAAAAAAAATGTGTCATCCTTAGTCAACTTCCAAATTAGCCACTAAACAGGAGTTAATGATTAATATTTGCTGCCAATAGCTAAAATTAAAATTTAAAATAGCTTTACTTCTTGGCCACACATCTATCCTGATCACTTTTAAATCATTTTTATGTGTTGTTTTTTCTACTCCTCCATATGCATGTAGCTTATGAATAATTGGCTGTTTAGAATAAAGTTTGATGAGTTTGAAGCAACAAGAAAAACTGTCATTAATTGCTTTGTGGGTTTATTTGTATACAAGTTCCTTCAGGTGCAGATTACAACAGTTTTAGTTTTCTTACAAGCACTCTTTGTGCTGTCTCAGCTAGCTTTGCTAATGAATTAGGTGGAAGGCCTGTAGAGCACATGCAGTAAAAAAAAATTAAAAATATAAAATAAAAGCAGATTGCCAACCTATTCTAATAAGCTTTCTAATTTGCTCAAGGTGAACAAATCCGCGGGTATGGGCAATATTTAATAAATGATATCTTGGCTTTGTATCTTTGCCAGAAGCTGAAGACTTATTTTTTTCTGCAACAAAGGAAGTCTAAAATAGAAAATAAATAAATAAAAATTGTATTACTAACAGTTAAAGATTCCCACTTAAATGTATGAGGTTTTTGAGAAACTTCCCAAAATTACTGGGAGTCAGGCAGCATATAAATTTAATATATTTACAATATATCGTTGTATCATATAAATTATTATTATATACACAACATGAAATCATAATTACCAGTTTTTAGCTAATGGTCTTCATTCACATTGAGTTCTTCCCAAGAACCTAGGATATTGTACTATGTTGTGGCAGCATATGTGCATATCCAAGCAGTGTGCGTTTTATAATTGACAGGTGGAAATGTTGTCAATGTGCAGATTTTCTAAGTGTCATCCAAGGTTTTTTGATATAATATTCAGTGCATTGATAACTCCTGGGGCCACCACTGCCAGTTCATGCCATAATCTTTCAACTTCAATTTTGAGATTGATACTGTACTTTATTGATACTTTGTAATCTTCTCCAATTCTTTGTCTTTCTAATAAATAGAATTCATATATAATTTTCTATCATAAGCTTCCATTATTACTATTGCCATGTTGACTGGGAATTATAATTTTAGGTCAAAGCTCCCCATTATTTTGCAGATGAAAGACTGAAGACTTCAATGCATTAAAAAGGACTGAATCTCAATGGCAAAATACATTCCTTTGATATTCCAGTAGAGCAAATGAAACCCTCGAAAGAAAGTAAGTGAAAGTATCTTTGTGGTCAATTCTAAACCAGATGGATCTACAGTAAAACAAAGATTATACCACTCTGAATTTTTTATATCTGGTTTGCTATTGGAACCATGCAAAATATTATTCTGGATTTACGGTTATTTCATTAATTCCTACATATAATCAACTTTCTAAATTGAATTGTCAATGTGGAATGTGTTCAAATGAATTAGTTGCTTCTCAATTGATCTGATAATTTGATATTTTTATATGCATAGAAATATTTTTATACATTTCTTAAATAGATCAGATAAATATAGTAACCAAAATGGAAGTCCAAATCAAATCAATATTTTGAACTGAATTGATTCCACTATTAAGATAGAATCATCAACTATTGATATTATCTTTTTGGCAAGACAATCTTAAATGGACAAGTACTTGAACTTACTATCATAATTACATATTCATCTAACTGGCTCCTGAAACATTATTATGGGCCACGTCTAGTAGCTTGTAGACATTAAAGGGTAAAAGATGTACATTATCTGTAAAGTAATATCTGTGTGGCAAGCAACCAGAAGAGCAAATATAAGTTAATTAAAATGCAATTAGGAGACAATCTTGACAAGCCAGGAATAATAGATTTAGAACGGTTGTGGCAAAATTGCAGCTACTTTGTCCTCCTATTTTGCAAAGTACAAATAAGTGTAATACACTCAGCAGCTCATACACAATTTACTGGTTTATTTGGATGCATTTAAGATTGCTGTTTGGTGTTTTCTTTTGCTTTTCTATCCATTCTTAAAGTATAGTTAACTTAAAATGTCCAAACAGCCCCAAGGAGGTGAAAAACTGATATCCATATTTTAGTTTCTTATTTATGCACAAATGTAATGTAAATATGGCATTTTTGTGAATCATCATATGAAACCCCAAAAAGAAAAGTATTTCTTTGCTTCTCTTAGGACACAAAATCTGGGTTCACATATTAGACTGTGTGGACACTCTCAACTACACTAGCATGTGTTTTGTTTAAGTTAATCTTAAGATATTGTGCAAACCCAGCAAATCTGTTTCATGAGCCCTGGCTAATGGACAAACTGGATCACTTTTGAGAAACCCATTAAACAGCAGCCCATGCCCTGAAACTAGTAGATCAAAGTTCAGTGCAGTTTAACTTAGAGCATCCAACGTCATTCTTCATTTTTTCTTCTATTCATCTCAGTAGAGAGGCAGCTATCAGTGATAATTCAAGCAAAGAACAATATTCCCAGCAGCTTGCATTGTAAGTAGAGCTGGAGGGTTCTTAAACATTCAGCCACTGTCGTCTTGCTAATTCACAGTACTCCTTTTCTCTCAGGCTTCAAACACCTGCAACTTAATGAAAGCGTACATTGTTACTTCAAGTGGGGAGACAGCACATGCAGTGTCTACTTCAGCAGCAAAAGATGAGGGGGGTGACTTCCCATTTATTCACCCCACTCCCACAACACTATAAGGGAGCGTTGCCATTTCCGCTCATCTGAAGATTGTGGGTTTTCCACTGGGTCAACAAGCTTAATATGACACAATTTGCTTTTGAAAAACCAAAAACATTATTCATGTTTTTCTGTGAAAAAATGACTGAAATTGTTCGTAATTTGCTCATTTTTATCCTGGTAACAAATCAAAAGTTCAGAATACAGTAGTAGACAAACACTATCTTTGAGGTCTAGTAAGCTATATTCAAGCAAGAAAATGACATGAATTATTTTAAACTTAGATTCAGACAAACCTGTGCTATTCTTAAGTTTTCTGATTGCTTCCTTTTAGGCTTATTCCACCGAAGAAAAATGAGTTATTTACTTGAAAATATAATAAACATGTCTAAAATAGATTGTGTTGGACTAAAAGTTATTTGTAAAAATGCACAAAGCACACATGAAGTACTGAATTGGTTTTATGTGTAAAGAATGCTGTATACATGTGAGCTCTGGAATTCTCTTTAACTCTCCTAGTTCTCCTTTATGGTCTGACTACTACCACCATCACATTGATTCCCACTACTTCCCATGGAAGTAGTCGTGAGGACAGGATAAGACCTCTCCATATTGCGAATAGGAGATTTACTTCTTTTCACTGAACTTTTTCCAGTAGTTGCTGATAGGAATTTGTGGCCATCTCAATAATTAAGGTGCTGAACTGAAACCAGGAAGATTCACTTTGTCCTTGTGAACCAAGGAATCTCTCTCAACCAAACTTACCTCATTACCATTGAATGAAGAAACAAAATGGGTGGAGATCTTCACATAAGGTGTCTTGATCTTTCAAAGGAAAAGAAGTCTATTAAACAAATCTGCTTTGATAATGTTGCTCAGCTTAATTATGTCTATCTTTCAGAACTGATAAATAATTTCGTTTAGAGAAGCCAGTTTGCAAATCTTTGAATTCTCTACAACTATTCATCTAACAAACTATTATAAAAATCAGGGGATATAGAAGAAACATAATCCAATAATTAGATTAGATATTTTAACCTAATTAAAATAGGTTAAATAGCATTTCTCTTAGTTCTGAAAACAGAAACCTCATGCTTTCATGAAACCAGAATCATAGCTAAGGCAGTTTGTGAATTCTGTGGTGGGAAAGGTGAAACTTTGGGCACGCTTATAGAATTCTGACATTTGTTTTTGTAAAATAAATACTACCTTTGGCATTATTAGCAGTGCAGAAGTATGTTTATTTCTTTTAGAAATGCCCCCAGGTTTTAGTAGTACTTATTCTTAAGGGAATATGTATAGAATTGCATTCTTATTGGTTTCTCTTATTCTTCAAACATAGAATGCTTTGTTTTTCATAAAAGCTGTGATATATGCCTTTTTCTTGTTTACAGTTAGCTCCAATGCTAACTATAAGCTGCTCTTAGTATTCAGTTCATCCATTATCTAATGAGTAATCTAGAAAAATTCTGAAATAATCCAATGTTGTAACTACCTGAATTAACATAATAGAACATAGAGTTCTCCCTCGCAGTGTCTATCACTAAGTACATTATGAGAGTATATCAGAATAATTTATGATTGACTAAGGCAGATTTTCCCCTTTATGGATTACTGCCTTGTCGTGGCGAAGGGGCTTGCGTAACTCAATGAAGCTATAAGCTATGCCGTGCAGGGCCACCCAAGACGGACAGGTTATAGCAGAGAGTTCTGACAAAATGTGATCCACTGGAGAAGGAAATGGCAAACCACTCCAGTATCTTTGCCATGAAAACCCCATGGACAGTACTAAAAGGCAAAAAGATATGACGCTGGAAGATGAGCCCCTCAGGTCGGAAGGTGTCCAATATGCTACTGGGGAAGAGCAGAGGGCTAGTACTAGTAGCGCCAGAAAGAATGAAGCGACTGGGCCAAAGCCGAAAGGACGCTCAGCTGTGGATATATCTGGTGGTGAAAGGAAAGTCCGATGCTGTAAAGATTTTTTCTCCATAGGAACCTGGAATGTAAGATCCATGAATCAAGGCAAGCTAGACGTAGTCAAAAAAGAGATGACAAGACTGAACATCGACATCTTAGGAATCAGCGAACTAAAATGGATAGGAATGGGTGAATTTAACTCAGATGACCATCAGGTATACTACTGTGGGCAAGAATCCCTCAGAAGAAATGGAGTAGCCTTCATAGTCAATAAAAGAATAGGAAAAGCAATACTGGGATACAATCCCCAAAATGACAGAATGATCTCAATTCGAATCCAAGGCAAACCATTCAATATCACAGTAGTCCAAATCTATGCCCCAACCACTGGTGCTGAAGAGGATGAAATTGACCGGTTCTATGAAGCCCTACAGCACCTTATAGAATTAACACCAAAAAATGATGTCCTTATCATCATGGGGGATTGGAATGCTAAGGTAGGAAGCCAAAAGATAACGGAATAACAGGCAAGTTTGGCCTTGGAGTACAAAATGAAGCAGGGCACAGGCTAATAGAATTTTGTCAAGAGAATACGATGGTCATAACAAACACTCTTTTCCAACAACCCAAGAGACGGCTCTACACATGGACATCACCAGACGGTCAACATAGAAATCAGATTGACTATGTGCTCTGCAGCCAAAGATGGAGAAGCTGTATACAGTCAGTAAAAACAAGACCAGGAGCTGACTGTGACTCAGATCATGAGCTTCTCGTTGCAAAATTTAGGCTTAAATTGAAAAAAGTAGGGAAAAGCACTAGGCCACTCAGGTATGAACTAAATTATATTCCTGATGAATATACAGTAGAGGTGACAAATAGATTTAAGGAACTGGATCTGATAGACAGAGTGCCTGAAGAACTATGGATGGAAGTTCGCAACATTGTACAAGAGGTAGCAACTAAAACCATCCCAAAGAAAAAGAAATGCAAGAAAGCAAAATGGCTGTCTGAGGAAGCTTTGCAAATAGCTGAGGAAAGAAGGGAAGCGAAAGGCAAAGGAGAAAGAGAAAGATACACCCAATTGAATACAGAATTCCAGAGAATAGCTAGAAGAGATAAGAATACCTTCTTAAATGAACAGTGCAAAGAAATAGAAGAAAACAACAGAATAGGGAGGACCAGAGATCTCTTCAAGAAAATTGGAGATATGAAGGGAACGTTTCATGCAAAGATGGGCATGATAAAGGACCAAAATGGCAGAGACCTAACAGAGGCAAAAGAGATTAAGAAGAGATGGCAAAACTACACAGAAGAACTATACAAGAATGAGCTTAACATCCCAGATAACCACAATGAGATGGTCACTGACCTCGAACCAGACATCCTAGAATGTGAAGTGAAATGGGCCTTAGAAAATCTGAGCAACAACAAAGCTAGTGGAGGTGACAGTATTCCAGCTGAGCTATTCAAAATCTTAAAAGACGATGCAGTAAAAGTGCTACACTCAATTTGCCAGCAAATTTGGAAAACTCAACAGTGGCCACAGGATTGGAAAAGGTCAGTTTACATTCCAATTCCAAAGAAAGGCAATGCCAAAGAATGTTCAAACTATCGCACCATTGCACTCATTTCACATGCTAGTAAAGTTATGCTTAAAATCCTACAAGCTAGACTCCAGCAGTATGTGGATCGAGAACTACCAGAAGTACAGGCAGGATTTCGAAGAGGCAGAGGAACTAGAGATCAAATTGCCAACATACGCTGGATCATGGAGAAAGCTAGGGAGTTCCAGAAAAACATCTACTTCTGCTTCATTGACTATGCAAAAGCCTTTGATTGTGTGGATCACAACAAATTGTGGCAAGTTCTTAAAGAGATGGGAGTACCAGACCATCTCATTTGTCTCTTGAGAAACCTATATGCGGGTCAAGAAGCAACAGTGAGAACGAACACGGAACCACTGATTGGTTCAAAATTGGAAAAGGAGTCCGGCAAGGCTGTATACTGTCACCCTGCCTATTTAACTTATATGCAGAGCACATCATGAGAAAGGCAGGGCTAGATGAATCAAAAGTTGGAATTAAGATTGCCGGGAGAAATATCAACAACCTAAGATATGCAGATGATACCACTCTAATGGCAGAAAGTGAAGAGGAACTAAAGAGCCTCTTGATGCGGGTGAAGAAGGAGAGTGCAAAAGTTGGCTTGAAACTCAACATTAAGAAAACCAAAATCATGGCATCCGGCCCTCTCAATTCCTGGCAAATAGATGGGGAAGAAATGGAGGTAGTGACAGATTTTATTTTTCTGGGCTCCAAGATCACCTCAGATGGGGACTGCAGCCAAGAAATTAAAAGACGCTTGCTCCTGGGGAGGAAAGCTATGGCAAATCTAAACAGCATTCTAAAAAGCAGAGACATCACCCTGCCAACAAAAGTGCGTATAGTCCAGGCCATGGTTTTCCCAGTTGCAATGTATGGCTGTGAAAGTTGGACCATAAGAAAGGCTGAGCGCAAAAGAATTGAGGCCTTTGAACTATGGTGCTGGAGAAGACTCCTGCGAGTCCCTTGGACTGCAAGGCGTTCAAACCGGTCAGTCCTAGAAGAGATCAACCCCGACTGCTCTTTAGAAGGCCAGATCCTGAAGTTGAAACTCAAGTACTTTGGCCACCTAATGAGAAGGAAGGATTCACTGGAGAAGAGCCTAATGCTGGGAAAGATTGAGGGCAATAGAAGAAGGGGACGACAGAGAATGAGATGGCTGGATGGAGTCACTGAAGCAGTAGGTGTGAATTTAAATGGACTCCAGAAGATGGTAGAGGACAGGAAGACCTGGAGGAACATTGTCCATGGGGTCGCGACGGGTCGGACACGACTTCGCAATTAACAACAACAAGGCAGATTTTACATGTGATACACTGTTTCTGTACTATTTGTTTGCATAAAAGGATTGTCCAGATACAAAGTTAACCTTGCCTATTACTCTAGCTCCAGATCTAGTCTTACTGGTAACTTTATCAAAATTTATATTTGCAATTGGTTTATTAATTCTTGCCACTTTGATGGAATAATGTAAAACAATGAAAATAACCAGCTGGCTATTGTTAGAGAATCAATCATCATGACATCAAGCTGGATGTCAAATGTAAGTAAGTAACTGCAAACAAAATACTAATGGTCCAACAATAACATGTGATAGCAGTATAGGCTTAATATATTCTGTAATTAATGTGTATATTTATAGTATCAAATTCAAGCGTAGCTAATTCCTTGTGTCCAGATATTTGTTAAATAACATAGAAGCATAATGCAAATATAATGCACTATTTAAAATAATAAATTTTAATTGTATTTATGTGAGGGATTAAACTATTACGGCTTACTATTCAGAACACCAATTTTTAATATTTATAAGAGGATTGTTTGAGCCTTATTACTATTGCTCCTTGTTTCAGTCTCACTTTTTGGGAATAAGGCAGATGTTCATGTAAGAGAAAAGAATGTAAAATTTGCTAGATGACACATTTGGAAAAATATGAAATTATTTTGTCTCTTCACATTAATATTGGTTTTAGGTTGGATTAGACAAGTCTATTTTCTATTTTTTATTTACTAACAAAAATTATTTTTCTCTGGTAATTTGTTTATTCAAGACTAAAATGTATGTTTGATTGTTCAGATACATTTTTTGCAGACAATTAAAACTTTCATCTAGCAATTCCTAAGAATTTTCCATTGCCAATTTATAAATCCATTTCTGCATACTTTTTCATGATGTTTACATTTTAAAATACACTGTTCCTTAACAGTATATATTTTCTCATGCATTTTGAGTGGAAAACTTCATCATCAAATTCTGACAATTTTGTTGGGCAATTTTGTTTTAGATTCCTTTCTACTTTTGGGAGATTTTAGGAAAGAGTTCTGGAAGATACATTTGGAGGAATACATGAAGTCTGGATAGTTCATCTTCTGAACCTCTCATTAAATATGTTAATCAGTTTTAACTATGGCTTATTGAATAAATATAATGACTGAATCTGTATAACATGCTGAGAAATAAGCAATAAATTACAAATACAATCCAAAGTGGCTGGGTTCATGCACCATGCTAAACTCAAGCCAAACTATTACAATTTTTACCTAGTGATATATGCAAATTTGAAGTATGCCATTTCAAAAGATATTCTCAAAATAAGAGGGGGGATGCTAATGACGCTATCAAGAATCGCATCTAATATAGACACTCTGTCCCACTGTCCAAGATTTTATACACACATGAGATATCAATGATATTCTTAGAGTAAAACAAATGGCAGTTTTGCTTTGCATGGGACATTTATCTTATTCGCACTACATTGTATCATTCATAGCTATTTTATCAAGCCACATACTTATTTCCAAACTTGCCCCTAAAAAGTTTACATTAGCTCTCTAGTTATGGTGGGTTATGTCTCTGTTTTGATTCGTGAAATGCTTAAAATGTTGTTTTTGTAGATTATCTAGGTGGAGAATTATTCACAAAGCCAGAGATATTTGTGGAGATCATACAACTTGAGGAACAACATTGGGATTGTAGACATCACTCTCAATGACAGCATACTTGGAGGACAACTTTTAGGCAAGACTGAGCGAGCCTTTCTCATCAGCTTCTCTTTTATGTGAAAACAAACAACAGTGAGCTGCTTGACAAGTTTCTGTGGGAAATAACAAATGTTTTGTTCACTGCAATTCATGCTTTTTATTTCCCTAACACAGTTGTCTGGTCTATCCAGTCATGTTTTTTTTTAAAAAAAAATCTGTGTTGTTGCTATTTAGATAACTTTGCTTGCTCCCTCCTGGTCTTTTACTTCTTTGACAGGCATTTTGCTCATGTTTTACCTGTCCCTTGTCATAGTCTTTTTTTCCCTTCACTGATTCTTTTTTCATTTCCTATTTGCCCTTAGGCCTGACTCACTCCTACAAGCAACTCCCAAGACCTTTGATGATTGCTGCAGAGATGCTTCAGAAATGCAAAACCAAGTTCCCTGAATCAGCAACCTACAGTCCTGGCGCCAAAAGGAAAGAATCCCAGCAAAGTCCTTAGGGAGTTAAGATACATATGTAAGCATTTTACACACCTAGCATTTCATGTGTGCGCACTGCATACATTTTACAACATACCATAGCTGCACAAATGTTTATTTGTTAAAACAGCTGCTAAAAATCTGAGCATATAAAAAAGGATCCACTCAAAATACTTCTTGCCTCCTTGGCTTACTTCACAGTATTGAATGCCATGCTGCCAGCAACTACTTTCCACAAAACTATGTGAAAGAAATCAGTGGGCCAGGGCAAAAACTAAAATTGATTGTATTTAATTTGCAATGATTTAAAATTTAATTAAGTCTATGCAGTTAATAATTTGTACCTTAGAATTCAGCAGAACCCTGTAGAGCAGCACTGAAGAAGGGTTTGGGGAATTCCATGCAAGCCTGAGCCCTTAAGAAGGGAGAACATTTGACACACACATACGCACACCCACAGTGTTAATGGGCTACAACTCACATCAGGTTGTAGTTCTGCAACATCTGAAGATCTATCAGTATCCCAATTACTTAGTCTAAAGGATTTAGTAAACCAGTTTCTTTTTAAGATATTTTGACTAATGCTCATGAGTTGCACATGCTTCAATTTAAAATGCAAATTGAGAAATATAGAATGCACATTGGGCAAGCCAGCATGGTGAATTGCGAACCATGATTTCTAGTTTGTGTAATGCATAAACCTAGCCAGTTATGATTTCAATAAATATTAAACAAAGCATTTCCAAGCACAATTTTTAAGGTCACAATAAAGATATAAAACATTTACTGTTCTTAAAATCTAGATTATAAGCACATGTGTAAGCAGGATGTTTCTTCAGCTGATTAAGGGTACTGTATGAAAGACAATGAAGGAAAATATGCTAGGGCAAGGATCAAGGCAGTAAAAAGACTGTTTACTGTGCTGCATCTGGCATAAGGGTTTGACTGCTTTATGGATCACCAACCTCCACATCTGCAATGTGTCAGAGAAATTTTGATCTCTTTTTTTTTTATTGAAAATTTTTTTAAAAGTTTTACAAAAAACAATCCTCCCCCAAACCCTCCCAAGCCACCCCCCTCCATCCCCCCCGAGCTTCCCAGAGCTGAATATAGGCTTAATTAAAATTTTAAAAATTCTAAAAAAAATTAATCAACTTATAAGGTAATTAACAATAAAATATATATAACAATAAAAACATATACATTAAAAAAAATACTTAGAAAAGAAAAAAAAGAAAAAAAGAAATAAAGGAAAAGAAAAGAAAGAAAGAATACAATCTATAAAATATCAAATTTAAATACAAGTTATGAAAAAGCTAAATGGTATTTTTTATAGCCAATTTATATTGTATGAAATTTATCCATTTTTCCCATACGGCAAAAAATTTCTCTTGTGATTGCTCCTTTAAAAAAGCCGAAATCTTTGCCATTTCCGCCAGATAAGAAACTTTAAAAAACCACTCTTGCAAGGTAGGCAAAGATTCCTTCTTCCAATATTGCCCTACTAACAGCCTTGCGGCTGTAATTAAATTTAACATCAATATAATCTCTTTAGTATCACAATCAGTAACAATACCTAACAAAAATAATTGTGGGGTAAATTTTACCCTCCTTCTAAAAATTCTTTGAATATTCCACCATATCTTAATCCAAAAAGCTTTTATATTTTTACACGACCACCAGATATGATAGTAAGTAGCATCCAAACATCCACATCTCCAACATTTAGGCTGTAAGTCAGGATACATACGAGACATTTTTTGTGGATCAAGGTGCCATCTATAAAACATTTTATAAAAATTCTCCCTTAAGTTCTGGGCTTGCGTAAATTTAACATTTCTCTCCCAGATAATTTCCCAGGTATCCAATAGAACTGGTTCACCAAAATTTTGTGCCCATTTAATCATAAAATCTTTGATTAATTCTGATTCTGAATCCAGTTCCACTAGAACCCCGTAAATTCTCTTAATATGAGTTCGCCTTTGATCTTTTACTTGTTTAAAGAGATTCTCATCTTCTCTAAGCAAGCCTGTATTGCTATCCATCTTCCATCTATCCACTATTTGTCTATATTGAAACCATGAATAGGTAATATTTTCATGTACTAAATCTTCCAAAGATTTTAACTGCCAATTTTGACCATCCCATTTAAGTAATTGTGTATAAGAGACCCTATCCATTTTAACTCCTCTCCTTATCCCCTCTATCGCATGCCCAGGTATAGCCCATAATGGTATTTTAAAATCACTTTTATAATATTTCCTCCAAACCCGAAGTAGAGGAATCCTTATCATATGAGATTTAAAAACCCGATCCACTTTTTTATTAAAAATTAAATAGGCATGCCTCCCAAAAAGTAAATCCCAACCCTCCAAATGGAGTATTTCTACATTTGTTAAGTTTACCCAATCACTAATTAATGTTAAAACCACAGCATCATAATATAATTTCAAATTCGGTACCTTGAGTCCACCTCTCTCATGGAAGTCCTGCAAAATTTTTAGCTTTACCCTTGGTTTCTTCCCTGCCCAAATAAATTTATTAATACCTTTCTGCCATTCATTTAAATTAACCTCATTCTTTAAAATGGGTAGCATTTGAAACAAGAAAAGAAATTTTGGTAAAACATTCATTTTAATCACTGCAATTCTTCCCATAAGAGATAACTGTAACTTCTCCCAATTCTTCAAGTCTTTCTGTACCCTGACCCACAGCCTTTCATAATTATATTTATACAATTTTGCATTAGAAACAGACAGAGTGACCCCCAAATATTTTATCTTATCAACAACCTCAAAGTCAGTCAAATTAACCAAAATCTGCTTATCCAGATTAGTCATATTTTTAGGTAATATTTTAGTCTTATTATTATTAATTTTAAAACCCGAAACCCGTCCATATTGATAAATCAATTGTAATAACTTTACTGCAGAATAGATAGGTTGAGACAAAGTAACCACCAAGTCATCTGCAAAAGCTCTTAACTTATATTCTTTTTTGTTTACTTCTATTCCTTTTATTTCTTGCGACTCTCGAATTTTAATCAGCAAAATTTCCAATGTTAAAACAAACAATAACGGTGACAATGGACATCCCTGTCTTGTACCTTTTTCTATTGCAAAAACCTCTGACAAGCCCCCATTAACAATAATTTGTGCTGTTTGTTTTTGATATATAGAACCAAAAGCTTGTAATATTTTTTCTCCAAAGTTCATCTCCTCAATTACTCTTAGCATAAACTGCCAATTCAATTGGTCAAAAGCTTTTTCAGCATCTAAAAATATCAGCCCAGCAGAAATTTGGTTATTTTTATCTAAATATTCTAATAAATTAATAACTTGTCTAACATTATTTTTCATATACCTACCAGTTATAAAACCCGATTGATCCTTATGTATAAGCTGATGCAAAACCCTCATAAGCCTATTCGCTAAAATTTTTGTAAAAATCTTATAATCTACATTTAAGAGGGATATAGGCCTATAATTCTTTGGTAAGGTAAGATCTTGATCCTCTTTTGGAATCAAGGATATAAAAGCACTGCGCCATGACGGAGGAATCTCTGAACCCTGTAATATGTTATTAAAAAGCTCACATAAGGGTTGGGTCATCTCTTCTACTAAAGTTTTGTAATAAATAGATGTCAAACCATCCGTACCCGGCGCTTTACCTAGTTTTAATTGTTTAATAACTGTCACAATTTCCTCATTAGTAATTAAATCATTAATTTCTTGTTTCTGATCTTCTGTTAATTTAGGAAAATTAGCCTCACTTAAATAATTATTTATATCTAAAATTTGTACATTAGTACTCTTATATAATTTTTGATAATAATCTAAAAAAGATTTCTTAATCAACTCCTTCTGATACACTAATTTGCCATTATAATTTATTTTATCTATAGTTCTCTGTCTCTGTTTCTTTCTTAATTGATAGGCCAACCATCTCCCTGGTTTATTAGCATTACAAAATGTATTTTGTTTCATAAACAATAAGTTAGTTGCAATTTGATCAGCCATCAGCATGTTAAATTGTGTTTTTAACAACTTTATAGATTCTTTAATCTTTTCATCTGTAGGATTTAGAATCAGAGATTTTTCTTTTAATTTAATCTCATCTTCCAATTCCTTACATTTCTGGATCTGCTTTTGTCTATGGACATTATTCATTTTTATCAGAATCCCACACATAAAAGCTTTACCTGCATCCTATACCATTGATATTGATGTTCCCTTATGCATATTTAAAGCAAAATAATCCTTTAAACACTCCTTTAATTTTTGAACATTCCTTTCTTGTCTAAATAAGTTCTCATTCACCCTCCAGGATCTCCTCTCCTCTTTTTCATGGACTAGTTCCATCTAGACTGGACTATGATCCGTAAATGACCTAGGAAAGATTTTTACATTCTTTACCCTGTTATATAAATCAGTTGTAATCAGGAAAAAGTCAATTCTTGAAAAAGATTGATGTCTATCTGAGAAAAAGGTAAAGTCTCTCTCCTCTTGGTTACGTTCACGCCAGTAATCCCTCAGCTCCCAGTCCTCTTTCAGATCAAAAAAAGCTTTGGGTAATTTAGCCTGTTTAAAAAAAATGGAAGAACCTTTTTTGTCCCTTTGTGTATCTAAAACACCATTCCAATCTCCCATTAATATCACAGATCTATAGTCCAACGAAATTATTTTCTGATGTAACAGTCTGTAAAATTGTTCCTGTTGTTGGTTTGGTGCATACAGTCCCACTATAAGTATTTCCTTACCATATAAACCCAGTTCAATCATAACATATCTTCCTTGAAGATCTGATTCTACCAGACGAACTGGTAGATTTTGCTTAACATAAATAACCACACCCCCTTTTTTCCCAGGGGCAGGAGATACAAAGTGAGATCCCAAACGAGCATTGACTAAATATTTTTGATCTTTAAGTTGAATATGACTTTCCTGCAAACAAATAATGTCATTATGTTGCTTTAAATAGTAAAAGATTTTCTTTCTTTTCTGGGGGGAGTTAAGGCCGTTAACATTCCAGGTCAGGAACTTTGCCATCTCCCTTAACCAAAAGCCTGGAGAAGACTGCCTGAAGCTCTGCCATTGAGGAATGTGTTGCAGAACTCTTGGGTCTTGCTCCTCCCACCGGCATTGAGACACTTTCATGAGAAGATTCTTTAACTTCTTTCTTCTGTTGTTCCTTTTCCTTACGTCTATATGCTGCACGAGTCATTCTTTGCTCTTTGACCTCTGTTTGGCGCAGCCATTCCATCTGTGATTTTCCAGCAACCCTCAAACCTAATCCTTCAGACTGCTGTTCCACCTCCTTGCCGCCCAGAGCTTTCTGAGTCATAGATGAAGATGAGCCTGCTCCCAGGACCGTATTATAGAACTCTTTGGCTTTAACAACTGTATTAAGTCTGTAACGTGTCCCCGCATGGCTCAAAACAATACCCATTGGGATCTCCCATCTGAATGGCATCAATCTTGTTTTAAGCTCATTAGCTAGAAAAGCGAAGTCTTTTCTATTTCTTAAAATTTTAGATGGGATTTCCTTTAAAATGATAACATCTTGGGCAGCAATCTGGAATCTCTTGTTATAAAAAGCTTGTATAATTTCATTACGCAGAGATCTCTTTGCAAAGTAGATCACCACATCTCTTGGCAGGTTCTTTTGTTTCGCAATCCAGGAATTAACTCTGTAAATTTTTTCCACTTCTCTACGTAATCCATCTTTATCCCTATTCAGAACAAGAGCTAGATCATTAATCACCATCTCCATCAGATCTTGATTCATGTCTTCTTTAAGACCCCTAATTCTCAAAGCATATTCCATTTGCCTATACTGAGACATAAGAATATCCTCTTGTGAGATTTCCATCTTTTTTTCCATATCTTGAAATTTGTCCTCAAGGAGGTCTACTTTTTCTGCAACCTCTTCCACTCTGGAATCCAACTTCACAACCACAGAAGCCAAACCTGATAAAGCTGTAACTATGTCTTGCCTCAAAATAATATTATTCTCCACTAAAAGCTCCTTCATTTCCTCTTTAGTTTCAGATTTATTCTGTTCAAAAAGATCCTTCATTTCCTCTTTGCTTTCAGACTTGCTCTGTTCAAGAAGTTGCTTCATTTCCTCCCTGATTTGAGATACAGCATTTCCCATTATATCTTTAATGTCTTGTGCAGATAAGCCTGGCAAGGGAGGAGAAGGTGGAGGTGTAACCTTAGGTTGCAGCACTGGTAGTGTAGCTTTAAGTTGTTGTTGTACGGTTGCAATTGCAGGAGAGGAAACCACCTTAGAAACTATAGAAGCTGGTTGTCTCTTTGAAGCCATTTTTTAAAAATCTTATTCTCTCTTTCTTTCTTCTTAAAAAAAAAAGAAAAATACTAAAATCCTTAAGATTAAAAAAGAAAAACCAGGGAGAGTGCAAGAAAGGAACTTCAAAACCTCCAAAACACTTTAAAAGAAAAAGAAAACTTAAAAGAAAAAAGGACTGTGCTGTCCATACGTTTCATTTAAGTCCGTTCTTTCTTTCTGGAAAGAAAAAAAAAAGCACTTTCAAAACGCCATCTTACTTTCACTCTCACTCTCCACCACAAAAAAAAACAAAAGAAAAAGAATCTACATAAACTAAAAGAAAAATAAAAAGAAATAAAACTCTACACTCTAAGTAAAATCCTTTAAACAGTTCTGTCCGCTTTAAAAGTCACTCTCCAGAAAACTTTAAGCGCGGAGATGGTAGCGGCGTTTCACTTTGTTTCCGAAGAAACAAAGAGAGCTGGGAGGTGGAGAAAGCACGAACTCCGAGGGAACACTCTTTCTACCCCCCCCCCAAAAAAATCCAGGGGGGGTTAAGAGGTTCTACCTCTATTCGTGTGATCTCTACCACTTCCCTTCGCCCAGGAAGGGGATTTCGAGCCGCAGGCCAGCTGGTGTGCGCTGTGCTCCACAGATCTAACGCCGTCCCAGGAGGACGGCTACAGAGTAGCCGCCATCATCGTCGCTGATCTCTTTAATATTAGCAAAGCTGCCTCAGTCTAATTCTTCCAGAAACACTACTGTGCAATAGAATAAAACATGGAACGTTCTTATCCCATTAGGATCACTTCTAAGCCTTTGAAGGGTTCTACTGGTTTGTTCTTGATAGACCTCCCCAGTCACTGCTGAAGCAGCTGTAGAAAAGTGAAGGACAAATGACAGGTGGATGGATCATCAAGGTTCCTTGATTTTTACTGCAAAGAAAAAGGTCAGGGTTTGGGTGAGGTAGAGGAAGTTTACCTGCTATTTGAAATCAGAAAGTTATCCTTCTGATCAAAAGAAATCTTACTGCTCTTTCCAGTGTTGGTTAAGTGACCTGCTAAGAGAGCTAGTATAACTAAATAAACCTTTTATTGGCTTTGTTCCAACACAGGGAAAGGCAGTTTCAGGGTTGGCTAATTCCCATTGTCCCATAATTTATGTTAGATCCCAACTTTTTTGGTTTGGGTTTATCTTTAAACTACTGGAGAAAAATGCCCTTGACACATCCTAGCCTATTTTCACCAGTTGTTTGTTCAAGATAAATATTTAATTACTGTCTGAGTGAAGAGACTGTAATCTTTCTTTTCTTTAAAGTTAACATAAAATTATGTTAGTTAAAACAATGATGACTTGTTCTATGTAGTCCACAGTTGGAATACATACTGGGCAGTGCAGTGTCAGGCAAAAGTTCCTGATTGCACATGATTCCAGCAGCATAGACACTTTTTATCCAGTGATCTATTTGCAGCTGAGGTAGGTCAAGTTATGATTGCTAATTCTCAGGATTAGCAAGGTTATCACATAGTTCCAAGCCATAGGATGAGTTTTCACAACTATAACCAAATTCAACCAATTTAGCTACTGTATTACGGCAGAACCCAGCCTGAATTTTTAATTTATTGTTTACTGTATCATACAAACTCTGTGGGAAAACTGTGTTTGAGCTCACAGTGTATACGTGTACCATGTGTGAAGGCAAATATACGTATCCCAGGAAAATGTTGCAGGATCCAATTTGAGTTGTCACTTGACCAGAGGTTTATTCTTCCAAGCTTTCAAACTTGTGCTGGAACCTGTCCTTGGGGAACTTCTCTCTCTCCAGAATGTCTTCTCCCAACATTCTCCAGAATGTCTTCTCCCAACATTCTGGAGAGAGAGAAGTTCCCCAAGGACAGGATGGGTTCCAAAACAAATCCAAAAGCATGGAAGAATAAACCTTTAGTCTCAGTGACTGACTCAGATTGGATCCATGATTTTCTGGGCAAAGGGATTTTTTTTTATAAGACTGAACTCAGTTTTAATACTAATGTAAACAGGTGTGTACAATTTGCTTTTGTATTTGGAACTTTTCACAATAGATTGGAGTGGAAAGGCTACACTATCAACTGGCTATGCGTCAGCTGGGAGACAACCTCTACAGTAAATGGGAGATCAAACAGGTTTCTGACGCACCTAGCTGAGAACTTTGTCATCCAAAAGATAGAGGAGGGAACTAAAGGGTCAACTATCTTTACTATTTTTTTGTTAATAGGGATGAAATGATAGAAGGTGTAGACATTGTAGGAACTTTGGGGGAAAGAGACCATATTATATCAGAATTCAACATTATAAGGGAGTTGAACAAAGTCAAATTAGTATTTTAGATTTTAAGAGAACTGACTTCAAAAAACTAAGAGAGAGAGAGAGAGAGTAGGAAAGATTATACGGATGGAAATCCTAAAAAGAAAAACAATTTAAGATGCTTGGGAAACTCTGAAAAGCAAAAATATAAAAGCCCAATCAAACACAGTACCACAGAGGAAAAAAGAACAAGACACCCAGCCATAACCAGCATGGCTCCATAAAGAATTGTCTGACAAACTGAGGGACAAAAAGGACAAGTATAAAAAAGTAGCAAGGGCACAAAACTAGAACAGAATACCAGCAAGTAGCCTGACTTTTCAAGGATGGAATCAGGAAAGTTAAGCCTCAGAATGAACTAAGACTTGCAACAAAAACCAAAAATAACCAAAAAAGGAACAAGAAGAAAGTCAATGAAGTGATCAGTCCACTAATGGGAGACAATGGCAAGAAGGTAACAAACAACAGGGAGAAAACTAAACTCCTTAATTTGATCTGTCCTCACGAAAAAGGAAAAAATAGCCCAACCTATCAAAAGTAGCACCATAGGAGACAGCATACAAATGCATATCAAAATAGGCAAAAATTGGTAAGAGGCATCTAGCTAGACAAATTCAAATTGCCAGAACTATATGGTTTGTATCCTAGGGTTCTGAAGGAAGCACTGAACAGAATCTTTCAAAGCACCTAGAATATGAGGAAACTGTCAAATAACTGGAAAAGAGCTGACATAGTTCCAATCTTCAAAAAGGAGGAAAAGGTGGAACCAGGAAACTATAAACTAATCAGCTGCATATTAATACCCAGGAAAATCCTAAAAGCTAATCAAACAATGGATTTGTGACCACCTGAAAAAAGTAAGGTAATTACTAAAAGCCAGCATGGATTTGTTAACAACAGATCATGCCAAATAAACCTTATTGCCTTCTTTGATTAAGTGACTAAATTAGTAGATCAGGGAAATGCTGTAGATACAATATAGTGTACTTGAACTTCAGTAAGTCATTTGACAAAGCGGACCACAATCTACTTCTTAGTAGGATAGAACAATGGGGTAGACAATACCACCATCAATCAGATGACTTCATAGTTTGCTAGTCAAATGTACTTAGTGTGTAGTCCTCAATGGAACTGCATCTACAGTGTACATAGAGGGAATAGCAACAGCAGTAGCATTTCACACTTATATATCTCGCCATAATGCATTACAGCACTCTGTATGCTTTACAATGTCAGCTTGCCCCCAACAATCTGGGTTCTCATTTTATCAACTTCAGAAGGAGGAAAGCTGAGTCATCCTTGACCCCTGTCAGGACTGAACTCCAGATTGTGGGCAGAGTTTGCCTGCAATAATGCATTTTTACAGATGACATCAAGCTGGGGCTGGGAGGGGGAAAATTACTAACACTTTGGAAGATAGGCTTAAGATTCAGAAGGATCTTCACAGACTTGAACAGTGGGCCCTAGCCAAAATGGTGTAGTTCAGTGGTGAGGAAAGTAAGGCCTGCCCTTGGCAGGAAAAACAAATGCAAAGGTATAGAATATGCAATATCTGGCTCAACAGTAATAACTCTGACAAGAATCTAGGTGTCCTAGCAGACCACCACTGAAATATGAGTCAGCAGGGTGCTTCAGCTACCAAAAAAGGTCAATGCAGTTCTAGCATAAGATTATGAGAGGTAATAGTACCACTTTATACTGCACTAGTGGAACTACATTTGGAATACTGCATCCAATTCTATTCACATGGCACAAAAAAGATGCTGAGACTCTTGAACAAGTGCAGAGAAGAGCAACAAAGATAATAAAGGGTCTGGAGACTAAATCATACAAGGAACGGTTAAGGAAATTAGATATGTCTACCTTAACAAAGAGAAGGATTAGAAGTGACATGATAGTTGTCTTCTTGTACTTAAGTGGCTGTTACAGAGAGAACGTGGTCAATTCTGCAAAGCATCAGAGGGTAGAATAAGAAGCAATGAGTAGAAATACATTAAAGAGAAATACAACCCGGAACTAAGGAGAAATTTCCTGACAGTGAGAACAATTAATCAATGAAACAGCTTGCCTAACATCTGTTGTTTTTATCACAATCACTTTTGCCCATGATCCAGCCCCAGAATTTACTATCTTATATTCTGCATCTTTCATTTTCATATTTTTATTAGTTCTCTTAATCTTTCATCATAAACAATCAAATTAACTATACTTATATTTATATCCATTGAAATTGATTAATTAGTCATTGATTTGTAAAAATAGATGTTTAAATTTGAAACAATTTGTTTCTGTACTCTCTAATTTTGTTCCTACCTATTCATTCATATCACTTAACAAAAAACACTTTTTGTTCTGGAATGCATTCACTGAAAATATTGCACATTTTTTCTGAAAATTCTTGTCTTGTTCTTCCATTATTACTGGAATTCAAGTATATATTTATTGATTCCTACTTTTATATATACTCAAAAGGAGCGCTGTGACTCACATAGTTAGGATGCTGGACTGATAATTTACAAGCCTGCGTTCGAAGGTGGGCTCCCGTCATTTGCTCCAGCTCCTGCCCACCAAGCAGCTCAAAATCATGCAAATGTGAGTAGATAAATAGGTACCACTTTGATGGACTCATTAATGGAGACATTAAAGGAGCCCCCAGCTGGATGTCCCTTTGGCAACAATGATGTCACCAGTTAATTTTTTAACCACAAAATTGCTCCAGTGTTTCTGACATGGAAATATAGTATATATATTCATAATAGTCTAGATAACACCAATTCATACTTTCTGACATTTTCTCTTGCATAATTATTTTTATATATTTATCAACCATAGTCCACAAGATCACACCACTTTCATTCAGATTTAGTACTTGTTTTTTTTCTTTCCCTTAGTTTCACAGGTACAACATACATATTCTTTCTTTCATTGTGTTAACTCTTTATCTTTACCATTTATTTCTTTACATTCTAAGTCATAATCTATCTTCCATGTGCATGGTCATCAGTAGATGGGATCATAGATATCCACCATCAACTTGTTAAATCAAGGTTAACATATAATGCTTTGGGGGAAAGTTGAGAAGGCGTAATAGGTTGCAGTATGATTGTACCAGTGACGCATGCAGCATTCCTTTCTAAGACCAGATCCAAAGTTTATGCTTGCCCCATTTCCAGTACAGGCCACCCACTATTTCATGAGCACAGGAACAAATGATCTCATCTTTCATTCATATGCACTATCTGTGTTTTGATGCTTTGCATTTTCACTGTTTTTTCTCTAGAACTGTCTGAAGCTCTTCCAAGTGTTTAATCTACTTAATTCCAGTCTAGCATTATCCTGCCTCTGATTGCCTATAGCATATCCCCTTTTTTCCAGTTAATGATGACTATCTAAGCTGGGGTCTTCTCAGCTGATTAGCAGCTTCCTCTTTCTTTTCTAGTTGATTCAAATCTCCATAAAGGCTAAGCTGTCCAGAAGAGTGTTTTGGCCACCATGTTTTTCTTATGTTTTCTCAGTGAACATTCTTTTGATTTCTGTCTGGCCTGATGAAATAATCTCCTTTCTTTTTCACCATATGCCTACTATACTGCAATGGTTTCATCTTTCTATGATTGTTGTTCCTTTGCTTCTATGAACCTGAACCATGAATTCTTCATAGCCACATAGCCAGGTTTCTATAGAATAAAGGAATGAATTAACATGATTCTCCCTATTGAAGCACAGTGTTACAATGGGAGAGAAGGAAGGGAAGGAGAGAGGGTGGAAGGAAGAAGGACAGAAGGAAGGATGGAAGGGGAAAGAGGGAGTAGTTAGTATCAAATAAAAAAGCATGGGGTTGTGAAGGATATCTGTGTGTCCAAATAACTAGGAAACCAAAGGACAAGGACAGGGATTACTGAGGGAACCATCTCTAAATTAAAAACAAACAAACAAATATAATACTGATGGACTCACCCACATATAGAACTGATAGCAAGGCTTTCTTTTTTGCATAGATGGGAAAGAGGGGGGAAAAAGCAAGAGAATGACTAATCAAAGTTTATGGTTACCATAACCTGAACTGATCCCCTGTCTAGCCCCATTGCTAAACCATTGGAATGCAGACTGGAATTCAATAAAATCAACTTCAAGTACAACTAGAAGCAGAGTTCCTGCTTTTAAGTCCCTAATTAAATTCTATCAGTTTGGCCATATTTTGGCCAATATGCCACAAGGGCAAGCAACATTCATTTTTATTTGAAAACTAATTCTATGCAAATTAGAATTTCTAAAATAGAAACTATCTTGCAGGTTAACAAAGTGTTGCTCACATTCCACTAACTAGAAAGTATACGGAACATACTTATACATCCTTATGATGCATGGGAATCTTTATTCATAAATATTTTGCTACCAGAAAGTGGCTGCTGCCATTGCAACTCATTGTTTACCTGTTGAGATCAAAGATAATCCGATTAAATATTGATGTGTGAGATATGGCCATGTGCAATTTCTAAGAAAGGATAAGAGGACATAATAATTTTTGAAAAAGATGATACAGCTGAAGAGATTGTGTCCAGAAAGTATCAAACCTTACTTCCTGTTGCATAAACTTCTTTTTGGGATGAGCTACTTAGAAACAATGGTGTCTCCACCAACTTTCTATTGCAACTGTGTATTTATGTAAATATATGCAAAAGTTTGCATATAACCTGGCAGGTGATAAGGTAGAATAGGAATGGGGCAAGGGAATAGTATAGCTAGATTTTTTTTTTTAGGTCATTAACTGATCCATGATTTCCTGACAGACGCTGCAAATTGTCCAATGGACAAGCAGCTGTTTCTTGCAAGTAGTGTGTATTTACAGATCTTGTACAACTATTTGCCATGTACATAAATGTAAGTTAAAGTAGGGTTAAGTTTGCAATCTTTATGAACGGAAGTTCCTTAGCATTTATGTAATAAAGTAGCACACATGGTGTGTGTCATACATTACTCCATTAGGGTTACAGAAGTCTTTCTCAACCAGGGGTCCTTTGTGATTAAGACTGTTAACTCCCAAATTTCCAAGTCTGCAAGTAGAATAGACCTTACATAAAAGAGTTATTACCTATTTACTGCAGATCTGAAGTATGACCGAAGCTAGAATGTAGAAACATGCTGCCATTCATCATCTACATGAGTGGCAGAAGTGAACTTTTGTAGTTCAGAAATTACTATTGGCAATTACACTGTGAGATTTCACAGCTAGTTTGTTATATTTTTATAGTATAGAAAAGTTCATTACTCTCTATGAAAAATAAATGAACAGAATTTCAGTAAGATAACTGATGGGTGGCCAATACATTTGATAGATAGATAGATAGATCGATAGATAGATAGATAGATAGATAGATAGATAGATAGATAGATAGATAGATAGGTGGGTGGGTGGGTGGGTGGGTGGGTGGGTGGGTGGGTGGGTGGGTGGGTGGGTGGGTGGATGGATGGAAAACATCTTTCCAAAAGAAAGAGGAAAACAAGAAAAAGTGAGTTCCTCTAATTCCAGAATTTGCTCACCTTCTATTCTGATTTCTCTTATTTCGATTCCAAAACTGAATAAGCTGAACCATAGTTCCTGAAACTGGAGGATGGCATTATTTTCTGAAAACAACAATCATTTGTTCATATATTTAAGGCTGAGTTTCATTGAAAGCAACTAAATTTATTTCTCAGTAGATATGTCTCTCTCCTGCATTTTTTTATCAGCATTACATGCTGACATTTACATTCTTCATGTGTAGAAACTGGGTTTGTCTCAAAAATTGTGCAATAACAATTAATGCTGTCACCCAATGATTTGCAATTAGTAACTGACAAGACATTGCAATACCATTTATGAACAGTAGCAAAGGTAAGAAAAGATCAACATCCAATAACTTCTCAGCAGCTATTTTCTACAATGGTGAACATAAAGTCATTTTCACAATAAATAAACATTTTACTCACTTTAATACTTCTTAAATAAAACCCAGCATTATGTCTTATTTTTTCCTATATATAAGAAAAAATAACTTAAATAAAACGTTATATAATTAATTCACTGTCACACTAGTTTTAATACTTATCATGGTTCTCACTAGACTATTGCAGTCTTTTCCCCTTTATTCTAATAATTTAGCATTTATTGAAAATAATTAGGCAAATTAGAGAAAGCAAATTGGAGATAAGAGTTTAATTTTTCCTGTAACCAGATTAATGTAATTAACAAAAGTAAAGTTTTTCTTAATTTGTTAAGAATTTGTTGAATAGGTTTTATAGTAAGGTGCATTTAGTAATGTCACTAATATTGAGTGGAGTAGGGACACAGAGAGGGCCTTTGGACAAATCCAGACAACCATACGAGTCCCAGAAGTTCACACTAGGCCAATGACGGAGGTTATCCACTCTGTCTTTCATAATATCTCTTCCTCCAAGCATATGTTTGATTATTACCAAATAGAAGTTGTATTCTTCTATATGAAAATGTTCATCAAATATCACTCATAAAAATTTGTGGGTTTGTTAGAATATTTTATAGAATATAGTATTAGAAATTTCACCTGAGCATTTAAACTTTTATTAAGGCTCAGAAACCATGTATCCTTTTGTTCACTTTAACATTTGTTGGACTTCTTGCATTTTATTGTTCACAGACCTTGAAAGTAGTTTACCTAGGGAAGTGAGTGAGATAAGATGTACATTCCAAGGATAGTTTCTCCTTAGATAAATACTCTCAAGAAACTTAGAAGATCTGGCAAAGAAGGAAGTTCTTTATAATGAGGAGGGATATGAATGATTGGGCAAAGTGGTATCCTGTATAAGGGGCTGATTATAATTTATATAACCTGTACTGGATGGAGAGTATCTTTGTGGTCACCCACCTAACAGCTTATTGTCATGACTGTTGGGTGAAGAATAAAGAATTTAATTTCATGTAATTGCCTGTTTTTCCAATCCAGCTCAGAAACAAAGGTGTGATGGAATAAATATTCCAACAGGTTGTATAGTTATGCTAATGAGGGCAATTACAATAATTTTTCTTCTATGATTTTAACTTAATTTTATTAGACATGCTGGTAGATGAAAGGGAAAAATGGGTAAGAATAAGTGTACCAGAAGGATTAACAGCCAACCCTCCTGCTTCCCTCAACTCCTGATGTTCTTGATATGGAATGAAAATATTTAACTCAGTCCCACTCACACCTACAAAATGCATAGAAAATACAAACTTTCATACAAAATTTCAGGGGGGACTACAATGGTGATGTAACAAGTTACATTTATGGCTGCCCATTTTAGGCCCTAATTCAAGACAAGTGTTTATATTTGGTAAGGAAAATTCATCAATGTAGTAGGATTCTATGCACGTTGAATCTCATTTGGCCCTGACCATATTGGCAAGATTCATATCAAATTCATCATATGATTTAGATATATTTGATTTGGACATAAGCTTCACGTTTAAGCATGTATTCTAATTGCTGCTTCCACGTTTTAAAAAATGTAAACTGCAAGTTCAGACATGTTTTATGAAAATTGGTTTGTGGTGCCACCAACTGGAATTATTCTCTCATGACACAAGTAAGGTATTAATCAAAAGAGATTTAATTATTCACATTTAAAAGTTAAATAGCCATAATTAAATATCCTCATACCGTTGAAAACCTTGCTCTCCACTGTTCCTAAAATGACAAGAAAGAGTTTCTGTGATTTGGAATATTTAGAATTAGATTTTCATCACAGCTAGCTTACAAGTTGCTCACATTTGTTTTCCACGTTAAATATGATTGCTGGACATTAACCTAGAGACTGTTCCTATATCTTTAAGAATTTTCCCCTACTTTCTGCTTTCTAGTTATGCTGGACTACGGTGCCAATCATTCCAGCCATTTTAGCTGTCCTTTCTGGAAATAATTGCAGAGGAACATACAATATTTTGAGGTTATCAGATTGGGTAAGAGAGCTGCTAACGTTGCAGTGCCTCAAGAGATGCCGTTTTCCTATATTATGCATTTTGTCTGCTCATGAGACACTTCCTTTTCTGACTGCCTTTGTTCTAGAAGTGGTTTCTGTGGTATGGGAGCTGTATTGTTGGTCTGGCCATCGGAGGTTACTGGAATCAAGTGATGATGAAAGCCTATCTGTGGAGATCTCTCCCCCACCCCCTTTATTTTTAGAGCTTTTCCATACTGTGACCTTAAGCTGCTGCATTTCCATGTGAAAACTGGCTGGAAATGAAGCGGCCTTAAAACCCTTCCTGATTTCAACCCTGGACCACATTTTCCATAGTCCCAGTTACGAGTTCCCCTACTTCTTTATCCTTTCTAAACTGAACAAGAAAGGAATTATCACACTTTTATCATTTGACTGCCAGGGCAATTTTTTTTTAAATTTTATCTCTTCTTAAAAATATTTTTTTTTTTTTATTATAAATGTGTAAGACAACAACAACAACAACACAGTTACATTGCTTCAGTTTAATCCCTGAAATTCCCCAAATCTAAACACTCCAAACCCAGCTTTTCACTATTCCACTAGTAAGTCTATAAAACAAAATGGCTGTGGAAGACAATCGTCTCTGGAAGGGAAGGGCAGTTCCTTACTATAGTGCATGGCAGCCAATAGCAGGGAGAGGTTTGCCTACAGTGTAAATGAAGTACAGCAGATGAATTGCTTAGCAGTTTGAGCCAGCACAAGTCAGAAAGCTTTAGGCATTTGATGTGTAGCAATAAAATACAAACATAGGTTGTCTTCCCAGTAGGCTGATTATGGGAAAATGTTATCATTGTGACCAGATCCATTGTAATCTGTACTTATACTGGAGAAAACATAGGGTAGGGATTTTACATGCTATCATGTGGAAATGTTGCTTCAATCAGATATGGACAGACATGTAAGCCTTATATTATTACAATGATTCAATTGTGTGTCCACTTTAAGAATAATAAATCATTTAATATAGTTTGATTAGGTTTGGATCAGTTTTTGATTAGAACCTTTAATTGTAAAATACTTTGTTTCCAGGGAATAAATTTGACAGTAAGTTGTGCTGTGGTGGATGTCACTTTTCTTATCAACCCTTTAACTGTATTTCAAAATTTATAAGCTTGAACAAGAATTGTTGTTCCTTTACTTAACTATACTAATGATCCAGAATTTGGGGAATATAAGTGGTTATGGAAGTCAGTCTGACCTTTCGTACATTGGATAATGCAAGATTTGGAACAGCCACGATAGACTAAGATGAATGACAAAAATATTATTCAAACTCTTGGAATGTTGCTGAATGACAGCGAAGTATCTTGATATTTTGGTTGATAAAGAGTCTAATGAAAGGGAACTACATCTCATAAAATTCCAAAGGAATAAGATCATTATTGCTTGAGCTATATTAGAAATAGTTGAACATCTGGAAAATGTAAAGTCAATAAAACCATCTGTGATTTTTATTAGAAAATATGTAAATTATAGAGAAGAATGATCTATTTGTGACATTGAATTAATAAGAATTATTTTATTTGATCTCAAATCAATATAAATAGGGGGTAACCTGCAGAAGGAGATAACATGTATCTCATTCACTTTCCTCTATTTCTTCTAATATTTCATTGTTATATTTGTTAAATTCTTTTATTATTGATAATTCTCTTATCTGTTTTCTGATTTTCCTTGGCTTCTGTTCTGATTCCATATCCCAGGATATCCCAGGATATAGGATGAATAGATTTTAATGTTACTATTTGTAACAGAATTGTTAGAAGAAAATTTACAGACTCCACAGAGTTTTGGAAGAAAGATATATTTAATTATTATTCCATTTTATATTCAATACATGAAAAATTCCTTTTCAAACTACAGTGAGTGCTTTATCACTAAATTCTAGTGTAAATATTTTGTTTACATATTTCTTTTAAATGTGTAGTTTATATTTTCTCAAGAAAATGTTACTAAATTTGTCTTCATCTTTAGAATATTTTTATAAAAAATGATTAGTATTTTAAGATACTATTTATTAATAAACTGATTCCAAGCAAATATTAAATTTATGAACCTTGGTATTGCTTATGGATTCCAAACTAGAATTAGACCAATGCACCAGTAATTGGTACCAGGCTGTAAAAATAGCTAATGCCTTTATTTACAGTTATTTTGAGCTTGCTCTGTGAGCTAAAGCAGTTCGCCTTATAGTTTAACTAATTAAATGTTTTGCAGAATATTTTGAAGTAAACGTTACATATTATTAAGTGTTCTTGGCATGGAGTACTTGGCAGATAGCAAAAGTTTTCATTTCGGGACTTCCGGTGGATCTGCGTTGGGCGATGGCGGCTACTTTCTAGCCGTCCTCCTGGGTAAGTGTAATGAACCGCTATGAACAGCAGACATCAGCTGTTCAGCGGTTCAAAATCCCCCTCCCGGGCAAAGGGGGGGGGCAGAGGGTAGTCTGAATAGTGGTAGAGCCTCTTATGTACCCCCAATTTTCCTTTTTGGGGGGTGATAGAGTGCTCCCACGGAGTTCAGACTGTCTCCGCTTCCCAGCTGCTTTTGTCCTTGGGACAAAACAAGCCCTCGCAGCCACCTCCGCGTTTAAAATGATCTAGTGAGTTTTTTTTAAGAAGCGGACAGAGTTGTTTAGAGGATTTATTTTTTTGCTTTCCTTGACTTTATAGGTATTTTAAATTTAAAGGTTTATTCTTTTGTTATAGTCTTTCTTTTTATTTTTTGCTTTTTGCTGAAAGGGAAAGTAAAATGGCGATCGGCAGACTTTCTAGCGTTTTTTTTTTCGGAAAGTTAGAATGGCGATCGGCTTTTTTACCTTCTCTCTTTTTTCTTTCTTCTTTTTAAGGAATTTTTGTTGTTTAATTTTCTAAACATTATTGTTCTGGTCTGATTTTTTGTTTTTGCTTTTTGTATTTTTAAAAGGCAGGCATTTTGGTTCCCCCCCCCTTCTTTTTTTCACTTTAACGATTGGAGTGTATATTCTAATTTCTTTTATTGATTTATTTTTCGTCTTCTTTGATTTTATTTTAAATCCAAAGGTTTATTGTTTTGTTTATAGTCCTTTTTTTCTACTATTTGCTTTTCTGTTGAAAGAGAAAGCAAATGGCGATCGGGAGATCTTCTAGCGTTTTTTTGGGAAGCTAGAGTGGCGATCGGCTTTTTTTTTTACTTTTTCCTCTTTTTTCTTTTTAATGATGGATTTTAGAAGTATTATTATTGTTTTGGTTTGATTTGTTGCTTTGTCTTTTGTATTTTTTGTTTTGCTTCTTGTAAAGGGCAGGCATTATTTTTAAAAGGCAGGCATTTTGGTTCCCCCCCCCTTTTTTTTTCCTACTTTAATGATTGGAGTGTATACTTTAACTTTTTGTTTTGGTTTGATTTGTGGTTTTGTCTCTTGTATTTTTAAAGGGCAGGCATTCTGGTTTTTTCCTTCCCCTTTTTCTTTTTTTTTTTTTCATTTTGTATATCTTAATTTTTTTTTATTTTTTTTTCTTCTTTTCTAACTCCCTTTTTTTTATTCTTTTATTTTTCTTATTATTTTAAAGATTTTTCTTTGAAGGAGTTATGATTTTCTTTTGAAGGAATTTTTGTAATTTTTAAGAAGGAGTAAAGTTTTTTTTTAAGATGGCTCCAAAGCGTCCAGTGAATTTCACAGTTCCTAAATCTTCTGTGGCTCAGCCAACAACTGTGAAGGATATGCAACAAATGATGGAAAATTTTACAATTCAAATTAGGGCAGAAATGAAAAAGATTTTGGAAGAAAATAATAAGATTTTGAGGCAAGACATAGTTTTGGCTCTAAAAGGAGTTGCTTCTGTTCTTGAAAAGTTGAATTCCCATGTGGAAGAAGTAGCTGAAAAAGTGGAATTAATGGAGGGGAAAATTGAAAGTATGGAAAAAGAAATGGAAAATGAGATTCTTATGCTTCAATATGGTCAAATGGAATACGCCTTAAGAATTAGGGGCTTGGAAGAGTCCTTGCAAGAAGATCTGAAAGAGATGGTTGCAAAGGACTTTGCCGTAATTTTGAATAAAGAAAAAGAAGGAATACTTAGTGAAATTGAAAAACTATTTAGAGTTAATTCTGCGGTGGCAGTACAAAAGAATTTGCCAAGAGATGTGGTAATTTACTTTGGGAAGAAATCTTTACGCAATGAAATTATACAAGCTTTTTATAAGAAGAGATTTCAAATTGCTTCACAAGATGTTATAATTTTAAAGGAGATCCCATCTAAAATTTTAAGAAGAAGAAAGGAGTTTGCCTTTTTAGCAAATGAACTTAAAATGAGACGAATTTCGTTTAGATGGGATGTTCCGATTGGAATGGTGGTGAATTACCTGGGAATATGTTATAGACTTAATACTGTTTCTCAAGCAAAAGATTTTTATACTTCAGTATTGGGGGTATGTTCATCTCCATCTATTAAGTTCAAGACTTTGGAAGAAATGGATGTAGAATTACAGTTTGAAGACTCTAAAATTGGGCAACCCCTGTTTAAGAGATCTCAACATGTTCAGATTGAGGAACAGGAGACAACCTGTGTAGCACAAAACTGTAAAGAAAAGCAGCAACTGAAGAAGAGTAATGAAATTTCACACCTAGTGATTGCTGATTCTGTGGGAGAAGCAAGACCCATAAATCCTTTGGAGCAATCTTCAAGGATGGAAGGGTCATTTGAGATGAAAAAGGGGAAATTTCAGCCTGAGGGGCGTCAACAAGTTGAGAAGAAGGGGCAGAGGAAAATCTGTGCAACATATAATTGTAAAGAAAAAGACCAACAGAATAAGGAGCTTAAGGAATCCCCACATGTACTGGCTTCTGAGTCATTGGGAGACTCAGAAAATTTGGAGCAGCTTTTGAGGACAGATCCTAAAGCATTTGTTTTAAGCTTTATAACGAAAATGGACAATCGAGGCTGACGATAATAATATCAGTATGATAATGAATGGAGAATGAAAATGGACAATTGAGATTGATAAGGACTGGGTTTTTTGTGGTTGCAACTTGTTATTGATGAAGATTTGAATATCTATTGTGTTTATGGTGGATGGAATTTGTTATAGTGTTTTTTGTGGGTGGAATTTGTTATAAACTGTCTACTTTGGATGGAATCTGATAAGATTTAAATGAGTATAAAGGTGTCTTGTTTCCTTTTTTCCTTCTTTAAGTTTTAAGTAATGTATAAATTTGTGTTTTGGGGGAGTTTATGAAAATGATAATAATATTTATGATATTAGAAGGATTGGAGTATATTACAATGTGTTTAGTGTTTGGGTGGGGTTTTTAATGTTTAAAGTTTTAAGTAATGTTCAGATTTGTGTTTTTGATTGATTATAATTTGTTTGTTTTAATGTTTCAAGTTCTGATTGTTTAAATTTGTGTTTTGGAGGGACTATAACTTGTTTAACTAAATGTATTTAGATTTGTTTATGATTTATGCTAGACTTTATATTGTAGTTATAGTTGTTTAAAGAAAGTAGTGTTTAAAATTGGTCTTGGAAGAAATTTATGTAGAAGGATGGATAATATTATAAGTAAGATTAGAAGATTTCTAGAGTATATTATAATGTGTCTATTATTATTTTCTAGAAATAATTCATTTAATTTAAGGTATTTAGGATTGTTTAGGATTTATAGGTGTTTTAAGTTTTATATGTGTTTTAAGTTTTTTTTCTTTTTTTTCTTTTGAAATATTTTGGATAAGCCTGTAATCAACTCTGGGAGGTTCAGGGGAGGGTTAGGGAGGTTTGGGGCTGGGGGAGGGTATGGGTGGGTGGGCGGGTTTGGGGAGGGGATTTATTTTGTAAAATGTTAAAAATTTTCAATTAAAAAAAAAAAAAAGTTTTCATTTCCATTTGCAATGGAAGATGTTTTTTTCCTTTCTAATTGAAAAGTCTAAAAGGTACAAGTATGTTTTTAGCAGCATAGTTGAACAAACTAAAAATAAGGGAAGGGCAGAATAGAAATGATTTGATGGCATGATTTTTGCTAGGCACTGCATAATGGAATACTTAAGTATTTGTGTGCCTTTGATGGATTTAGTGCTGATACCTGAACCTACAATTTTCTTCAAAATATAATATTGATCAGAAATCAAATCTAAGATCCTGGGAATCTTGCTTGATTAAAAATTATATGGTGGAAAAAAACAAATTACTACTATATGTATTTGTGGTTACTTTTTTGGAAGACAAAAATTCCAAAGAGGTTGGGATTATAACAATGAAATCTTTGCATCAAAATATAGCAATATTAATTTCATATGAAATAATTCAGGACTAGACATTTTCTTATAACTTTAATATGACTTTTTCAACTATGAAAAAATGAAAAGCCTGTGACTTTGAAAAGCCTGTGACTTTAGTTATAAAAATAGAATTGAAAAGAATTGTAAATGAACAGAAGGTACTATAGAATATGCTGGTATCACATCATATTAGCATTGTTAGAATTCTCTTTCTATGATACAACTCATATAGGAGAGGGTGAGATTATGACAGAAAGCTAATGTTACTGCAGATATATTCAATTCCATACATATACAGATAGTCCTCGACTTACAACAGTTCATTCAGTGATTGCACGAAGTTGCAACTGCACTGAAAGAAATAACATGATCATTTTTCACACTTATGACAGTTGCAGCATCCCCATGGTCACATGATTTACATTAAGATGCTTGACAACTGGTTCATATTTATGACGGTTGCAGTATCCCAGGGTCATATGACCATCTTCTGCAATCTTCTGACAAGCAAAGTCAATGGGGAAGCCAGATTCACTTAACAATCATGTTTAACAACCGCAGTGATTCATTTAACATATGTGGCAAGAAAAGTCATAAAATAGGACAAAACTCACTTAACAAATATCTCACTTAGCAACATAAATTCTGGGCTCAATTGTGGTCATAGGTTGAGGACTACCTGTAGTATAAAGATAAAGGTAAAGTTTTCCTTGTCCAGTTGTGTCTGACTCTAGAGTGCTGTTCTCTGATTTTTGGCTGAGGGAGCCAGCATTGTTTGAAGACATTTTCTGTGGTCATGTGGCCAGCATGATTGTGCACTGAGGCACACGGAGCACTGTTACCTTCTCTCTAAAGTGGTACCTATTTATCTACTCACATTTGCCTGCTTTCAAACTGCTAGGTGGGCAGGAGCTGGTACAAGGAACAGGAGCTCCTTCCATTGCGTGGCACTTGGGTCTCAATCCTGGGCTGTCAGCCTTCCAGCTGACAAGCTCAGTGTCTTTAATTGCTGAGCCATTATGCCCCCTACATGTAGTATACGAAACAAATACAATACCTATTGGTAAACATAGTTTTGGTTCAAAAGCATACTTCCCATACTTTTGAGACTTTTGATACACAACTTTTGATACAAGTCTATGCATATTTAGTTGTATGTATGTGCCCAAAGATACGTTGTTACTGTTCTATCCTGCAAATCTTTTACGCACAATAGTTAATCCAAAAATAGATTAACTGTTTTAATTTGGGAGTTAATAAAGCAGTAAGATGCTTATTTTTTGATAGCAACTATATGTTTTCCCCAATTGCCATGGGTCTCTATCTAGTAGAATTATATTCTATTTCCAATAAATTCATAAATAAAATAAAAATAATAAACATTAAACATCCTGGCATGTAAAATATAATAAATATTCCTTGTTCGTGTCCTATCTCTGTAAAAAGAACATGTATTTATCCAGTTATATGGTCAATTGTGCCCTTTATCATCTGGATAAAAGAATAATTGAGCAGTGCTAATTGCTGCACAGATTTCTTTCAAATCACAAATACCAAAACAGTGTTATCCCACTGGAGATATGGCTATAAGCTTATTCTCATGGTACTTGTTTTGATCTCTCTGAACAGCATCACTTATCTCCTGATTCATCATTACAGGAATCCACATAATGGCTAAGCTTGAATTAATTTTAGGCACACCCATAGGCATACCATATGGCAATATTTCTTAACCTTGGCAACTTGAAAATCTGTAGACTTTAATTCCCAGAATTCCTAACCATCATGGCTTGACGTTCACATATCTTCAAGTTGCCATGGTTGAGAAACATTGCCATATGAAGTTCCTTTTTCATTAAGCATCAAATGTTTATCCTTGTGGTACATCTAAAATTGTTTCATAAATTTGTCTCAGTTCCTATAATAATAATAATAATAATAATAATAATAATAATAATAATAATAATAATAATGATGTTGGAAGGGACCTTGGAGGTCATCTAGTCCAACTCTCTGTACTCTTTCTAGAGCCTCAACATCTTTTTTACATCATGGTGACCAAAACTGGATGCAGTATTCCAAGTGTGGCCTTACCAAGGCATTGTAAAGTGGTATTAACATTTCATGTGATCTTGATTCTATCTTTCTGTTAATGCAGTCTAGCTCTGTGTTGGCATTTTTGGCAGCTGCAGCACACTGCTGGCTCATATTTAAGTGTTTGTCCTCTCACAGTTACTACTATTGAGCAAGGTACCACCTATACTATACCTGTGCATTTGGTTTTTCTTGCCAAAATGTAGAACCTTACTTTTTTCACCATTGAATTTCATTTTGTTAGATAGCGCTCAATGTTCAAGTCTGTCAAGATCCTTCTGTATCTTAAGCCTATCTTCTGGAGTGTTGGCTATTCCTGCCAGCTTGGTATTGTCTGCAAATTTGATGAGTTCCCCATCTATCCCCTCATCCAAATCATTGATTTAAATTTTGAAGAGCACTGGGTCCAGAACAGAGCCCTGGGACACCCCACTACACACTTCCGTCCATGTAGATGCAGTTCCATTGAGGATCATACGCTGAGTACGGCCGGTCAGCCAGCTACGGATCCATCTGGTGATGATGTTGTCTAACCCGCATTTTTCAATCTTATCAAGTAGTAGCTTGTGGTCTACTTTATCAAATGCCTTACTGAAGTCCAGGTAAATTATATCCACAGCATTCCTCTGGTCTACTAATTTTGTCACTTGGTCAAAAAATGTAATAAGATTTGTCTGGCATGATCTACTTTTGATAAACCCATGTTGGCTTTTGGTAATGACTTTGTTTGCCTCTAGGTGTTCTCTGATTTGTTCCTTGGTTATCTTTTCCAGAACTTTCCCAGGTATTGAGGTCAGACTGATAGATCTGTAGTTTCCTGGATCCATTTTTTCCCCCTTTTTTGAAGATGGGTACTACATCAGCTCTTTTCCAGTCCTCTGGTAGTTCCCCAGTGCTCCAGGATCTTTGAAAGATATAGTTCAGTGGTTCTTTTTTTATTATTAAAATTTTTTAAAATTTTACAATAAAAACCCCTTTCCCAATCCCTCCCAACCCACCCCAAAACCCTCCCCCATTCTTCCCAGAGCTGAATACAGGCTTAACTAGCTCTTAAAAGAAAAAAGTTTTGAACCCAAATAAACCTTAAGCAAATATAATTACACTCAATAAACAAATTGTAAAGTACTTTAACTCCATTATATGTAAAAAACAAAGAAAAAAAAAAGAGAAAATAAAATAAAAAAAAATAAAAAATTAAAGAATAATAACAATTACACTTCTAAATAATATCTTAAACTTATATAAATTATTCAAAAGCTAGATAATATTTTCTTATATCATACTAATATTGTATAAAATTTATCCATCTTCTCCACACCAAAAAATACTTCTTTTGCGATTGATCTTTCAAGAAAGCCGAAATTTTTGCCATTTCCTCTAAATAAGAAACTTTTAAAAAAGTGGTTCTGAGATCACATCTGCCAGTTCCTTCAGAACCTTGGGGTGTATCCATCTGGTCCTGGTGATTTGAATTTGTCTAGGGCAGTGGTTCTCAACCTTTTTAATGCCATGACCCCAACCAGTCGTAAGTCGAGGACTACCCAACCGGTCGTAAGTCAAGGACTATCCAACCAGTCGTAAGCAAAGACCTTCCCTGCCCGGGAGTGCCGCGCATGCGTGGTGCCGCCCCCTGTGCCGGCCGAGGCGTAGCTGGCAAGCGGCAGAGACGGCACAGGCCGACCACCGGCTGGGCCACCAGCTGGCCCAGCCCAAGGGAGGTAAAGCACCTGCTGGGCCCCATGCGCACCAGCAACCCTCCCTGCACCCGCCGGCCTCCCACCTCCCACCCCTGGCCCTCTTTTACTTACATTTTTAGTAGTTGCTCAGCAGGGAGGGGTGGAAACCTCCAGACAGCTTGCCTTCGCTGCAGACAACTTGCAGCACCGTTTGCAGAATGGGACTTTTGGCGGGTTCAACAGGGCAGAGACAGCCTGGACAATTCCTATTGGCTTTTGAAAGCCAATAGAATTAGACTCTATTCAAGAGAGCCAATAGAATAAAAGCCAATAGAATAAAAGGGAGTAGCACAGCCAAGGAAAAGGGGGGAAAAATGGTGGACTGTGTTGTTTGGCGACCGCCGTGAAATGGTCATTCGACCCCAAATGGGGTCCCGACCCACAGGTTGAGAACAACTGGTCTAGAGTGACAAGTGCTCACTTATCATTTTCTTGCCTATCTTAATTTGTGTTTTTAATCATTTTAAAAATGATTCCAGACAAGGATTTTAATTGTACAGTCTTTCTACCTTATTCAGAGAATTCCAGCATTGAACTGAGATGCTTTATGCCTGTATCTTTTACAACTATTTCTTCTCTTATTTTCTTCCATGTTAGAGAATAGAATAGAACAGAACAGAACAGAATTCTTTATTGGGAAAGTGTGATTGGACACACAAGGAATTTGTCTCCATTGCATAAGCTCACAGTGTACACATAAACAGCAAGTAATAGGTCATAGGTCATAAATCATAGTTACAATCATTAATCATAAGTTACAAACAACAACTGGTAAATCATAAGAAACCAACAGGAGAAGTAGGAAAGATGAGAAGATGAGAAAAGATGAGAAGTGAGACAGTGCTGTGGAAATGAATGATGGCATGGAGGCAGTGGTGGGATTCAAATACTTGAACAACCATTTATCTGTGTGGATGCTGCTTCTAGAAGTCCATTCTGAGACTTCCAGAAGTGGCGTCCACACATTTCTGGTTGGCTGTCCTGGGCCTGGGAGACCTCCCTGGCTCAGAAAGGGCTTCCGCAAGTGGCATCCACACACTTCTGGTGGGCCTTTCTGGGCCTTGCGAAAAAGGGCTAGGCCTTCAGTTGGTTCACCAAAGTTAACAAAAAATTAGCTACCAGTTCTAGTGAACTGGTGCAAACTGGCTGAATCCCACCACTGGATGGGGGGGGGGGAAACTATTTATGTCTGGTTGTTTTGGCATGCAATGCTCTATAGTGGCATCCTGAGAGAAGTTGAAATAGAAGTTGAAGATGGAATGCCTTTTAAAGTGTAATACCAGGAAGTAACCTCTAGGGGGAAAAAATCTGGAGAAATCTTTTTGTTGCTTCTTAAAGTGACAAACTTCTTAAAATATTTTACATAAAAGTATTAGGGAGCTGAAAGAAATAAAAAACAAGTGGAGACACATAAATAGTTGGGAGGCATGAAGAAGCAGAATGGAAAGAGGTTGGATAGTTGGTTGAGAGCATCTTTGATTACCCTGTGATAGTTTCCATCTTGCTTGCAATTCTGATGAGCAAGGACTTAGCTTTACTTAATCCCCCAAAGCAAGACTGTGACAATCTCATTTTGAGCCAAGATGTAGGTAACAAGTAACTGTTCTGCAATTTTGTACAGTATGTAATGGCAGATGTTTAAAAGCATTGCCTCTCAACTTGTTGCCTTTCATTTTAATTAAGTTGCTGTTTATCTATCATTTATATGTATTTTAAAGTCAATTACATAAAAGCTCTGATTGCCAAAAGTGAGAAAATAAAATATTTAGGTTAGTAACTAAGCAGGGCAAGTGCTTCTGTCATATTCAGTTTTAACTTTCTGCATAAGTTATATAACTGTTCCCTTTGGCCTGTTGTCAAGGTCTCAAATTAATGATAGCTATGCTGCACTTGGCTGAGGAATTGACACATAGGGTGCTCACATGCCAGTTCCCAGCTCCTGAATATTTTGTTGGCTGAATGTAGAAGAAGGTGGAATATCTCGCATAAAGATGCAAGAATAGTCATGATGGTAAATCAGGCCATTGCCCTAGCACATAAAATATGAATCTCAATTTTTTATATAAAAAGCACTTTGTATCAGAGCAGCAGGAAAAAGGTGCTTTCTTGTACCTCAGTTTGTTTTCCCCTCTCTCTGGAGACCCAGCATACCTCTGTTTGGCAGCCTCTGTCTCTGACGAAGAGTAAGCTGGAGAATCGGCAAAAGAGTTCATCCTTCCCCTGATATTTACTTGTATTAAAATACTCAGCTGCATCTTTCCTTTTATTCGTGCACTAGCACTCCCATATTTGCCAATAACATAGCATAAGCCCTAAAGACATCTAAAATAGAAAACAAGTTAATGTCTGTCTAGGACTAGGTGACTTTGGATACATCATCTTAAGACACTTTTACTTTATTCCTGGACGAGAAGGATTCACCAGAAATGCAGCATATGTTTGTATTCAGGCTCCCAAACAGTGGCCCTCTTTCTCTTTCAGATGGTAAAATATGTGTAGTGGAATAGCTTGGCTTCCTTGAGCCAAAGCAGCAAACCATCAGTGCAGCTATATAGAATGGAACTGTTTTCTGCTGCTCTGGAGGACAAAAAGGTATAGAAATAGCAATAGCACTTAGACTTATATACAGCTTTATAGTGCTTTGCAGCCCTCTCTAAGCAGTTTACAGAATCCGCATATTGCCCCCAATGATCTGGGTCCTCATTTTACCAACCTCAGAAGGATGGAAGGCTGAATCGACCTCAAGCCCATCAGATTGAACTCCAGACTGAGGGCAGAGCCAGCATACTGCATTGTAACCACAGAGCCACCATGACTCTGGCAAGAAATGGCAAGAAAGCAAATGTTACCAAAAGATTAGAAGAAATGTCCTAAAGGTGAGAACAGTTAGGAATAGAATAGCTACCATGGCCCAGCCATCAGATAGAATATAAAGAGGCATCCTGACCTACAGTCTCTTTTCCAAGCATCCTATCAGTTCAGGGGCTGGGTTCTCATAGCATACTAAGCCATAAATCACAGGTAATCTTATTACAGATAGGGGTGATAATATCATTTTATTTCTTTTTAGTTTTTGATTTTTGAGAATTGCATGTTGTGTGGCCAGTACTTTGATGACAGAGGCTAGAATAATTTCCAGATACCTTTCTGAGCCACGTAATGTGGAAAAAATTGCTGATACCTTTGAGGCACATGACACGGAAACAATTTGCTGATATGTATTTTAAGATCTGATAAATGTTAAACTTGAGCAATCTGTATGGAATTAGAAAGGGATTCCATAACCTTGACAAGGTTAAGATATGGTTAAGTGCCAAGAAGTTAAATCTCTATCTAACATATGGTTCAGAACTTGCTTGCATGTGTTTAAGCTTTAATTTAATTCACAGGAAATCCAGTTACCTTTTGATAAGCCATTGCATTACATGAGTCAATTCATGTTTCACTTGTACTAAAACTTTTTCCCCTCAGTCTCTTTCTAGAATGATTTCTCTTACCACTTACTGAAATAATGGTCCACAACTCCTAAAATTTCCAGGCACACTCTGTTGGCAGAGTTCCTTGTCTCTTATATAAACTTTAGGCTGCTAAGCTATAATTTGGTGGGATAGATTTTCTTTAGGATGTTCAGTGAATTTAGCATTGTTGTTTAAAATCCATGATTTATATCTTAGATCAAAATGTGAATCCAGCCCATATTTCTACTGAATGTTTAGTGAATTTGTATCTCATTCCCTTCCTTAGAATTGGTTGGATTTACACAATATGCTAAGCTAAAGTCAAACTGTAGTAGAGAGGTAACCTTACAGAATAGAACTTGATCTGAAACCAACTTCCAAGAACATCTGTATTTTCCTACCCTAGCTTTGTTCTTAGATAGCGGCTGGTAGTTCCTACCTTTCAGAGACTTCATACCTGACATCCTCCACTAACACTCATATAGGAGAAGCTCTCTCCTGTTACCTATTGCCTTTCTGGGATTAAAAATTTAAAGCATAACACTGGAAATAATTTATACAGTGTCACCTGCTGGCTAGGGAGTGTACATGCATGTGATTAGAGAATTTCCACTTTCCTTCCCACCCTTGGGAGATAATCAATCTTGCAAAAGAAAAAAAATTATTTAACTTGAATAAAATGCAAAAGAGATAAATTGCAGAACTGTCCAAATTAAATTTAAAAAAAGGAAATCCAAAAGAAAACCAACACTCCTATCAGATTATAGTAAATACAATATTTTTGAGTACTTCTATAGAAATATTCAAGAGACAGAGTACCCAGCATTATTACAAATTACAAATATTTTTAACTATCTACACCAGTATGGAATAACAGCTGACATTACAAAAAGTCCTTACCTTAAGGAATAAGAGAAACAAGACATAAGAAAAAGGTGTCTGCACCATGGAGCAAACAATTATTGTAAAAATCAGTAAAAACCATAGGCTTCAGTCCAACAATGTATGTTTCTTGTTTTAAAATGAGCTTTTTAAAAAAAAAATATCCAACCAGAAGGGAAGAAAGATGTGATAAACTACTCCCCTGTACATGACCAAGTAGATCTTTCTCTCATGAGGATTTTTTTTTAAATGAAGCTTGCAGCCTGGCGGCAGGTTACAGTCACAATACAAATAAACTCTATCATACTTTATTTTCATATGTTATGAGAATTGTGTATATTACAGTATAGTATTTGATTACAAAATCCACTTATATATACTGAGTTTCACTCTTAAAAAATTAATGGTAGGTATGGAAAAGCTCCTTGAATTATCTCTTGCTGATGCTGAAAATCAATGATTGATATTCTCAGTTACAGTACAATCATCATGGAGAAAATTTATGTGTTTGTTAAGAGCTGACATGATGTTACTGGTATATAATGAATCAATGTGTTGCATAACTATGATTTTCTTTCAGCCAAACTTTAACCTGCTTATAAAAGAATAGAATAGAATAATATCAGAACAATAGTTAACGTTAGTAGACATGAGTTCACTCCATAAACAGATTCTTTCAAAAAGATAGAAAAACCGTACAATCTCCACTGAGGATTAATAAGATTTTTTTAACTTTTCACACAGTGCATTAAAATTGATAAAAGGAGTATTTCAGCAGTTGTGCTGAACTGCTCCTTTTCTTTAGGTTTTTGCTATTTCCATATCCATGAAGGTTGCTTGTAATGAAGCATGAGATTTTAGTGGTTACACCTACTTCTGGTGTAGTCCTGTAGCGTAGCTTTTGGCAACCACTGTCAAAAATATTTATTTTTATGTGTAATTTGAGGTTTAAACCCTCCTCCTTAAGGCAAGAAAGGCCTTCAGTCTATTTCTATAAAAGCAGACAGTAAATTAAATTTTCATGATGTCTCTTCATTCAAATATAAATCAGTGAAACTTCAGTTTATGTATACTTTGCCTGCAGCTTCTAGGAGTATAACAAAATGTTACAATTATCATTAAGGCAAGCTTAAAGGAAGAAGGAAACAAAAAAATATTTTTTTTTTCATATCCTACTGAACATTTCATGTCTCTTAAATTGCATGGTTTTAGTTAGCAAAGTTTATCTATACACTGGTCAGATCAGCTACTTCCTACTTAAGCTTTGCACATACAATTCTCACATACAAATCAAAAAAAGCTTTTATTTGCATTCGATGAATATGGAGATACATATTTTAATTCAAAAGACTTTGACTTTGATGTTTGATAATAGTATGAGAAAGCTTAGGGTAAATATAATAATAATAATAATAATAATAATAATAATAATAATAATAATAATAATAATAATAGTAAAGTTGGAAGGGACCTTGGAGGTCATCTAGTCCAACCCCCTGCTTGGGCAGGAAACCCTACACCATTTCGGACAAATGGCTGTCCAGTCTCTTCTTAAAAACTTCCAGTGTTGGAGCATTTACTGCTTCTGGAGGCAAGCTGTTCCACTGATTAATTGTTCTAACTGTCAGGAAGTTTCTCCTTAGTTCTAGGTTGCTTCTCTCCTTGATTAGTTTCCACCCGTTGCTTCTTGTCCTGCCTTCAGGTGCTTTGGAAAATAGCTTAATTCCCTCTTCTTTATGGCAGCCCCTGAGATATTGGAACACTGCTATCATGTCCCCCCTTGTCCTTCTCTTCGTTAAACTAGACATACCCAATTCTAGCAACCGTTCCTTATAGGAGAAACTTCCTGACAGTTAGAACAATTAATCAGTGGAACAGCTTGCCTCCAGAAGCAGTAAATGCTCCAACACTGGAAGTTTTTAAGAAGAGACTGGACAGCCATTTGTCCGAAATGGTGTAGGGTTTCCTGCCCAAGCAGGGGGTTGGACTAGATGACCTCCAAGGTCCCTTCCAACTTTACTATTATTATTATTATTATTATTATTATTATTATTATTATTATTATTATTATATTTACCCTGAGCTTTCTCATACTATTATCAAACATCAAAGTCAAAGTCTTTTGAATTAAAATATGTATCTCCATATTCATCGAATGCAAATAAAAGCTTTTTTTGATTTGTATGTGAGAAATTCATGTATTTAGTTAAGCATTTTTAATTAGCCTGTTTGGTTTCTTGATCTGATCCATGTGACTTCTAGCAGCAAAGGGAGAAGCCATTTTCTCATCTTCCCTGATGATTGGAAGTAGGCACTCCTTGACCATTGGTGATTTTTGGCCAGGTTGGGTTGCTTTAAATGTATATATTCATGGGGTCTGCCAGTTCTGGAAAATGTTCACTCATGTCAGGATGTAATAATGCTTTCTTTTAATATACAAGTTTAATTTGGGAGGGTCTAGGGAAGTTCTCAGAGTTTCATATTTCTTATGATCTGTAATGATAGAAAAAAACTACTCACTTGATTCTTCTGTGTGAAAACTAGTTTCTCGTGTGTGTGTGTGTGTGTGTGTGTGTGTGTGTGTGTGCGCTCTTCCTGCCCAGTTTGGCTTTAGTTTTGTTCTCAATACTTCTGGTACATTCCTTAGGGCATGTCCTACTGATTGTGCATTGCCACTGAAATTAATCTGAAAAAGACCTAAAAATACCATGAAATACATTTATGTATCTGCTTGAGTATGATGGTTTAATGTATCGAGTGTGAGTGTGTATGTGTGTTTGTGTGTGTCCATGTATTTTCTCTGTGAGAAAATATGATTTTTTGGTATCTTTTCACCAAAAAATGGCTTTCTACCCTCATGCTAATTCTAGGTTTCTACAACCGGAATGGTTCTTTGAACATTTCATATTACTAATTCTTTTATAGCATTTAGTGGTTATTTTTGAATGATCTTTATTATTTATATCTTTTCTTTTTTTGTTGCTTATTTCAATATGCTAATTAAAAAATTTGTAGCTTAATAGAAATGTGCTTTGACTAGAAATTGGATATGAAATGACTATAGATATCTATGTAATTAATAATGTGTTAGAATATATTAGAGAATTTAGAGCCGTGGTGGCGCAATGGTTAGAATGCAGTACTGCAGGCTATTTCTACTGACTCCTGGCTGTCAGCAGTTCGGCAGTTCGATTCTCACCAGCTAAAGGTTGACTCAGCCCTTCCATCCTTCCAAGGTCAGAAAATGAGGACCCAGATTGTTGGGGGCAATAGATTGACTCTGTAAGCCACTTCAAGAGACAGGTAAAGCACTGTGAAGCGGTATATAAATAGCTACTGCTATTGCTATTTGGATACTTCACATTTTATGATTATTCAAGAATTGTTAATTAGCCACCTGTACTTCATTGCTTATATTGGTTTAAAATAAATATTTTTTAAAATACCATACAGAAGGCCTTTCCATTACAAATTGAGTTTATACTCGCCCACTGTGCCTATTGGGTCTTCAGTATAAATGTTTGCTTACTGGGTGAAGGTCTGACTTAGGTTACACTCTGATGCATTTTATTAGATTGACCTATGCCCTATTATCATGTTTATAAGCCACAGAAATATTTAATAAAGATATCATTACTGGCCTTCCAATTGCTACTAAGTTGCAGGTCTGGTGATGGCTTCAGACTATACTGAATTTTTAAAGGGTTACAGGTAAGTTGCAATTGGCTTTCTACCCTCATGCTAATTCTATGTTTTTTATACAACCCACAATTTTTTCCTTTAATAAGATAGCAGAAGACTTTATCTGCCTGTATGTATGCATGTGCGCGCGTGTGTGTGTGTGTATTGCTTTTCTATGTAAGTAATGATGGGTCTTCATCACGCTGTCATTTCTCTACAAGAAATCAGCTTTATTTCTGAAAACGTATGTTAATTTTATCAGAAAGTAATGACACAAGAGGTTAACTGCCTGATTATTAACGTACATTTAAAGTTAAGTTTGATTTGGAACAAAAAGGAACTTTCAGTATTACAGTATTCAGTATCATTAGTCTCTATAATATAATTATCTACGTTATAAGAATCCAGTGGACTTTTCTGTATTCATTATATCTTTTAGTATCTGGATTTTTTCATTCAGGATTTGATAGTGCTAATTGTATGATTCTTATATCAGAAACAGAACACAAGGTGATGCTGCAAAAAGATTCGTTGATTTTTGCCCATATAATAATTATACTGTATAACTGCTTTCAAATTTGTTGCAAGAGTTCATAATTTCTAATCTCAGTTTATAACTCTTAAATTAGTTATAGTTTGGTTATTCCATTGACTATTGATTGAATTTCAATGGTTCCCCCTTTTTTCTCCATTCATCATGTCCAATTCTCAGAGACTACCTGGACAAGTCCCTGCAGTTTTCTTGTCAAGGTTTTTCAGAAGTGGTTTGCCAATGCCTCTTTCCTAAGACTGAGATAAAGTGACTAGCTCAAGGTCACCAAGCTGGCTTTGTGCTTAAGGCCAAACTAGAAATCAGCCTTCCGATTTCTAGCCTGACCACTTAACTACCACACCAGACTGTCTCTCATGACTGCATTATTAAATCCAAATGTAATCCATATGGAATACTGAATTGCTTGTAATTATTTGTTATCAGTTGTTGGATGTCTTTTGATTTCTGATTCTTGCATAAAAAATACTTAACAATAGAGACCCCAAATAAATGTGCAGTTAAGATTAATAAGTCCCATATATTGTTTACTTATTAAGTTATTATAATATACCACTTCATCTCCATTAACTAGGCATTACACCCAATTCCCAAGAGAAATATATTCAGCTGGCTGAATGGAGTTGGTTTTTCATAAACTATGAAATGCCCTTCTTTATTTCTATGCTCCTTCAAATGTCATCAGCACCCAAACTGAATAGTGCCAAATATGTTTGTAGCCATTAAGTAATGGAAATGTACAATACAGTAAAAGCCTATTCATGCCTGAGCAGATCTTGCCATATTTGGTCAATAGGGCACTGACATATTTACAGATGTAATCAGAAGAGAGTGAAATGTGAGATTTCTTCTCTCCAAACACACAAGAATTATTCAGAACTACAGTTTCAGAAGGGGCTACTGTGATTGAAGTGTCAAAGATTTTGAGGGCCTTTTATGAAAAAGTGGGGCAAATAGAAGATAATAACATCTGGACTCCTTGTAAAAATCAAGATAAAACCTTGTTTGGAACAACTAACATAAAAATTGAACCTAGTTTCCACCAGGGGGCACCAAAAACCAATTCCTACTTTTCAAATAACGTAAAAGGCATAAAAGCATACAACCATGGAATCATAAGGGCAGGTTATTTTGGGCCAATCACTCTGTCTCAACCCATGATGTCAAGCTCGGGTGACAACCCAGTCAGTCAATTTAATATATTATCATAAACAAATGGATCAAAACTTGGTTGATTTGGAAAAAAAAGTAGACCTTGCCCTTACGGAAAAACACTAGGAAGAAAAAAATTGGAGAGAGTAGTAGAAATATAAAAATGTCTCAGAAAGTAAGTTATTTTTTTTGTTTCTTTTGTTATATATTTCTACATTGTAGCATTAATCAACCCTCCTTCCAAGTTGGACAGCCTTAACATATGCAATCAATAAATAATAAAAATGCAGGAAAATAATCAAATGACTCCATAATGAACAGAGAATAAGATAAGGATGGATGTCCCTTTGGTTTTTTTTTAACATATTAATAAATAAATGTATAAGACTTGCTAGTAAAGTTAGAAATGTTGATTGGTGTGATATGAAGATTTAATGCAGAGAAAAGCATTATTATTCTATGGTGGCAAAAAAAAAAATCATAAGTCTGGTAGGATCTTCTCTAACCAACATATTTTCTTAAACACAAGCTTTTCTGAGCTACTGCATACACCTGATGAAGTATGCCTCAGCTAATGGAAGTATACTGTGGTGGGATTCAAATATGTGAACAACCGGTTTTCTGTGTGGATGCTGCTTATGGAAGTCCATTCTGGGCCTGGGCAACAAAAAATTAGCTACCGGTTCTGCCGAAGTGGTGCGAACTGGCTGAATCCCACACTAGAAGTGTATACCTTTTGGTAATATTTATTAATCAAAAAGATGCTACCAAGCTCATTCTGAACTAACTCAGACAATTAGAGATAGTGTCAACGCTGTGACAATGGATGTCGTCGCTCTGACAACTGAGAACCAGCAGCCATTTTTACTTTCGCCTTTCTATTCTTTTAGAATTCAGATGTAGAAGGGGGGATGGAGTAAATGCCTGAGGGTTTAGCTAGCCATAGCAATGTAGAAGTGTGGAAACTCAAGGACGAGTTCTGATAAGCTTTTGGTGGGCTGAGGCGCCAGAGAGAAAAGCCCATGTTTTGTGATAATTGGGGAATGTGATTTATGACAGCTCTTGTGGAGTAAGAATTGCAATTTGTTATTTTGTATCAGGGGGGAGGGAATCTCCTTCTTGGGTTCAACTATGTAAGTGCCAATACTTTGTTTCCTAAATAAAATGTTCTTTAAGGAAGAATTCTTGCCTTGAAGTTCTTTTACTGGTTTCATCTATCGGAACCATGACATTTAGTTCTTGTTTAGCAACTGCCTCACTGAGCAACTGTTTGCAATTATAATGACGATGGAAAATTAACTTGGTGACCAATTCTTGCATTTGCAACCTTCATAGTTTGGGAAAGGAATGGAAAGCTGAAGTAAGATTATAAGCACAGTTGTGGTTTCATTTAGCAACCACTTTGCTTAATGACCAGGTTGCTGGTTCCAGTTGTGGTCGCTAAACAAGGACTATATATAAATGAAATTAAAAATATAATAGTCACTCCATAAAAATACTAAACAGAATTATTGTTGAGAGCAACCCTATGTACATTTACCCAGGTACCAAATATGTTCAAAAATTAGAGCTGCAGCATAAATTTCCAAGCCCAAAATTGTTCTAACTTAACTTGTAAGAAAGGTTTTGTCTAAATTATCAAGAGACAGAGCATTAAAAGGCACATATAGCTTTCTGAACATAGAATTCAACAGCTACCTCAAGCCAATACAGATGATTCTTCTCACTTGTGTTGCACATAATGGCACCAGGTGCTTAAGCTGTTTTTCAACCTACATAATCTGCGCACTGCTCGTGATGCAGTCCCTGGATAATATCTAGGCGTTATTACTGGAACAATAATCTTTTCAGTTATTAGTACCCATATTAAATGTTCTTCATATCAAAACTATCAAGTATTATCTACATATACTATATGGACTATCACTTATTATACTAATGGCTTTGCATTCCAGAGATCAACCAGGTGCACCACAGTGCTGTCTCATAGGCCCAGGAAAATTCTTCCCAACCACCTGCTTAAAACCAAGTGACTTTTTTATCCTCCCTATAAAAATCACTTATGAACATAAATCTAAAAGTGACCAGATAGTTATTTTGTCCATGACAATGGATTGATGTTAATGTTGTTTGCATACAGATTACAAATAATTGTTCTGAGGTGAAAACCAGATCTAGCATATAGTCTTTCACATGAGTTGACAGCACTATGACTTGGGACAAGCCCTTATCTATTATGGTAGGAATGAATTTGAAAGCTTCTCCTTATTTCCTCTCTTCAAGGCACAATATTAAAATATCCCAGTACAAAGAGATTTGGGGAATATACCCCCAGGCAAGATCAAAGAACTAACAACAATAGGATAGAAACTCCCAGCTTGACCCAAACACTGAATTCCACCTAACCTCACAGAATTTACATTATATCAAATAGATACACTTCTACTAATGGTTATCTGGAGTTTGCAGCCCTGTTTTTGAATGCTTATGTGTACTAAAAAAGCATTGCAGAAAAAATTAAATATTGCAAACTGTTTCAGGGCTGCTTTTAGAAGATGTGTCAAAAAAAAAAAAAGAGAGAAGTTGGCTCCTAATTCCAAATCCAAAGTTAACTAGGAGGTGCACAAAATAGCATGTTAAGTCAGTTTATAGCTAAAAGTAATTATTTTCTGTCCTTTTAAAATCAATTGTGGCTTCTTTTTTCTTCCTCTTTATTTAGACAAAGGGAATCAACAAGTCAAGGAAAAATCATTTGGACCAGATCTTAATATTCTTCTTTGGAACAGTCTATGACAGGGGGTCTTTAAACTTGGCTCTTTTATGACTTGTGAACTTCAACTCCCAGAATTCCTCAGCCAGTGTGCCTGGCTGAGGAATTCTGGGAGTTGAAGTCCACAAGTCATAAAAGGGCCAAGTTTGAAGACTGGTCTATGATTACACTACCTAAAAAGATTGAACTAGAAAATAATGGTAAGAATAAGCATTGTAAATATCTTTTTGTATTTTCCATTTTCTTGGCCTTTTGAAAATAGTGGTTTATTCAAAGAGAAGATTAATATTAAATCACAGTCAAATCAATGTGTTAAGGAATTAGTCACTTTAGACCAGTGGTTCTCAACCTGTGGGTCGGGACTCCATTTGAGGTCGAACGACCATTTCACGGGGGTCACCAAACAAGGCTGTCCGCCATTTTTCCCCCTTTTCTTTGGCCATGCCCCTGGCACCCGGTGATGTATAAGTGGTTGGGGGTTACCGCAACATGGGGAACTGTATTATGGGGTCGCGGCATTAGAAAGGTTGAGAACCACTGCTTTAGACTGTGATTTGCTTGCATTCTTTTTTTAACTCCTCCTGCAACAAAAGTTACATGAAAAATTTGATTTCTATAGTAGTCTGAACCTATGACACATAGGATCATATCCTTAAGAAGTACATTTGATTACTCTGCATTTAAACAATAGCCATGTGTTTATTTTAAAAACCTTCAGAAATTAATCTATCATAATAGGATATAATTCTAAAATTCATGGTGTCACTTCTGTAGTTATCTGTTTCTGGATTACAAAATTGAAATAAAGGAATCTGTCCTTAAGTAAGGATGCACAATCCCTTTGTGACGGTAACAATATCATAAAGTGATGACAAAATAAGGATATGTTTGAGGTGGAGGCTGAGGGATACTATGAGAAGACTGACAACTATTCTATTTTATAATTGATAAATGTGAACTATATGTTATATGGAGATATTATACAAGGTTCTTCTGACCCAAAAAAATCTTGTCAAAGGCAACCCCAAGAGATTAACATTAGATCAGAAGGGGATGAGAAAGTCTCCTTGATTTTATGCATCAAGTCCCTCCACCAATCGCTTCTTATTTAATGTATGTTTTCCACTATAGATGGAAAAAATGCTAATAGAGATGGTGTGACTTACAAAAACATAGTTAAAGAGCTCCTCCATTTCTCTTCCATTATGATGCCAATACTAGACCCTGATGAAGACTTTTCCTTCAACAACTTCAAGGCTGCTTTTCATTAAATGAAAAAAATTATTTAGTTATTTGACTCTCAAAGAGGAGTATGGACATGCTTAATACATGTTTTATGTATTTTTTTCTGAGACATAAAGTGCATGTGCTTAAAGTAACTTTCACAGCATCTCGGTCATATTCACATTTGAAACTGGCTTCAAATAATATGTAAACAGATTTGAGCTGGAGATCCTGGTTTTGAAATGATACTAACACAGATACAGTTGATTAACAAGTTCCATTTCTTTTTTTGTTTCACTAATCTCTGCTTTTCCTCTTTGTCCCAATAGTTAGGCATGGATAGTTTTCATGAACAATTGCTGAGGAATTACTCAGTAACTGACATAATCAGCATCAAACATACCAGGGCCTACAAAACTATTTATGTAACACAGTTGTTTTCTGCATTTATTTTGTTCACGTGGCAGCATGTGGTGTTTATTGCAAAAACAGCAAAGTTGTGGTTTCTTACAACTCCACAGCTGAAATTTGATATGAAATTTGTCCTTAATAGGAAAAAGTAAAATAACAATTCCACAGGATGCAGTAGTTTTTAATTCAAGCTTTTACTAAAATTGGAGTGCTCTGAATGCTCTTAACTAATAATATTCTTGTCTTTTTAATAATACTCTGAATTTATGTTGGTTCCACTAAAAAAAAAAAAACCTCTGCTGAGAAGTTCAACTCTTTCAAAGCATTTCAAGGGATTATGTTTTTAATTAATCTTTTCCTCCTGTAAACAGCTATATTTTAAAGTCTAGAACAAGAGACAACTATAAATTAATTCAATGCAGATTGCTTGTATCTGGGAAAAAAATGACATTAATGGAACACAATGTCCTTAGATCACATCTTCATTATTTCTTAATATAGTTTATTCCTAAACATGATTAATTTATGTTAAATTCCTTAAATAATTCTATTAAAAAGGTGGGTAAATTTATCTTCAATGCCTTTGTATACATATATTTATTTACATAGCAGTTGTTGAATGAAAAATCTTCATCAGGGTCCAGTCCAAGTTGGGAATAATCAAAATGGAGACTGCTTTAGAAAGAAAGTTGTAGTTTTTTTAAAGGGCAGAGCAAAACAAAAAGTTTGAGGCTTTGTATTTCCTGTGTCATCAGTGGTGGGAGTCAGCCGATTCACACCACTTCGGCAGAACCAGTAGTTAATTTTTTGTTGCCCAGGCCCAGAATGGACTTCCGGAAGCGGCATCCACACAGAGAACCAGTTGTTCACATATCTGAATCCCACCACTGTACTTTTGACCTGAGTCTGAGTGTGCCTTTCTGGTATTCTGATAGTGGTGGGTTAATCATATTATGTCCTAAAAGTCATATCCTGCTTCCCTGGGGCTGGGGCTGATGGCTATGTCCTGTGTTGGATTTTTTGGGGTGAGGGGTTGTTGATTCTAGGGATCTTTGTCTTTTAATCCAGGGCTTTTCAACCTTTTCACCGATTGTACCACTTTTAGGATATGGCAATATTTGAGTACCACCTAGCAAGGTGTCAAAAACTTGATGACCAAAAAAACAAAACCTGTTCAAAGTTGCAATTGCACTGAAATTATTTATGACCATTTTTCACACTTATGACATTGCAGCATGCCCAGGGTCATGTGATTTATATTTGGATGCTTGGCAACTGATTCATATTTATGATGGTCACAGTGTCTCAGGGTCATGTGATCCCCTTTTGCAACCTTTTGACAAGCAAAGTCAATGGCAGGGCTGCTGGTGGCCAAGTGCTACGGCGGGATTTCCCTCCCTCCCTCCTTCCCTGCCTTCCTCTTTCTCATGCCCACCTCCTTCTGAAGGAAGAATTTGACCCCACCCATATTTTCTCTCTTCCATATATTCATCAAACAAGGAAAAGCCTCCAGAGACAGAAAAGACAAACTGCTGAGTGAATTAGCTTAAAAAGGCACATTCTCCTTTAAGAATTAGCTACTGGCTAGAAAGGGAAGTTGAGCACAGCCTACACTTAAGGAAGAAAAAAAAATCTAGTAAGTTATGGCTGCCGGTTAAGGCAGCCTCCCCAAATGGCTCCATTCATAAGTAAAGGAATGCTACAGGCAAAATCCATTCAGGAGAAAAATACTTCAAAATCCCTTGCAGCAAAACTTACAGGTAACGATAGCAGAGGAATAGAAGCTAACACGAGACATCAGACATCAGCCAAATAGAAATTGCCAAACACTCCTTAAGAACATAAAGCCCACATTGCACAAATACCAGAACTTCAAAGTCACAAAAGCAAATAAGAATCCTTTCACTCTCTATCTCCCTCCCTCCCCCGTGCCTCACCTCCAGCCATTGCTGCCTTTTTTCATTCCTCTTGGAGGGTGACCCCTCCCCTACTGCATTTCTTGCCTTTTTGCTACTGCCAGCACCGGTGGCTGCCACAGCAGTTATAGATTGCTCATGGCAGGCCTGCTTGATCTCCTCTCCCCCCCCACCCTCCTCCTCCTCCTCCTCCTCCTTCTTTCCCTTCGGTGCAGCTAGAGCTGACTCTGCCTCCTCCCAAGGCTGCTTCTTTTTTTCTTTCTCCCCCTCTCCTGTCCAAACTGCCTCTTTTTATAGCCTCTCCTGTCTCCACTCCCCTCCTCCTCCTCCTTTCTCATGGGGGAGGATGAGCCAGAAGTAAGCCTGGGGCCTTTGCCTTGCCTCAGCCACTCTGCAGCTCCAGAGGACTTGCCTGTGCTATCATTTTCCCTCCCCAACTACACTTGGCTAGGCAGGGCTGCATACCACCTGCCACTCATTAATGTACTACAAGTGGTACGCGTACCACCGGTTGAAAAGCCCTGTTTTAATCCCATCAGCTCCAGCTTCCTGGCTCCAACCTTCCTGAATGGATTGTGATATCTGCATTTCTACAGAACTGGTTTCTGCTTGGGGTTATTAAGAAAAACTGGGAAACTTGGGGAGGGAAACTTGGGGTTATTAAGAAAAACTGGGCATGCTTTTCTGTTCTTTTAAGATCCTTTGAGGAAATATAATTTTCTGCCTTTTTAATATTTCCTTCTCTCTCTACTTTAGTGGAGGGATGAGCAGCTTCCTTTTAACTATAGGTGCACTTTATTTTGCTCCTGAAAGCAGCAGAGTGTGCAGATTAACATTGCTAAATGAGGGTAAAGTCATGTTTTTCAGCCTTATTTTAGATGATGATAATGATGATGATATCATCCATTCAGTTGAGTCCAAATTCAGTTGAGTCCAACTGTTGACAATTCTCCACAACTTTTTACTACTGTAGAAGAAAGATTTAAAGGGGGAAGTAGATCTCTTACAACAGCAAAAATATTCTCACCAAGAGAATCGCCATTCTGCTGTCATTTTAGAACTAGAGAAAGATATTGGGGTTGCATATAATCTGAGATAATCCCATTTATGATTTATGGATATAATGACCAGGTATCTACTGTTGGAAGAACTGTCAGAGAGCACAATTCTATTTAAGTCATTGTGGCTGGCAAGAAGACACTGAAACCATCAAGGATGAGAAGAAACAGTTAACTCTTCATATCAAAGTTTTTGTTTCAAATCCCAATGATGTTTTAGGGATGTTTCTACATAGTTCTCTCATCCTCACACATACAAAGATAAGTGCTACTTACTGCTATATTGTTATTACAGTAAAATATTATTTGTAGAGTTATTTCCTGTTATGAAGCTCAAAAAATTCCATTAGCTATGTATTGAACTTCAGCCTCAAGAGATATCCTTTCTCCCTTTTTAGGATATTAAATCTAAGCTTTACATATTTTATTTTTATTTAAATTACACTAACACTATAACACTGAAGAGAGTGTTCGGGTGAGGGGATGCTAAAGAGATTCTGGAATGTCCATAGTGAGCACCATTAGGAGAAAAAGTGGCAGGAATGACTTGCCACCTTTTCTGCCAGCTTTCATTGCTTGTAGGAAGTCAGTGGATAAAAGTCATAAATTGTGGTCATGTGACCACAAAACTTTGAAATCCCTATGGTTATACTGAGCATCAATATTTGCAAAAAGAAAAATCTAGTTGGAAGGTGTCAGTTATATAGGACTATAGAAATAATTTAACATGGGTATCTTCAGCCAGTATATAGATTCTTCTTTGTATGAATATTACACAAAATGGACCTTGTTTTATAGCAAAACTATTGTTTATAAGGATCATCTAGATTCTAGAACACAATGCTTTCAGTATTTGAAAGGAATTAAAACAAAAGTGATATTTTTACTTCTGCATAATCTTCTCAGAGAAACTAGCTTGACAACAATTTACTTCTAGAGAATCTTAACTTTTTTTAAAAAGAGCAATTATCTCTGCTGCCAGCTGCCCCATTGTCTGTTTTATTTATATCCTGCCTTCCTGCCCAGGCCATGTCTTCTCACCATGCCATCTAAATTCTGATTGGTTAGTTTATAGTCAGCATCTTGTGGAAAAACAGCTCCCCTTTTAACTTGCTTGCTTCACTGATTCTGTCAACATGTATTATGCATGTTCCTCTGTGACTTATTTTAAATTTTTATATACAAATTTTAAAAGTGTTGCAAATCTATCATGGGAAAGGGAAAAACTGTAGCTTTTCCTTGACATTAGTGATCTGGGAAAAAAGTTATAAAGGGAAATTTTAGGTTGTATGTGACAAAACCTAACAACAAATGCTCAGGCCGAAGACTAAATTTTCTAAATTGGGAAGTTGAAAAAACATAATAGAAGACAATGTATACAACATCACCATCTCCAGGATTGTAACATGTACTCATCTTATGTACAATGATCATATTTCATTGGAAAAAGTAAATGATAAACCTTAGAAAAGGGGGAAATTTAGAAATTCATAAGGATAAAAAATAATTTTATGGTCATAATTGCTTTACAAAAGAAAATTCAAGAACAAAATCAAGAAAATAAATAAATAAGTGGAAAGGACAGCTTTCTGAAATAAAGGGCATATGGTCACTGTAATTATGAGTCAAGCTCAATGGAAAAAAGATTTACCTATATATAAAATTAAATTAGGTAGAAATAAAGTGCTGACGCAGTCTAGTATTTAAAGCATGAATGGACAATATGCAGCTCTCCAAATGAATTACAGCAAAATCTTCCCCGTCAATGCTGATTCAGGATGATGGGAATAGGAGTCCCATAACGTTTGGAGGGCCATAGGTTTCTCAGGCTGTTTTTGAACTGCAGAGTTGAATTGGTAAATTTCCTTTTTATGAAAACACTGAAGTAAGAATGTAATATAAAATCTTTCTATTTATATATTTGTTTTAAAAGCTCTCTGAGCCAAGTATTAGGCAGTGTTACATATCTTCAGAAAAGAATTTAAATTCTCTAAGAAGAGCTATTAGACTGAAATTCTTACTGATGTAGTTCCTTATGTGGCTTTTGTTACAATTGCATTTCATTTGTCGGTAGTAGAAAAAACACGGCCAGTTTTCATTATTTGCTATTTTCTTTTAAAGCTTAGGATGCAAATGTCACATCTGCTTCAGAGGAGACGCCTTAATCTGGAACATATAGATTATGCAATGTTTCCATGGGAACAGTTGGGGGAAAATTTAGCTCTCTGCAGTTTCCACAGAAACTGCTCCCTGCAGAGACAGGTGCCTTGGAGGGAAGGGAAATGAAAGGGATCACGTGATCGCTGCAGCCCGGAGCCGGCGGGTGAGCATTTGTATGCGTGATGTTTTCCATGCAGGGAGGGGGGTTTGGTTTGCCTGGGCCTACGTGGAGGTGCTGTGGTTGAGAAAAGCCACATTCCGGGAGAAATCTGATATCGAGCACATCAGCTGTAAATTTGCAGCAGTTTAAGAATAATTTTTACATGGAGACATTCTGTCGGTAAATGAAAGCGCCTTGTTTTACGCTCTTTTTTTTCCCTTTTCCTTAAAGAGCCAGCAAGTAAGAAGGGATTCGGGACAGGAGATTCTTCTCTGTTGGTGGCTCTTTTGTATTCATGAATTAAAATGCATGTTTAGGAATCACATTTATGTAATCAGGGTAGATTTGTGAATGGTTTTATTCTCGATTAATATAATGCTTACTTTATTTTTTAACATTTCCATTCGGTCTCGAGTGTGTTTGTAAGATGCAATTGACTCTTTCACTTAAATAAGGCGGTACTTTGATTTCAGTGCTCAGAGAAGCAAAATGTAGCATTATTACACTAAAGGCTTAATGCTGACACATTAATGCACTGGCTATTTTATTTTTTTCTGTCTCCTTTCCCTCATCGTTTTTATGGAGAAAATCTAACGTGGTTATTAACTCTGGCAGCTGTTTGGTGCACGCAATGGGAAAAGCGGCAGGTAGAGAAGGGGGAGGAGGATGGAAGAATGTAGCGTTGAGTGGCTTTCAGATGGCGACCTCCTTTTCCCCCTGGCCTTGGCCTTATAAAAAGTGGCTTCAAAAGAACTATTCTCCCTTTTGTCATTATTAATCGCCGGATCAGTGGACAGATCACGCAAACAATTGCAAATGTAAGTAAGTGTTTGTGGTTTCATTGCTGATTTTTAGACTGTTAGTTAAGGGTAGTATTTTGGTTTGGATTTTTTCCCTATAGTGTAACTTCAGTGTTCTTTTTGAAAGGGCAGTGACATAAAAGCCGAAAATGAAAGCAATTTTCTTAAAAGGAAGTACTGACCCGTCTTTCAATGGAATGATTTGCGATGCGGAAAATTTTGGGAACTCTGCAGAAGAAGTAGTGATGTGCGACAGTAACAGACAGCAGATTTGTTGAGAGAGCTGAAATTATGACCTGGAGCCATTATTTTTTAAATGAAATTTTATTTGCAGTATTATATTGAGAAACTTGTAAGCATTACTTATTCCATAGACCAGCAATTCGTTAATCTATTGCCTGGTTTTAAAAAAATGAAAATAATTCAGAAGTTTTGCTGAGAAATTCTGCAAGATTTTGTGGAAAAGCTGCAGTAAATGGGCAATTATAAGGGATTGTTAAATCTGTATGAGAAATGAAAAGAACAATGCCAGAAGGATTGTGAGCTGTGCTTTCGTTTTGTTTTGTTTTTATAATGAAGCCTTTTGTAATTATATAAAGGGAGGATGATCTTTCAGTGCCTCCCAAGCTGAATAATAATAATAGTGCTTGGGAAACAGAAGAGTTGTTTTTTCTCAGTGATTTAGACATGTAGTTTAATGGTAAGGATGTTACCTTTTTCCTAGGGATAAATTTATTTATTTCAGACTGATATCAAAGATTGATTGCTGGCATGTTTAATATTACTCTTTTTTGCTTGTTTGCTGGCTTTTGCTTTTGTAATATACAGCTATACCAATCTGTGATTTTAGAATAAACAGCTTTCAGTATCTCATTATATTAGAAACAAAGCCTGCATGTTTGAAGAGATGGCTATTATACTAAATATCTTCGTATTTGAAAATTATACCCAGAATGCTTATAATTTCCTGCATGAAAAATGAAAAAACCAATGCCAGAAGAATGGTGAACAGTTTGCTCTAGTTTTATATCTTTATTTTAAAAATGTGTTATTTGCAGAATATCAACTCACTGCATCCTGTTTCTTAGCTATGTATTGTTTATGAGACAATTTTTACATGGCTATTAAAGAGTGATGCATGAGATGACAAGAAAGCAATAAAGTCTCAGTCTGAATGATGAAGTGAAATGTGCTATGTAAATTTCAAAGTATGCTATAGACAAGAATTCAAAGTTATGGTAGCACTGAAAAAAAAAAAAGGATTTATGCCAGTCCCCAAGTTATGGCCACTGCAGCATCCCCTATGGTCAGAATCTCTGCAGTCACTTTGGATTATAACATCACAGCAAGCTGTGTCATGTAATTATTTCAGGCTCCCATAAGCAAGGTCAATGGGAAGCTGAGGGGGGGTGGGGGGCATCTTAGATTGCTTTTTCTCTCAAGGAGCACACAGATCTTGCTCTCTGTAGTATCCCTGCCTATTCTCCTTCCATAATACCTGCTTGCCTGTAGCACTATACACCTGTGCAGCCCCATCACTCCTTAGTTGAGACTCTTGCCTGTTCCCACCCATGTGTCCTGGGGTTATAACAGGAACTAGAATAACTGGGATTACTTTCGCTAAATGATGCAATCATGTGACATTGTGCTTTATATCTATGCACTGAGTGATGGCTAACCTGGTCCCAGTTGCCTTTGTAGCCCGAGGGTTGTCCATGCAATTAGTTGGCTTTACAATTTACACTAAATCAATCCTTTTGAAACAAAATGGATTTCTGTAAGATTCAAAGTCAACCAAGTTACATAGTAGATTATGTTTCAAATCTGGCTAAATATGGATCCAATTCAGGACTCTACAGATTTTAGACCTTACATATTGAGTCTGAAGGTAAATGTAGGAAGGATGACATATTGGGTGATGATAAAGATAGATTTATCAAATTATATATCCTGTGCTATATTAAATAAAGACTCTGCTGGAATTATTGCACTTAACTAGAATCTATATAGAGGGAGTTGAAAAATTGAGCCTGCAAAAGCTTCAGGAAAAAAGAGTAGAATAAACAAGCAGTAGAAGTTTTTTCCCCCCTAGAAAATGGAATTGGGAAGTAGCAGAATAAAATGGAACACAACTGCTCATAAAAAAATCTAGCTTGATTTAACAAAATTAAGGGAAGAAAGAGTTATTGAATTGTAAGGCACCCAGAGTCATTGGCAGAGATGGGCACATATAGAAACTGAATAAATAAATATTCCCAGAGTCCAGTAAATGGAAAAGTATATCTTTATTACAATGCTAACAATGGAAATAACATCATTCATGTCATTGGAGTGAAGACATAATTATACAAATGATATTACTTAACCCAAATGTAATTTGCATATGATATCAAGCAGAATGTTGGGCAGTGAGAGTAAAAGGGCACCTGCAGACAAAGGAGAGCAGGTTTGGTGTAATGCAGCGGTTCTCAACCTATGGGTCGAGACCCCATTTGGGGTCGATCGACCATTTTTCGGGGGTCGCCAAAGGCGGCGATCCGCCATTTTCTCCCCTCCGGGGGCGCCGCCGCGCATGCGCGCTGCGCATGGGGGCACCGCGCATGCGCATAACGTTTGTGTGACGGGGGTCGCCGTCACACAAACGTTGAGAACTGCTGGTGTAATGGTTGAGGCATTAGGCCAGAAACTGGGAGATCAAGAGTTCTAATCCAGCCTTAAAAAGAAAGCTGTTTGAGCTTGGGCCAGTTATTTTCTGTCAGCCCTAGGAAGGAAAGAATGGCAAATATTTTTGCCAAAAATGCAGGGACTTAAAAGCGCAAAGAAAAAAAAGAGAGAGAGAGAGATTACTACTTTCAGACACATGGATCATACCACATGAAATATTGTTACAGTTTGGAATGTAAAATAAATAAATGGTAAAGAACATAAAGTAGTAAAAGAAAGCAAAATAAATACGCTATGTGTCTGAATCTAAGAAAAAAATGAACTAGATGGGTATTTGTAGGGACTAAAAAAGAAAGTTAAGACGGTATCACAATTGCATTGAAACCTTCCCATTCTTAAAGATGAATATATACTATATAAGGGAGCAGGATTTCGATCATACAATTGTGGCTGCCATTTTCACTTTTTTTTTTACATACATAGATATGGATTTCCTTGCTACTAGATATAAATGAAAATTGCTTGAATTTGAGGCTTTGAAAACTACATAAAGAGGATAGCAATAGCGCTTATACTTATATACCACTCAGTAGTGCTTTACACTGCTTTACAGCCCTCTCTAAGCAGTTTACAGAGTCAGCATATTGCTCCCAACAATCTGGGTCCTCATTTTACTGACCTCAGAAGGATGGAAGGATGAGTCCACCTTAACTCCTGGTAGTGGGCAGAGGTAGCCTGCAATATTGAATTATAACCACTGTACCACCATGACTGCTTTATTTTACATATAGTTTATTATTTTATATATCATTTTAGCCATTGTCTATCTACTGCAGGATGAAAGCCTCTTCCGCATATTTTCAACCTATATAGTCCTGAGCTTTCTTTTGCCAATTGGGCCCACAATACTTGCTGATGTCGTCAATCCATCTTGTTTTAGGTCTCTTTCATGGATGCTTTTTATCAAGTGGGATCCATTCTATGACTGCCTTCATCTACCTGCCATTAGTTCTTGCTATGTGACCAGACCATTTCCATTTCAATTCTTTTACATATAGTTATTTTTAAGTTGTTAAGTGAATCATTGCAGTTAGTTAGTAATATGGTTGTTAACTGAATCATTGATCTAAACTCAATTTCCCTCAATGTGGGAAATTTATATCTAAGTCATCCCATATAATTGTAGTTTCCTAGATCTAAAGATTTAGACAAGCTTTTATTTGGAATAAAAATGCAAATACAAGTCATCCTTTGCCAATCCAGCATTGGCTATGCTGGCCTAGACTCCTGGCCGTTATCATCCTAACACATTTGGATGGCATAAGATTTGACAAGGATGCATTATTTTCTCAGCTTTGCCAAGTAGAAAAAGAAACTTTTTGGATATTTGTAAAAATCTGTTTTGAGAATGTATGATCAAAATTATATAAATGGCTGGAATTATGTATGCTATATCACAAACTTTACTTTAGAATCTGAAATGATTGGGTTCATGCTCATTCAGAATCATTCTAACTGCATTTAGGGCTTATTCAAACAGATTCCAGTAAATAGTAGCCATTCTTCTTTCTGCAGGTAACAATATTTGGAAGAGATAAAAAATTGTGTAGTAACAAGGAAAAAAGGTTAACCTTGTATTCACATTTTGTTGTATTTACTAAGATTGAAAAAAAAATGGCAAGTTTGTTAAAAAGTCTCATATATGTTTTTTTCAGTTTTTCAGTGAATTTTGCAATTAGTTACAGTTCTGTTGCGTTGTGAGCAAAGTACATATTTAAATTAATGCTGCAATAATAGAGGTTCAACTGAGCAAGAATTGATGAAAAAAGAAAACCAAATGTCATGTGGATGGCACCAGAATCTTCCCATGACATTTTACAAAAATTTTTGCTGAAAGATTGTATTGTTATAGCTAACAATTGCTGGTCCTTAGGCAAGCTGAACAATGATACTTTCAGTAGAACAGAGCCAAGTGGAGCCTCTCCCTGCCCTGATAATAAGGCTGCTCCCTCTTTTCATGAACACAACAAGCTGCCATCAAATGGAGTACTCACCCACATAGAGAATGGAAACCAAAGCTACAGCTTTGGCGTTGTGTTTGCAAAATAGCCTTTCAGAAAGTAAGTAATACATTCTGACAGAAGTTAGGGCAGTGGAAAAGATACATCAGAACATATTCAGGCAGTTCAGAAAAAAGTAGGAGATCCTTGTATATGCTGCTGATATATAATTACAGTTTAATTGCTAGTGGCGTCAGGAAAAAGTCAGGAAACCAAAATTATTAGAATCGTATCTACTTCTTTACCATATCTAATCTGGTACCCAGAGCCCTGATGAAATATGTGAATGTCATCTAATGATTCCATCAGAAACTCTGATTGATTTGAGGAATATATTATGAAACAGTCATTCATTCTATCCTAGAAAGTATTTCAAATGAAGCACTAATCCTTAAAGTAGCAAGATAAACACTTTCCTCTTCTCAGAGAAAAGCTATTCATAATAATTTTATTTCACTCTTTTTTCCCCAGGATGTAACAATATTATGTGTAATCTGTGCATATATATGTACAGGTAATTTGTGTTTCGTGACCACAGTTACAAAAAAAGGAACTTGGCAAACAGTCCTTGCATTTATAACCATTGCAGGTCAGTAAAGGAAAGGAAAGCTAAAAAAAGATCATAAACATGGTCATGATTTCACTTAGCAAGAGTTTCATTTAATGACTGAGTTGCCAGTCCCAGCTATAGTTGATAAACATGGTCTACCTGTATTAGGAGTTAATAATCAACCTATAGTTTATATATTTTGGACCATAAATCTTAGCCACCTTATTTAGGGGGTAGCCGTGTGAAAAATATTGAGAATTCAACCTAGTTTGCATACAATTGGGGGAATAAGTGGGCTTTTCTCAGTCTCCATTATCTTTTTAAGAATAATACACTGCATTTTAATAAGACATTAACCAAAGAGGCTGATCATTGCCTGGAACTGTTAATAAATTACAAAGACTGTTGTAATCATTTTAGAAATGTTTGAAGCACTGATTTGAGTTTGAAACACTTTCAGAATTATAGAGACAGCCAGTCCCAAATGTGAAAACAAGCCATCTCAATTTTGAAATGTTTTATAGAATTCCCTGTAGGCTTCCCTGATAATTTTTCCTTTTTCTTGGAGGATTCCTCTACTTCAGGAGTGGGCAACTTTGGACCCTTTATGACGTGTGGACTTCAGCTCCCAGAATTCGTGAGCCAGCATGGTCGTAAAGGGGTGATAGTGACTCACCTCTGCTCTACTGGAAGGCTAATCTGAGAAATAGTGGCCCAAAATCATGGCATGGCATTTGTTACCAGATTTGGCAATATAAAGCTGTAATCTACATGGCATTGTAATTTTCAGTGCAAAATAAAATGTCCCACAGTCTGTCTATACTTTTAAAAATCTATTGGACTCATAGAAAACATTACGTGATGGCCTATCATATCGGAATTAGAGCTGATGCTTTCCACAGAATGATTTACTTTTTCCCTGTGCAAAGCGTTTTTAGCTCCTATTCATTTATGAGCACAGTTATTCTTGTGGGCTTTTCTCATTCCCCCACTCTCCTTTTAAGAATGAAACACTATATCTTAACCAAACAGTTGCCAAAGAGGCTGATCATTGGCTGGAACTGTCCCATGAGACTAAGTCCCACCTCTTTGGTTGTGCTGACAAGCTGTTTATGTTTTTGCAAGGCTACTCTTTAATTCAGCCTCATGATCGCTATAATGGGACCAATTGTCTGAATGCTGCTGGGAGCAAACTCTTTTCCCCAAAGAGACTATATTTCAATGCCTGGAAAGACTTATAATGGAATGCCTGTAAGTAAGCTTTGAATTTTCTCTCTCTCTCTCCCACCCCCAGCATTAGTTCTTTCTTTTCTCTTACTTATGTACTTCTGAGACTGGAAAAATCCTAAAATATTTCAGAAGCTGGATTTGGGCAATTTGTCACATTTTTTTGGTATGTTCTGGAAGGCTCTCTTAAGTTGGAAGAGGAATATTACTTTGTGTTCGATGACATGCTTGTTAAAATTTCCATCAAACAGCTATGAGATTATCTTGCAAGGATGCAGTAGGAACAACAGTGAAATAAGTTTAATAGGACACAGTGATTAAAGACAGCATTTTGAAAGAATTATGAAAATGATCATGAGGAAGTTCTCTAAAGCCTTTGAAAGAAAATATACTGAAGTGCAGAAGGACATCAAAGCATTGTTTTGTGCCTGCATTGGAGTGGGGGCATAGATTATGATCAGAAATTAACAAAATCCTCTAAAAAGTACTGAACTGTGGCATTATATGATATATTTCTAATATCGCATATCAAAATAATTCACCCTCACAAAGTGTATAAAACATTTTCTGGATTCCTACAAAAGAATAATATGAATAAGATTATCCTAAACATTTGGAATTAAGAAAACATTTCTATAATTTTACAAAACAAAATGTGGATTTTTATAGAGGTATAAAGTTAACTGAAAACATTAAAACTATTTTATAAACTTAAAATCTTTGTTTTAAAAAGTGTCCTACCCAAACACATTGATGAAATAATATAAATAATATATTATCATAGTACTGGAAATTAGAAAACAAGTAAGATTAGGTGGTTTTTTTACAGTTTATGAAAACCGAATTCCCAAATTGACTCAATATATAATGATAATTTACTACCCAGAGATGAAATATATACAACTGATAAATAACTTTAGAATTGTGCTGTGTAATATTGAGCTGAAAGCATATTCAAATCTCTATGAATCATATTCTAAGCACATGGATTGAAATGCAAAAACTGGTGTCCGCATCACTTCAAAAACATGCCTAAAATACATCCCTATCTCCACCAACATATGCAAGCTAATTCAAAGCCCAAAGGCCTGTAGAAAGGGCGATAAGGAATTTTTTGTATTTCCTGATGTTCTGTACAACATGTTTGTAGGAGCACCAAAACATGGCTTGCTTGTATGGGGAAGGATTTATTGGAAAATGAATTTGTGTTTCCAAAGAACATAACTTGTGCTTTTAAAAAAACTTTCTCTCTTGCTTCTGTCTGAAGTAAAGTAACCATATTAATTTTCCTCTAATGCTTCAGCTCTCTGGTCTGACTATTATATTTTATCAGGGATAAATTCTGGAGTCTTTATTCAATATAATATACAAAGCTATGCATTTTGCAAACTGAATTAAAGCCATATGCTGTTTGTTTTTGTGAAAGAACATGTATATTATGTACATTTGAAATAGAATATTACTTTAAAAATGACAAATTCATTAAGAATATATTTGGCAACAATTTACTATCTCATAAATAATTTCCACAGTCCATGTGACATTATCACTTAATAAAACAGGGTGAGATGATGACATATAGATAATCAAAATTAGACAGAGAGAAAATTTTCCAAGTCCCAGAGAAGCACTAGACCCCAGGTTTTTAATCAAGGCCACTGAACATGTCTTCCATTTTCCTGACTGTTCACAATTTACTTGCCTTTTATATCTAACCCAAGATGGGAGAACTGTGTACAGCCACAAGAAATAAAGCAGTTTTAATTGCCCTTAATAAGGGATGTGGGATCTGAAGCATATTGGGCTGCACAATAAACTTTTCATGGGCAATCTGAAGCTACTTTGATAGCATTGGCACACTAAAGTAGAAAGCAGTTACAATAGCAGTGCCCTACTGTGCCATTTAGTTTCCCAGAGAACCTCTCATTTAAGGCCACTCCAGGACACTGGGGAATTTAAATGGAATTAGATTTAATTAGGACAGTGGTGGCGAACCTATGGCATGGGTACCAGAGGCGGCACTAAGAGCCCTCTCCATGGGCACGTGTGCCGTCACCCCAGTCCTAGGCCTTCAGCTGGATTTTCGCTTTAGGCTCCGCCGCCATGTGCAAAAAGAAAAAAAAAAGGTTCAATCAGTCAATTTCAACTTCTCACGGGAAAAAAAAGATCTTGCAAATTTGGAATTGATTGATTGAAATTTTTAGTCCCACCCAGTCTGCCGTTACCACCACAGCCATGCCCAATCCAATTGGCCACACTCAGCCAATGGGCCACACCCACCCGGCGATGCATAAGTGGGTTTTGGGTTGCAGTTTGGGCACTCGGTCTCTAAAAGGTTCGCCATCACTGAATTAGGATGTGCTGCTTGGAACATGTTCTTTTATCACTTTTTAAGATGCAAAGACATGTACTATAGGATTCATGCTCTGGTACTTAAAATGCAAGAATCTATCTAAGACAGTGGTTCTCAACCTTTCTAATGCCGCGACCCCATAATACAGTTCCCCATGTTGTGGTGACCCCCAACAACTTATACATCACCAGGTGCCAGGGGCGTGGCCAAAGAAAAGGGGGAAAAAATGGCGGACAGCCTTGTTTGGCGACCCCCATGAAATGGTCGTTCAACCCCAAATGGGGTCCTGACCCACAGGTTGAGAACCACTGATCTAAGAATATTGATAATGGTATTGTTGGCTATAACTGTGTAAAACCAATAACTGTAGGACCTGAAAGCTTTTGATTACAGGATTCCAATAGCGTTTAGCTGTTTATTGCGAAAAGCAGGATATAAGTTCACCAGGGTATAGTTTTAATGGGATAGAACAGAAATTTGGTATACAAAGTTTCGGATTCAGTTGCTGGAATTTCTACGCAGGATTGAGAAAACTGTTGTGTAAAATTTTGGAGAGCCATTACCATTCAATACAAAATTAAGTTCTCAGTTTGGTACTCTCCCCCAATGGCTGACAAAGATGAATAAGCAATCCAAGAAAGAAAGCCCCCAAATATTCTGACATCTGTTTTCTAACTTGAGTTCTTCTTTGTTCTTTGATAATTCTCAGAATTTTTAGCTGTCTATGTTTCAAATAATGCAAAATAGTTGAAAAGTCATGTGCACGCCATGTTCAAAATAGCATTCTAAACTTAATAATGTGTTATTAAAAGCATTGGTAAAATAACTTAAAATGGAAATGAAAAAACATGCAGATTTGTTCTCAGGTTGCTTAATTTGATGCCCTTCACTTCTTTGGACAGCTATTCACCAGCTGAACAGCTCCGGTGATGCAGACTAGAAATTCTGGGAATTGTAATTTCATATATCTAGTAGGTGATCAGTTTGGGAAAAGTCAACAGACCTGATATATAGTATACAAAAAATACAAAGCTAAATATTCTTATTTGTAGCTTAAAGTGTGACATTAAGGATATTTTTAAAATTAAATTGTTGATTTGACTGATAATTGCTGATATTGATACAGTAAAATCAAGTTTTATTATAGTCCTTCATCTGAACAGGCTGTCCTGTAATGATGCATAGTTATGTATGTTTGCTGTAAGGCTAAATCAGGGTGGTACAAATGCCAGCTCATTTAATTCAACTTATTTTTTTGCATTGTACCATCTGTGATAATTTTTCCAGTGATCTACCTTTTACATTAAAGGCAACCATTTGGGAATCAACAGCCCCTAATGATCCTATGCAACTTACTTGATTGCTTTCATACATCTGCATATAAACCTAATTGGGGACTGGTTCCTTTTGTAGCTAAATTCTACAGAATTGGGGCGTGGGGTGTTATATTTCATGCATGCTTTTGAATATTTGAACAGAGAGTTCTGCCTCTGACAATCTTCATGCCATATCAGTCAATTATTGTCATTCCAGTGAATTTTGTGATATACTAAGGATCTGGTACAGTATTTGAATGCTTTATTCTTTTCATGATTACACAATACAGCAGACAGATCTTCACTGATGGGTAATATTATACTATTCTATTCCCAGCCCATTTCAAGTGCATCCCTGTTTTCCAGCTCTGCTTCAAACTTTGTGTTTTCTGACTTGAGCTGTCTTTCATACCAGATGGTTTCTAACACTTCTTTCTATTTAATAACAGCTCCTGCTCCAATCGGCTGTAGTGCCTGGCATGCCCTCTTCCTAGCCTAAACTTGAACAGCCTGTCCTGGCTATGTGTTCTTTGCTGGTTGGCAATTAATCCAGTGATAGCTGTTAAGGTAATGAAATGTGCCCAAACTAGAAGCTCATGCTCCATTCAACCCTTTTATGTCTCTGGGCATTGTTTAGTTTCTCTCTAGGCTGAATAAAGCATATTCCCCTTGCTTTTCTACATCCTGTCTAAAGTTCAGCAAAGTTTCCTTTTCCTTAATTTTTAAGCTACAACATGGGGACATTGTTCTTTGTTCAAGTGGCAGCTATTCTTTGCATTTACAAAGTAGCATAGAAAGAGCCACCTCATTGCTTACAATAAAATAAAGAATGTTTTTGATATTTTTCTGATTGCATTTTGAAAGTGATGTAGTTACTGTTCTTTTGCCATTGTTTTCCTAAACACTGTAAAAGTTCTTTGCATTAATTTTCACCAAGATGCTGTGTATGAAAGTGTTAAAAAACACTTCTATTGAGATTTCTGACAGTAATTGTGAGTGTGAAATTTGCAATGCAGACAAGGAGAGGAAATTGTCATTCCTTCCAGCCTGGCTTTTTGGGGAAGTGGGGGAGGTGGAGTGTTGCCCTATGTGAGGTCAGAAGTTGGCACATTAAAAGTTTTATGCTGAGTAAAACCTCTCTTTGGAAATTTTGAACACTGCAGATTAAAGCACAGAATATTAGCTATATGGTATTTCTTAACCTTGGCAGCTTGAAGATGTGTGGAGTTCAACTCCCAGAACTGTCTTAAATAATGTACTTTTATTATACGTGTTTCACAGCACACTTGCCTTCCAAATAATTATGAATGTGCAGCTTCCAAAATGTCCAACTAGCAGCTTTTGTCTGAAACTTCTGGCCAGCTGTAATTCAAGCACATTTGGAGAGCTTCATGTTGGAGAAGGCTGCTAGGAAGTTGGGAGTGATTTGTTTTTGAGGTTCAGTTCTTGGGATTATGACTTTAAATAGCATTCTAGGCCTATAAAACTATTAGGCCATACTAGGCCTAATAAAAATGGATGCATAAATAAATGAAGGATAAAAACATTTTGTATGGCTAGAATAGATCAGAATTTTATTTTATTTTTTAAAAGAAACTTTCATTAACTCATTTTTGCATATTACTGTAGTTTATGAACAGGTTGTACATTTTTTCCCTGAAATACAAACTCTCAGTGTATCTTGGATTCTTTTCAGAGAAAGACCAACATAAGTATCTTAGTACCTTCCAACCCATGTCCATGCCAACACAGGCTGATGGGAACTGAAGTAAAAAATTGGAGGCATCTTATTGCCACTGAAGGTAATCCTAGACATATGGCCATTCATTTTGCGACTGTCTGGAGCTACAATGGCACTGCAAAAAGTTACAATGACTAATCCTCATACTTTTAGCCATTGCAGCATTCCCCACTGTCATGTGATCAGGACTTGGGTGCTTGCAATTAGCATGTATTTACAACGGTTACAGCATGGAGGGTCACGTGATCACCATTGGGACCTTCCCAGGGGGCTTCCAACAAGAAAGTCAATAGGGGACCCAGATTCATTTAATCACTGCATGATTTGCTTAATGACTGCAGTGATTCACTTCAACACCATGGCCAAAAAGATCATAAAATTGAGTGTGGCTCACTTAATAGGTGCATCACTTAGAGCTGTTGTGGGGAAAATAGGAGGATTGTAAAAATAATAAAGATGGGATATAATTAAATAAATGGGTCCCAAACAATGGCTTGAGTAGCAGTTATAATAGCATTATAGCAACTGAGCCTAACCGTACAATAATAAGTATTAGTCAGTACATGTAGTTTGTTCCATAGCATTTATCATAATTTATTCCCATGTGTTTTTGTACTAGATTAAAAACAGTAGAGATAAAATGCTTGGAATTCTATCTTTAATTTACATTCTTAGTTATCAGCATACAGCACTTACTGCAGTAAATGTAGCTTGTTGGAGTCAAACCACAGCTGATACCAATGCTGTGTGCTTCAGTTAAAATTAAAAAGCTCCTATCCAATATTTATAAAATAAATGATAGAACTCACATATGCACAGACTCCCTCATCACCATCTCACTGGAAGTCCCAATTAAACACAGTATGTTGCATGGTTGTTGATTAGAAGCATATTTATATAGCTACAAATTTCATACATTATTGAGAAATATAAAGGACATGAAGATGCTAAGGGACAAGAGCTTACTAATTTGGTTTACTTCCATTCATATAAAGGTTTCTTAAGTAACATAGATTTAGTGTTAGATTATGTACAACTACAAAGGGGGAATGTTTATGAGACAAAATTAATAGCAATTGGATTTTTTATACTTTTAATAATTTTATTCATAAAATTAGGCATTTTAGCTTTTGAAATAAATGATCCATTATGGATCAAAATTACTAGAAACACTAATGTCATGTATTATATTATACAGTATGCTAGATGCAGTAAATGAGCAAACGATGCATATTGTGTAAGTATCCTACTCTTATATAGCACAGAGGAAATCAAGTACTGTATTGCTAAATTAAGACCAAAGTTAATCTCAGATATGTAAAATATGCAGTATGTATTAGGGAATTTCCTATCTAATTTTCTTTATTGCTTGGTGAGTTTTCAAACTAACAAACTTCATGTTTTGTTATCTTGAGACAAAAAATGATTAAAAAGTTTCATAAAAAGTTTGTAATGAAAAAACTAAATTGAGAAATAAAAGAATTATCACAGTAACATGCAGTAGTTTTCAGATATCTTTTTTAATCTCTACATCAGGGGTCCCCAACCCCTGGTCCATGGACTGGTACCGGGCCGTGGTATGCCAGCAACTGTTCTGCACAAACAAGCAAAGCCCCATCCGTGGGATGCAGGCAGCATACAAAACCACGCACTTTCTGGTCTGTGGAAAAACCTTTCTCCACGGAACCGGTCCCTGGTGCCAAAAGGTTGGGAATCTCTGTTCTACGTGGTATTTTTTTGAGCTCCCTATTATTTTTTCGGCTTGGTTTTTCAGTTTTTGTCTCTGTAAAAAAATCTAAACAAACTAATTTTAAAGTTAGGAATATTTTTTATTATTTTTGAAATGTACTACCTGAAACCAACCAGACATAACTGGTCTATAGAACGTATGTTATATACACACCATACAAATAGACTAATATAAATGGTTCGTAGTTGTTCATCAAAATATGGGGGTCTGCAATTAGAAAGAAACTTTTTTCTGTTATGGTTGACTTGTGAAAAGTAGTTTCTTATTGGAAGACAATATTCAAAGAAGTTAGAATAATAACTACAGAAAAAGTAGAATAATTGAATTTTTATATAGTTTTGAGGAAGATAATTATTAACTTTTTTAGGAGGAGTTATAGCTTCTTATCCCTGGCTGCAAAATTCAAAATTACTGAAAATGAAAATGTTGTAGATAATCTATCATTGAATAATTGGTATGCTAAAGTATGATCAAATGGTAATACAGATGGAAAAATTTATTAATGAAATTCCAATACTGACTTCTGAGAGGAATTATATTTTTTATCAGATCTGGAAAGATTATACAAGGATGTTAGTAATAATTCTGATAAATAGAGTATTATGTATAACCTATAGTTGAATAGTGAGATATATTGTTCTGGCTATTATCTTGTACTGTACTCAAGTTTCTTCTTGCATTACAGAATATTAAGAATGAAAAAATAATAGACAATAAAAATACAAATAATTAAAATAATTTAATTCAATTTATATTTATTTTATTAGATTTATCCCCATATTTATTTCTTAACTGATAGTTAACATAAAAGGCTACAATTATGGAATATGGAGCTGCTGGCTACAGTTAATCCTCAAAAGCCATACAAGTGATATTTTTATGTGTTTTGAGAAGGCCATGAGAGTCATAGCTATCCATGCTTCAGAGAGTAAACTATTCCAGAGGAGAGCTGCTACAGAAAATGCCCACCTTAGGTCATTTCATATACAAATCCTGATACATGGGTACTCTAAATAGGTGTTCCCTAAATGTCTGGGCAGCATAGGCAGAAACTATTAGAGAAAAGCAAGTCCCTAAAATATCCAGACCTCAAGCATAGAGGTCTGGATTGCTATTATACGTAGCAAGCAGCAACTAGAATTGCACTTGGAAACCTAGTGGTAAGTGGCGCAACTTTCGTGGCACTACTGTGATTTGAACATTAAACATCCATCTTGCTGCATTCTGGATTAGTTGAAGTTTGTGGCTGATGTTCTGGTACTGCCCCACATATAGCAAATTATAATAGTCTAATCAAGAAGGCAGAGAAATGAATAACTATATCCAGTTCATTCTGTTCCAGGCTGCAGCTGGGGCACTAGTCAAAGCCAGACAATATTCCTTTTGGCTACAGTTTTCACTTCTTTTTGAGGAGGAGCTTTGAGCCCAGGAGAAGATCCAGATCTTCTAGGACAAGGGTGTCAAACTGCCGGCCCGCGGGCTGGATGCGTCATGCTGAAACCTCACCAACCCCATTGCTGGCAATGGAAAAAAAATTGTGAAATGTCACATGACGTTGCAAGTTTGACATCCCTGTTCTAGGAGAACACAGAACCCATTAAGAGCCAAAGATACAGTTGTCCCTCTGGATCAACAATTTCTACTTGTTTGAGATGAGTGTCGGCCTGTTTTCTACCATCTTGGCCTCTGCTGCTTCCTGAAATCATATCATGACTTCCACCACATTTCCCAGTGAGCCTAAGGAGATGTATGTCACCTGCATGTAGAACTATCACTTTCTTCCATGCTTTTATAGGAAGCCCTTGACCATACTTTACATCACTAAGCAATGTGGTCATAAAGCAAGATGTCATGTGACTACATTCCTTTTATTTTGTTCATTAAACTTCTTTGTCACCCCTCTTGCCTAGAGGCGACATTTATTTTGTGATTCTGCCTGAAATAGGATTAGAAAATCAGCAAGTTCTAGTCTACATTGTGGTCTTGGCTATTTTTCACAGAGGTTTACTACATTTCCTATCACATGCTGTTTCATTATTTAATATCTTAGTATATAATATTATTTCAGGAATGAGAAATGTTTTTTTTTAAAAAATTAAAATTTCCAGATCATTGTGGGGGGGGGGGGAGAGAGAGAGCATTGTACAATTGGGGTACAAGTTAGGCTCAGGTTGGGGTACAAGTTAGGCTCAGGTTACACTACATGAATACAGCATTCATGGATAAAGGGCAAGAATAAGGGTGACTATTGGAAGTAGTGCCTAGATGAAAGTAATATTAAAGAAATATTACATGTTTTATGTTAAAACATCAAAAGTACTTCTAGATTAAGCATTTAAGTGTTCCCCCATCATACTGGATATTTTGTTTCACTAGTTTTTCATATACACCTTTTTTTTTAACTGATGCTGCATGCTATTAAGGTTCATATATTATGAAATGATGATTTCATACAGTATTTTAAGCCACAGTCATGATTTAGTGCAATATGCAAACTGCTAGTTGACTTTATTCAGAAATTTTAAAACAATCCAGAAGAAAGTAGTAGCAAATCATTTCAAAACAGACCCAGTCATCAGCTAGGAGTCAAATTTGGCTCAAGTACTTTTTTTTATAAATCCATCACCACTCTGACAGTTCTTTCTGAATCAGTTAATTCATTCAGCAAATATTAGAAGTTAGGGTTTTTTTAAATTATGAACAATATCTGTTTTAAAGCTGTTTTGGATTTATTAGTGGTCTATACAATGTGCTTAGCTTTTCACTGTCAAAAATAATTTGACGTTATCATCTGAAAGTCTCAACAAATGGCAGGATAGTGTCTGTACTTGGATGCTAAGTACTGATAGTGTCTGTACTTGGATGCTAAGCAGGGCCAGACCTGAAAACTCTGAGCTGGATCCTAGATAAGAAAGTTAGGAGATATTATCAGAACAGGGGTCCTCAAACTTGGCCATTTTAAGAATTTCCCTATGCTGGCTGGGGAATTCTGGGAGTTGAAGTCCACAAGTCTTAAAGTGGCCAGGTTTGAGGACCCCTGTATCAGAAGGCTACAGCAAACCATTTCCATCCCGTTGCCAAAAAATTGAATGGATAGTCCATGAAGTAGTCAGAAGTCAAGTTCATCTCAGAAAAGACAGGAGACTTTACTTTTTTACATTGGCTGAAATTTTAGCTTCCTCTCAAATTACTAGGATTTCCACAATTTTGGTGATTTTTCTCTTCAGTTACATATTAAGAGAAATATACACAGTACATTAATATATTTCATTTATATAATTAGCAGATACTTTAACATTGAAATTAACTTAATTTAGCTTCTGAGAGGCAGTAACATTCTTGTAACTTGTTCAAAGAATTAATTCATTTGCTTCTAAAAAGTTTGTTTTAAAGGAAAAATAGGCAAATTGTGGGACTGTCTAGATTGGCTGAGGTGGGAGAATTGATCTCATTCACTATGCATTTTAATTGATTTATGGTTACCATATTAAAGAAGAGAATAGATACTTTCTCACTACTTCAGCATTACTAATTGCTGTTTTCTTAGATCAAGAATGTTTATTCCAGAGATCTTTAGTATTAGAGTGATACTTTTATTTATTGCTTCTAAGACACTCCAGTTGCTGCTCCTGCCTGCTAATTTATACTCAAATTCTGCAGACCAGCACTGAGATTGAAATAGATGATTGCTGACTAGGGAAGGAAAAGCAAAAAAGAAAGAAAGAAATCCACCCAGCAAATCTCATTGCAGTTCTATGCTGCAGCTGTATCCCACAATCCCTTGCACCATTTGCTGCAGTCTTCCAGCACAGATAGAGTGAGAAAGATGCTCTAAATAAAGATTGATTGGCTGGAATCCTTTAGGGGTCTCCCACTTGTCTGTGACCTGAACAGGAGGAAAAGAGAGAGAAAGAGAGAGCTTGACTGGGCCTCCTTTTTTCATTAATTTTCTCCCTGGAATGGAGCATTGTTATCTGAAGCAGGAAATATGCTGCATCTCCAGTAATGACCACAAACATAGCAAATTTCTAACAGCTTCAAACGTGAGACTTTTAAACTCTAATATATTACTATAATTATGATTGGCTCTTTTGGACAACTGCAAGAGACGACTGCATTCTGGAAAAGATATCTTACTTGGTATTGCATTGATTAAGCTCAGTTTTTCATGAAGATGGGTATGTCTTAAGCATTTATGGTTATTCAGCTAGCATGCTTTTTGTCCCTCTTATATATTCCTGCTCTCTTTAAAAATGATACTGCATGGTTTATAATTATGTGTTCTTTAAACAAAAATGGGCTATTGTGATTAAAAGCAATGAGGAAAAATAATCTGTAAGAAAGAAACACCTGTGTCTGAAGATGCTTAGAACTGTTTTCTGAGAAATAATTTATATTTTACTCGTAATAGTTCTGGAAAGAAAATCTATTGATTTGATAGTTTTTTTCTCAAGTAGTAGTGTTCAATTTGTGGAATTCCACCTAGATCATAGCCTGGTTTTTGAACCAGTGTTCATATTGTAAAAATCTCGTATTTGCCTATAGAGATTTGACAATTATGTTGTAAATATTGCTTCTGGAAACCTATTCATGCATAATATGTGGTTTAGAACCTGAGTTTTGTGAATCGTTGATCTGTATGCGTGATTTAGTTTTCTCTTTGAAAGCTTAAGGGTAGCAGTAGTTGGGCGGAGCCCTGCTTTTATTTGAAAATGCTGTGCAGTTTGAGCAAGCTTGGCTATTATCCTTATAGTTTTTTTTTCACTTGATAGAATCGTAATTCTAACATATATAATACATTTTGTTGAAATGTATAAATAATAATTGCGTGGGTCTTCATTGTATCTTCTGTTTCAGATGGGTGTGGCCACACACTCTTTCTTTGTGATTATTAACAAAACAATATTTTTTATGGATCTTACATCATAGTCACCAGCATTTTATACATGTATTCTTTCTATGTATTAAAAGCTATTTTGATAAGAAAGTATTCATTTAAAGCAAGAGCATGATGTCATTTTCTGAAGTGATTTTAATGCTAATGCTAGTTCCTTATCAAAGAATACATTATTTTGAAGGCTGTACTCCAGAATTAGGTTAACAATGTTTAACAACTTTTTAAGGGCAGCTAGTATGTGTATAAAATTGTGAAGTTTCATTTTTTTCTATTTTAAAAAAATGTAAAAGGAGCTTAATTGCTCTTGTTTGTAAGAAACAGATTATTTTCAGAATTATTTACAATGTGATCATGCAATTGTTGGATATTCAAAAATGAAAAATATAGTACCCTAAACATAAAAGATAATTATTAACTTAAAAGGTACACTTTTACAAAATATAAGTTCAGTAAGAAATCATTGTGGCATAAGTGTTTGGATCGTGGAGATAACGAATTATTTTTTCAGACACATTAATTATATTCAAGTCTTCTGATCACATCTTAAACTATAGTTATCCATTCAAAATTAAAGTATGATTTGATTTCTAACATGAAAGAATATGTTAAAGTGTACATATTAAGCAAGAAATAATTGCCTGAGGACCGTGGTTTATTCTTACAATCAGATTTAAAGGACTAAATGATGCAGTTATTGGTCAAATTTAGACATAACTTTAGCTTAGTGCCATGGGTAAAAGTTACTTATTGCTAGCAGGCATGCATTCAGGTAGTCCCCACTTAGTGACTACTCATTCAGTAACCATAAGTTGTGACATCACTAAATGAGTGGTACTTAGGACTAGTCCTCAAAGTTTCAGCCTTCACTTCACCCTGATCATATGATCACGACCATATTTAATGTGAGCACCATTTGCAACTTTACCCTCCTGCTTCCCACAAGCAAAGTCAATGTGGAAGTCAGCAAGGCATGCATTCAGGTAGTCCCCACTTAGTGACTACTCATTGAGTAACCATAAGTTGTGACATCACTGAATGAGGTAAGGTAAGGTAAGGTAAAAATGCACTCTAGTAAGCCTCCCTCCCCCCATCTGGCAGCATCCACTGTCAACCCCAAAATTGTTTGTGCATGCCACTGCATTTGCCTCTCATCTAGCAGGACCCACTTACCTGCCTTCTAACCTGCTTGTGAACAGTCTGGGAATTGAATTTCCTGACAGCTTCCTCACTGACATAGTTGTTGGAAGCCAGCCAGACATTGTGAGTGGGTCCTCACTTAATGACCAGTGAACCTTGCTTAAGAATATCATTGGGCACTGCCAGGACTACTGTTTGCTAAGTGATGCTCTCACATGGCATTGCACTTTACAGTCACATCATTTAGTGACAAAAACTCTGGTCCCAATTACCATTAAGTGAGGACTATCTGTAAACTTCTATTTGGAACAGTACTTACTAAAAACTCATTCAGAGGGAAAAAAAAGATGATATTGCCCCATAACTGAATTATTCAGCCAAAACTAGCCTTAGTATATTTTTTAGTGTGGTTTCTTTGTATTCTGTATCAGTGAACATAAAAAGAATGGTAAGATATTTTTTCCCCAAGGGAGTTTTTTCCATAATTATTTCATGCAATCCTAAAACAAAAACTACAAAAACAAAAATTGCTATCATTCTTGCATTTTCTGTCTTTTTCATACTAAAAAGGGCTTTGTTATACTATTTTATTCTGTTATAAAGTTTTCCACCAGTAGTTATTTCTGTGCTAGGACTTGCTCTTTTTGAATTCTGTCTTAGACAAATATGTTGGCTTTTATTTTAAACTAACCAGTATAATTGAAAAACACAGGTGAAGCCTACTTTTAGAAAATTCTGTGTCGCCTCTTCTTAGTGTTGCTCAATGTTCCAATTTCCATCACCATTGTTGATGGCTGCCGAGTACTGGAGCGATGCTGGATTCATATATTTATCTAAGATAAAGAATACAAAGGTATATTTACCAGGTGCCAAACACCCCGTTGTAGCAACCTGTTCTTTTTCAACAGTGTTCTGATATTAAAATTGTACTTTGACTGACAATTCAATTAAAGAAGATATGGCAAAGTAAACAACGGCAAATTAAAAACAAAGCGGACAATTGAGAAATGATCTATTCACTCCCAAATTGGTGATTGTGGCTAAGTTAAAACAATATAGGGCAGTGTATATTGTTTAAGCCTATACTAGAATAGGACCAATTTTTAAAAAGTTATGCTAAATGAAAGAACATTTAGAACATCAACAGTTCCTCTTCCATTAAACATAGTAACTTAGGGCAACAAATGTATATATTTTTGTTACTAAGCTTATATTTCTGCATGTATGATTACTACTTATTTACAGTTATTCAAAAGAGGCTAAGTATTAGAATAAAATCAAAATTAAAATCAGAATTAAGATTAGTAAGATTTAACAGCATTGAAAAAAACTAGGCTAAACACATCTGAATGAGTGAAGCAGAAAGCGCTTGGAGAAAATGGGAGAGAAGGGTGAAGGAGTGAAGGAGAAAGTGCTTGGAGAAAATGTGCTGATTTCCTTCAGGGGATGCCTGATTTTCTCCCTCCCTCATTACAAATATCTTCCCGCCATTCTGCTCTCATGGCTGTGCGGCTCTTGTCCAGCAATTTACAATGGCCTTTCAAGTCATGACCACCGGCGGCACAGCCACCAGCCACGCTGGCGGCCTGTCTCCCTCCCCTTGTCCCTTCCTGGGCACAGAGGGAGGGAGGGAGGGAGGGAGGGAGGGAGGGAGGAAGGAAGGAAGAGACAATGAGAGGGAGGGAGGAAGGGACAATGAGAGGGAAGGAAGGAAGGAACGGACAGTGGGAGGGAGGGAGGGAGGGAGGGAAGGGACAATGAGAAGGAAAGAAGGAAGGAATGGACAATGGGAAGGAGGGAAGTCACCCACCACAGTCCCACCCCCTCCACCAGAGACCCACAAATCCGCCCACAGCCCCGCCTGCACCCCCCAGAGGCGCCCCGCAACCTGAGTGATGTTGAGCTGCCCATATCCCCACAGCCATTGACTTCACTTATCAAAAAGTTACAAAAGATGATCACATGACCCCGGGACACTGACCGTCATAAGTATGAATCAGTTGCCAAGCATCTGAATGTAAATTACATGACCCTGGGGATGCTGCAACAGTCATAAATGTGAAAAATGATCATTAGTCACTTTTTCAGTGCTGTTGTAACTTCGAACAGTCACTAAGTGAATTATTGTAAGTTGAGGACTACCTGTACTTTATCACTTTATTTCTTTTTTTTGGGGGGGGGGGTCAAGTTTTTGACACCTTGCTAGACGAGTGGTGGTACTCAAATACTGCAGCCACGCCCACCCAGTGGGCCACGCCCACCTGGCACCCGGCAATAAATAAGTGGGTTTTGGGTTGCAGTTTGGACACTCGGTCTCTAAAAGGTTTGCCATCACTGTGCTAGGTAGAGCCAGGAAGGTAAGTCTGTGCAGCATTTTGCAAACTAAAACTAGCAGAAGGATTTATATAACATCTGCCAGTAACTTCTTAAAGCAGCTATTCTCAAAGAATCACTTGGTTCTCCTCGGTACTCCTTCAAATCTTGCCATAACTCCTTTATAGGGTTGTTGCTAATAGTTCCCATTATAGATGCTGAGCTTTTATTTAAGTGAACGGATTACACTTTTATTTTGATATGTTATTTCATGCAGTTTTTCTGGTGCTGAGGTACTCTACATTTTGATTTTTTAAACAAAGTTTTTATATTATTAGTTTCTGGAGAGAAAATTCTTTCAGATTGCTTCTCTTTATATAGACTACTCTGAGTTAGTCTTTAATGTAATATAGTTATTAGCAGCTGCCCAGATTTTTAATTTACAAAAATAATACAATAGTGTGCTGCCTTATTTCTAAGGGCAAAAAGTGCTTCACGTTGCAGTAAATAATTATTCAGTCAGGATAAAGAGCATCAATGTTCATTGTTAGTAGGAATTACGTATTTCTTTAATTTTAAACACTTGTCATTTTTTTAAAAAACTTTCAGCAGTGTGCAGGGTGAAAAAGAGCAAAATCCATATGTCAGTAATCTAGGATGGCCAGTGAAGGCTCCAATATCCCAAGCCCTGTCGTGCGTCAGATTGACAAACAGTTTCTGATCTGCAGCATATGCTTGGACCGTTACAAGAATCCCAAAGTGCTCCCATGCCTGCATACCTTTTGTGAGAGGTAAGTGTTTTTTAGTGTCTAAGTCAATCCAGCCATTGAATCTGCCTGGATTGTCATGTCAATGACTTCTCCCAGGGGTTTAGGCTTACCTTTAATATAGTAATAGTAAATTGTCAATGAGGTAGAAAGGTTTTCTTAAAATTACAAAAAATAATAATAAATAAAAGAATAAATACTCCTTGGCTCTTTTTAACTTTATCATTCCCCTTTTTGATGTATTTTCATGATGCCTTAACCATAATCAGTTTATTGACATGAAATAAATTATAATTACTTAAATGAAATAGTAGAAAATTACTGTTCTATTTCATCTTGGAAGTCAATTGCATTGATAGTAAAGTTTGTTCCAGATACTCAGAACTGAAGCCTTGGCAACTGTTCTGCACTTCAAAACTTAGTTTACTGTCAGTGTTGCTCTATGTCCCTGGCAGTACTGCTGTTGTTTCCATGTTAAATGAAAAAGTAAAGGATGGTATTTTTCTTACACTGATTTCCATACAAATAAAAGCTACATTTAAATCATATCATATACTGAGAATGTTGTGAGAATATTGTAATTCTACCTGAAAGTAGAAATAATATTTCCTAATCTTTGTGTGTTTCATCATTTACAAGGTTTGATGGCATTTGCAGTTTTTTAAAAATGAATACCTGTCATATGTCCACAACATAATTTTTCTTCTTATAATATTTAAAACAGTCTCTTAAGATTGTGTTGTATTATATGAAATCCATTCAGCTCTAGCTGAATGCCTTAGGCCAGGGGTGTCAAACTGCCAGCCTGTGGGCCTGATGCATCATAGCGAAATCGCGCTCACCCCATTGCCGGCAATGGCAAAAAAGTCACGACATGTTACGATACATCACGTGACGTTGTGAGTTTGACACCCCTGCCTTAGGCTATTACAGGCAGATTTAGTTTAGCTTTATCTTTAGCTGAAGGCTGTACCTAAATTGATTTTTACCTGTGGGAAGAGGATTTAAGCCTCTTTGTGACCCATTGTAGACTGGGAAGCAGTGCAAAAAGATCAATGTGCTTTAGGCTCTAAGGCAGCTTCTCTCAATCTGATGCTATGCAGGTGGTTGGCATGCTGGCTGGAAACTACGAGACATCTCAAAGGCATTTTGGAGTAAGGAGTATGTTCATCTTTTAAACATTATGCATGTGTGGATATGATTATTAGCAAATATTTATCACACACAAAATCACCAGAATATCATAAAATTTTAATACGAGTTCTTGTATATTGCAAGATACATGAGTTCTTAGACTTTATAGGGTTGCTAGATTTTTAGGATGCTATGTAGTAAGTGCCTGTATTGACCTCTGTGGTTTTGACTTTCTTTGGGGTGTAGTAAATCTGAGTATATGAAATATTATTTTCTTTGATTCCTTCAAAGACACCTTCCTTCTGTTTCACCTTTTTAAGGTCTGCAATATTTCATTACAGGTAGTCCTCTGCTTATGACAGACCAGAATTTCCATCATTGCAGTTGTAAATCAAGTCAGAACCAGTTTTACAACAATTTTTACCATGATCATTGAGTGAATCACCATGGCTGTTAAGTGAGTCACACAGTCATTAAGCGAATCCAGCTTGACCAGTGGGCATTTTTGGCCATAAATTGGATCAAATGACTGCAGGATGCTGCAACAGGTCATAAACCAGTTGCCAAAAAACCAAATTTTGATCATATGACAATGAGGGTAATGTGATGGTCAGATGTGTACAGGTTCTAGCTTTTACCCAAACCTTTCATAACTTTAAACTGTTGTTAAATAGTTGAAAGTTGAAGACTATCTGTGTACATTGTCAGGGGACTACAAATTTTAAATGGTGAAGAGTTTTACCTCTTTTTTTTTTAAAATGAATTAGAAAATTGGGAATATGAAGCAATACTAACAATTATTCAACTTTTTGTTATTCTCATTAGGTGTTTACAGAATTACATTCCAGCTCATAGCTTAACCCTTTCTTGCCCAGTGTGCCGCCAGACATCTATTCTTCCAGAGAAGGGGGTTTCTGCACTGCAAAACAATTTCTTCATCACCAACCTGATGGATGTCCTGCAGCGAACTCCAGACAGCAGTATTGAGGAGGCTGCCATCTTGGAGACTGTCACAGCTGTAGCTTCAGGGAAACCACTTTCCTGCCCCAATCATGAGGGAAATGTAAGTGGATTTGATTCCTGTGAGGTTTATTGTTGAAAGGAAATGGCAAGGGTTACTATCAGATTAATTGAACTCTGAGATTAAAAGTGAAAAATTACTGCTTTATATATAAAATTGATTTTGGTAATATTTTATTTCCACTGTGACCATATAGTTCATAGGTAAAAATATTAAATGAACTGAGTTGGAGGAATTGTGTGCACACACATGAGTGTTATATTAATTCTTTTATACGATATTTATTGAAATACAAATCTGTCTCCTTCATATCTAGGAATACTTTCCTACTTTTGGTCTGCATAATCCTTGTTCATAATGTATTTACAGATCTGTATAAAATATGTACACTTCATTACTGTAAATTCCAGGTCTGGCTGTAAGAATAAAACATACTTGCAGAGGAGCAAACTGGCTTTAGGGAAGGCCAATCTACCGCTGATCAGTGTCCAGTACTCCCATCATTTCATTGAAAAATACTCCTCCCGTGATACTACCTCCCTTTGTGCTACTTTCGTTAACTTCAACACATTTGATTCCATATCCCAAGCTAAATTATGGGAAAAACTGGAGGCAGCCTCAATTGACTAAAGTCTATCTCATTTAATACTTATGCTACATGAAGGGCTTCAAGGTGCTATGGAAACCTCCTTGGTATCTACTACAAATAGTCCTGAACTTACGACCACAGTTGAACCAAAAATTTATGTTGTTAAATGATACATTTGTTAAGTGAGTTCTGCCCATTTTACAACTTTTCTTACCACAGTTGTTAAGTGAATCGCTGCAGTTGATAAGTTAGTAACCTAGTTGTTACTAACTAGTAACCTAGTTGATTTCCCTATTAGCTTTGCTTGTCGGACGCTTGCAAAAGGTGATCACATGATCCTGAGACACAGCAAAGGTCATAAATATGAACCAGTTGCCTAGCATCTGAATTTTGATCCACATGGGGATGCTGCAAAGACTGTAACAATGAAAAACTTTCATAAGTCACATTTTTCAGTGCTGTTGTAACTTTGAATGGTCACTACATGAACTTGTAAGTCGAGGACTACTTGTATATTCTTTAAACTTGGCAATTTTGTTCATTTGATTATGTATATGATTATTAATATTTAAAAATAAATTCAGGAGCTAATATGTTGCAAAGCATTGGTTTCCAGCATCTTCTTTGAACAATTGAATTTGCTATATAATTTTACTAGGTGCAGTCCTTTGTGAGAGGGCTGATTCAACCATAGGGACTAGCAAGCTCCAAGATGTTACTCGTTTGCTGCAAACCATCTTAAGGATTAGTGTGTCATCTGAATTGTTCTCTGTGGCGTTTAGAAGAAACACAACATTAAAAAATCCTTTTTCTATATGTGACATGATTTTATGAGAAACTTAAAGCCCCTTTATTCATTGAAGTTCTTTCTTTTTAAGGAAGTTAAACAGAAATACATTAATGAAATAAACATAATTTTGATAGATGAAATACTTGTTTCTTTTTCTATTGAACTGTGAGAAAATCTTGGTTGTACTGGCGTTCCCATTGGTGTAGTTTATTTTAATCTGCTCTTGCCTGAGAAATGTGAGAATTAATGCACGCATTCTAAATCTGATAAACTTTAAAACATCAACCTAAGCAGTTTATATTACTTTGTGTTAAATGTGTTTGTGCCAGAAATATGGGGCTCATTAATGCAAAGCTGATACCATTCTAATTTGTATTGCAAAAGGTATCAGTAATGCTTCAGGAATTTATGAAGTAATTTAATACTCCTAAAGCACAAGACGCAACTGTTTTATTTAAAACTGAAGAATGGAGAAAATAACTCACTGAAGAGTAATTTGTTATGCTTTAAATAAGAAACTCTTAAGATGGTATTTCTATATACGTAAGTATGGGATAAGTTTCAATATTATTGGATGTTATTATGCACAACTATTTCTATATAATTATGCTAACTCTGCTGGAAATGGTTAGTGGAACAAGAAGAAGGGGCATATACTACTAAAATTCCTGTGTCTGTTTGTAATATTCAATTGGGTGAAACAATGCATCCATAGAGCAACGTTTTTTAAATTAATGTACCTCAATTGGCCTAACTTAAATAATGTATCCGAATCTGGGATCCATGTCTCCATATGACTGAAATTTGGTAAAGCTATGGCTGCTTCAGTCAGCCAGGATTGCCTCTAATGTCTGTGTGTATTAACCCATGTAGTATGATTGTAGTATTATTATTAATCCTTTATCTTCTTTAGTTCCCCACTCTTATTGATATTATGATTGTCATTATTCTGTTACTTTACATGTACACTGAAAGCATCTGCACTGGAGACAAATTCCTTGTATGTCCAATCACACTTGGCCAAATTCAATTCAATTCAATTTCCAGTGCTTCCTGCCAGCTTCCCACAAGGAAAATCAATGGGAAAGCCAACAGGAAATTCATTCCTGCTCCCACTGCTTCCCCCCCCCCCTCCATGGTTATTGTGTTTCTTTGTTTAGGTAAGGAAATATATCTGAAACAATGACCCCATGGGTTGTGGGTTGTCTAGTTTTACATAAAACAATTTTTGACTTTAGCTTTTGTTTTTATTTTGTATATATAATTTGTAAAAGAAACGTTACCAATATAAAATGTAAATATTATTATGCATACCAGCTAAGAATTATTTATTGAAATGATATTGAAATAATATTTAAATAATATTTTAAAAATATTTAAATAATTGCCTATCTTATGCTGGACTCTGGGTGACTCCCAATGATGCCCCATTGTATTTAGTGGAATTTATAATTTAGGTAAGTAAGTATACAGCTGTGAGCTAAAATTCTAATGCTCTTCGTATTTACGTAAGCACAAGCCTATGAACACATTGAACTTTACATTGGAGTAGAGGTGCAAGAGAAGACCATGTCAGTAGTAATAAAATTGAATGTTTATAGCAGGTGATTGTTTTAGTGACCTTAGTCACTGTGATGAAAGCTAATTTGGTGTAATGTTAAAGTCGTGAGCTAAAATTGGGAAACCATGGATTTTAATACTGATTTGGAAAAGCTAGCTCAGGGATGTCAAACTTGATGTCACGTGACATATCAGGACTTTTCCCCATTGCCGGCAATGGGGTGGACGCGGTTTCAGCGTGACGCATCCAGCCCACGGGCCCGCAGTTTAACATGCCTGAGCTAGCTGGATGACTTTTAGCCTCGGAAGGAGGCAAAGACAAACCACTTCTGTAAAATGTTGCCAACGAAATTGCCTAGATTTTTCCAGGCAGTCATTAGAATCATGACAAACTTGAAGGCAGAGGAAAAACTCCTCTTAATAGGGCAGAGATCTCCAACCTTTCCAGGCTCGCGGCCCAGAGGGCAGGAGAGCAGCTTCCAAATTGCTGCACACAAACGGGGCCGGATGCACCACCGTGGCACTAGTGGCCCCATTTGCACAGGCGCAAACAGGCAGCGCAACCCACCTGGTGCTAGCAGCCCTATTCGCACATGCGCAGATGGGCCGCACACATCCGCCCTGCGCTAGCAACCCCGTGTGTGCGCAAACAGGGCCATGGGTGCTAGTGCAAGTGGGAGGAGTGTGTGTGCACACGTGCGTGCACACGTGCGTGCACTGGCCAGCCATTTCTGTAGTCCATTGCCCAAGAGGCCATGGCCCAGCCCATAGGTTGGGGACCCCAGTAATAGGGTATTTACGGGTATAGTGTGGGAAATGATTGAAAAATAAAATTTTATTTTTAAAAGCTTTGAATATGTAGTATATCTAGAACTAGGGTTAGGGTTAGGGTCTATAGACTAGAATCTATTACATGATTAAACTGCCCCAGAAGATGCTTTACTTGCTTCAGACGAAAAAAAGGAAATTACTTTGGATTTAAAGTCAGTAAAGATTAATGATCAAGTTAAAGCAAAAGTATACAGCCTGGATATACCTCATGTAGTTTCCTCCATCCACTTTTGCCTGTGGACATCAAAGCTGTTCCAAATATTGCCCAGTGTAACAGAAGGGAGAAAAGATTACATACACCGGGAATTATGTTTGCATAATTAAATTGTAAATGTAATATTAAAACTAATTCGGTTTACTTTTTTTCAGGCTCCATTTTTTTTGAGTGTTCCTGGTTGATCCTTTCCTCAGAATTCAAATGCAGCCCTTTGCTAGAAAAATATTGCATGTCTTTGATAAAAATAAATTTTCATTGAAATGTATCATTTAAACAATTAGAAACTTGAACACTGGCATTCTAATAAGAATATGTTTTTTTTTTATTTTTAATCAGCTGATGGAGTTTTACTGTCAATCCTGTGAGACAGCCATGTGCCAGGAATGTACAGTAGGAGAACATGCAGAACATCCAACAGTCCCTCTTAAGGATGTAGTAGAACAACACAAGGCTTCTCTTCAAACACAGTTAGATGCTGTGAACAAAAGGTGAAACTATGAAACATTTCCTGGTTATAGAATTGCATGTTAATTTTCTCCAGCTTGGAACCTTACAGATGAGTAAAGGTTATACTTTCTAGAGCATGTGTCTGGGAATTCTAAAAGTTTGACTCTTCACATATCTAAGGAGCATCATGTTGGATATGTCTTTTCTGAAACATAAAAACAGAACATTATTTATGACTGTTTTAAAATGTTGCTTGTGCTTTCTTATGAGAATGTACAAGTCCTTTTACTTCCTGGTCTTTTCACTTTCATGAAGATTTAGAATGTTTATAAAGTGCAATAATAATCTTTTTCTTTGTTGAAAATTTAAAATACCAGCCTGGATTTATTATACTTATTCTTCCTTTCCTTGTTTAGAGAATAGTCAAGTAAACATTTAGAAGACATTGGTAGTATTCATATAATGTCAAGCTTAGGTTTTTTTAAATTTTTTTTAAATTATTTTAATTAAATTAAATTTAAATTATTTAAATTATAATAATTAAATTATTAAGTTATCTCATCTACCCAAATTTTCTAATTGCAGTTTAAAATAGGATTGAATAAATTTAGTTGACTGAAGGGTTGTATCAAACTTCGAGGTGCGTATTCTAAAACTAGGTGGAAGAAGGCAAGACTTGGTCCAGAAATAGTAATTTACAGGTAGAAAAATGCACAAAAGAACCAAGTCGTTGATTCTATCTATCGGGGCCCATGTAAGAAAAACTAATAGACAGGTGGGTTTATTGGGCCCCAAATTTAAAAGTTAGTGGCAAAAAATGCAGAAGAATAAACAAGCCAACATATTGTAAAATTTATTGACCACCTCTAGACGTAATTATAGACCAGAAGTTTTCAAGATTTTGGCTCATTGGGAATGAGCAGCATGCTGTTGTTTGCTGCATAGTTATTCTATTGGGTTCCTGTTAGTAAGAATAGTTAAACAAACCCAGATGGTTTGATGTGGGAGGACAAACCAGATTTCTTAGTTCCTTGTAAATGATATGTTACAGGCAGAACTGTCTGTTTTTGTTTAATGCCCATGCTGAAAGGAAGAGGCAAGTGGAATCAATTATGTATTGAGCACAAGGATGCTGCTTGTTCTAAGTTAAATGGAAATTTTAATGAATTCTAGCTTACAATTACAAGTGAAATAGTTCAAGATTCCTTTACAATTGACAATATTTGTATTGTCTGAAAATTATAATGCTAACAAAATTTTAAAAACCACATGTGTATATAAATTAGCATAGCCCTGAAGATCACTAAGTTTGTATATGTTTCACATTTTGCTCTGAGCTACAGTTTACTGAATGTTTATAGTTTTATTGGGTTCATACAAAATACTAAGGTATAATCAAATATATTCTGCTTTAGAATGATCTGTAAATCCAGCGAATATTTGTGTACAGCTTTTAACATTAGAAAAGTCAGCATCCAATCTACATTTATATTTGTTTATTGGTAACTATTATATATTATTCATGGGAAAAGATTAAATGTTCTCAATAGAAAGAATGGAGAAGCAAACATCTAAAGGTCAGATCTGTAACATAGGTAGTCCTCGACTTATGACCATAATTGAGCCCAAAATTTCTGTTGTTGAGACATTTGTTAAGTGAATTTTGCTCCATTTTACAACCTTTCTTGCCACAATTGTTAAATGAATCACTACAGTTGATAAGTTAGTAACACAACTGTTAAGTGAATCTGGCTTCCCCATTGATTTTGCTTGTCAAAAGGTTGCAGAAGATGATCACATAACCTTGGGACAAAGCAATGGTCATAAGTATGAACCAGTTGCCAACCATCAGAATTTTGATTACATGAACATGGGGATGCTACAAAGTCATAAGTGTGAAAAATGGTCATAACTCACTTTTTTCAGTGCCGTTGTAACTTTGAGCAGTCGCTAAATGAACTGTTGTAAGTCAAGGACTGCCTGTACATTGCATTCAAACATAACATTTAACCATGGCTTGGCACTATGTGTGTAGGGCAGTGGTTCTCAACCTTTCTAATGCCGTGACCCCATAATACAGTTCCCCATGTTGTGGTGACCCCCAATCACATACATCACTGGGTGCCAGGGGTGTGGCCAAAGAAAAGGGGGGAAGATGGCGGATAGCCTTGTTTGGCGACCCCCGTGAAATGGTCGTTTGACCCCAAATGGGGTCCCGACCCACAGGTTGAGAACCACTGGTGTAGGGTCATTATGATTGAGTATCGTTCAAAGTTTAATAATTGTATAATGATATGTCTTATGCATGTTGAAGGGATATAGTAGGATTGATATTTGAAATGTTAACTGCTTGTTTTTAATAGGCTTCCAGAGATAGATACTGCATTGCACTTCATATCTGAAATTATCCATCAACTGACCAACCAAAAGACCAGCATTGTAGATGAAATTCATTCCACTTTTGATGAACTCCAGAAGACATTAAATGTTCGCAAGAGCGTGTTGCTTATGGAACTGGAAGTGAATTATGGCCTTAAACATAAAGTAAGAGCTGTGTTCTCATCATTAAAATATTTCTCAGTTTTTAATGACTGTATTATATCATTAGGAAAAATGACTGAAATTCATATTTCCTTTAATGAAGGAAACCATAAAATAGTGAAATTTGTATTTTTCCAGTTTGTTTTATTATGTAAAATCTAGTGTCTTGTACAAATAAACAGCTTCAGAAACATTGTTCTAATATAGATTGAAAGAAGCTGTAATTGGAGATGGTCTAATCAGAAGTTTCCAAATTGGTTGGTTGCTATTTTGTGGGAACTTTTTATTTTAACAGACATTTTATGGCAGTGTTATTCAGTATGCTTTTATGTTGACTCAAACAAATAAGATGTGATTTTACTCAGTTTTGCATTATTAGATATTTCCCTGAGATATTAAAACTTGCCGATAGAAGTGCTTTTTGTTTTATTATTTGGAACTTCAATGAAATAACCACAGTATTTGCTTTTATCAAGGTCTTGCAGAATCAGCTTGATACTTTATTGGAGGGACAAGAAAACATTAAGAGCTGTAGCAATTTTACCACCCAAGCACTCAGTCATGGAACTGAAACAGAAGTGTTACTTGTCAAAAAGCAGATGAGTGACAAGCTAAATGAACTGACAGACCAGGAATTCCCTCTTCAGCCCCGTGAAAATGATCAGCTGGATTTCATAGTAGAAACAGAAGGATTGAAAAAATCCATTCATAATCTTGGTACTATTTTAACCACAAATGCAGTGGCTTCTGAAACAGTGGCCACAGGTGAAGGACTTAAGCAGACTGTGATAGGGCAGCCAATGTCAGTCACCATCACAACCAAGGACAAAGATGGTGAGCTCTGTAAAACTGGAAATGCTTATCTCACAGCTGAGCTGAGCACACCTGATGGAAGTGTGGCAGATGGAGAGATACTGGACAATAAGAATGGCACTTATGAATTTCTGTACACTGTCCAGAAAGAAGGGGACTTTATTCTGTCTTTGAGACTGTACGAGCAACATATTAAAGGCAGCCCATTCAAACTCAAAGTAATTAGGTCAGCAGATGTATCTCCTACTACTGAAGGAGTTAAGAGACGTGTTAAGTCTCCTGGCAGTGGCCATGTGAAACAGAAAGCTGTAAAGAGACCAGCTAGTATGTACAGCACTGGCAAAAGGAAAGAGAACCCCATTGAAGATGATCTAATCTTCCGAGTAGGTAAGGAATGCCTCTATTTTAAATTTTCTTAGACTGCTGCTGCTTATAGCTGCAAACAGTGTTCATATTATTATTTTAGACTTGTAAGGACTTTGTCTTGTTACAAGGATTTCCTTGCTAGTTGTCCATTGTAAATAGTCTTTCTCCAGCATGACAAATGGAGAATCCATAGATGGGTTGATCTTGCTTTTCTGCCCTAGAGACTAAGTCAATCAACCTTTGCCATGCCTCTCTTCCTCCGGCTAGGAATCCCCAGTCACTACTTAGTCACTATGTCACAAGAGAGACATAGTGAAGATTGTCTCTTGTTTCTAGCAGAAAGACAAAACTGTGATTTTCCCTTCCCTTCCCTTCTCTGTGCTGATATCAGTGCTGCTTTCCAAACCGCTGAGTGTCAGAGCAGTTTTGTAGGCTTCAGCTGAAGCCTCAAGCTAATTATGGCTTCCAGGCAGGGCAGAAGTATAACGGTCGCCATTTTGAGCACCGCTTTTATTGTTCTTGAGTGGAGGGGGGACCCTCCCTTCCAACGAGGGCCGTTTAGACTCAGAGTCAATTTTGGTAGAATTCAGTAGCATTTATTAATTTGGACATAACGACGGAGCAGGAGGTCGCTTACTAGTGGCTGCCATTTTGAAAGCCTTACAAACACTCTCTGGCCATTCAGAAGGCCAGAATTAAGGAGCAGCATTTCAAGGATGCTCCTTCTCCAATTCCAGGCTCCTTGGCAGCTCGCAGCATACCAAGGCTATTACAATTTGAGGCAACAAAAATAGCCTCCTTCACTGTGTCTGGACGCAATTTCCAAAGACTTCAGGGCGTGGCTGAATGCCCACTTTAACTGCTACAGCGCCTCTTCCCACTACCAATTTCGCTGCTTATAAATATGCTGGCTATCCCATTAAGTTGGTCTTGCCGCCACTAATAGGATTGTGAGTGTGCTGGCTATCCCATTAAGTTGGTTGTGCCGCCACCACTTCTAACCACCACTTGGCTCCTGGCTACTGGGATCACCTCTCTGTTACAAATACTTTGAGTTTGCCATTTGTGTGATATCTCTGATTTTGCAATGGCAGATAAAACCACAGAAGCTCAGATATCTCAAAGGTGCTTCCAGCAGTTCCTCCAGGCACAAGAAATCCAGATCAACCAAGCAGGAGGCTGCTGGGAAACTCAGATCCAAAGCTATCTCTGGCAAAAGGTCTTTCAAAGCTGCTGAGAAGGAAGCAAGCAGGAGGCACCAGGCATTGGAAAAACAATTCTCCAAAGCTGCAAGGCAAAAGAATGATGCAAAGGTTATAATGATAATGATAATAATGATAACGATGATAATAATAATAATAATAGTTGAATGGGACCTTGGAGGTCATCTAGTCCAACCCCCTGCTGAGGCAGGAAACCCTATACCATTTCAGACAAATGGCTGTCCAGTCTCTTCCTAAAAACTTCCAGTGTTGGAGCATTCACCACTTCTGGAGGCAAGTTGTTCCACTGGTTAATTGTTCTAACTTCAGGAAGTTTCTCCTTAGTTCTAGGTTGCTTCTTTTCTTGATTAGTTTCCATTCGTTGCTTCTTGTCCTGCCATCAGGCGCCTTAGTAAATAGCTTGACTCCCTCTTCTTTGTGGCAGCCCCTGAGATATTGGAATACTGCTATCATGTCCCCCCTCGTCCTTCTCTTCATTAAACTAGACATACCCAATTCCAGCAGCCTTTCCTTATATGCTTTAGCCTCCAGTCCCCTAATCATCTTTGTTACTCTTCTCTGTACTCTTTCTAGAGTCTCAACTTCTTTTTTACATCGCGATGACCAAAACTGGATGCAGTATTCCAAGTGTGCCCTTACCAAGGCATTGTAAAGTGGTATTAATACTTCACGCGATCTTGATTCTATCCCTCTGTTAATGCAGCCCAGCACTGTGTTGGCCTTTTTGGCAGCTGCAGCACACTGCTGGCTCATATTTAAGTGATTGTCCACTAGGACTCCGAGATCCCTGTCACAGTTATTACTATTGAGCAAGGTATCCCCTATACTATACCTGTACATTTGGTTTTTCTTGCCTAAATGTAGAACCTTACTTTTTTCACCATTGAATTTCATTTTGTTAGATAGCGCCCAGTTGGTCAGATTACTTCTGTTCTCATGGAGGCATGGGCTTTTGACCCTCAACAAGCTCCTTCAACCTCTGCTGCTCCAAGTGCCTGGTCTCCAGAAGGGGAAACAAGTCAGTTCATATTTCCCATGGCAGAACAGGTGGAGATGGTTCCCCATTCCAGTGAGGGGCTTGGCCTTCATATCCCTACTCCGGGTACAGCTAGACCTCTGGGCCCAGAGGCCACACTCACTCCTACAGCGGCAGGGCTTCGCCCTCCAGAGGCTCAGGAGACAGAACTATCAGAATGAACGCAGCTTCTGATTTCTCAGGCTATTGCCCAAGGTGTAGCTTCAACTCAATACCAGAGAGCTCGACCTGAGTCGATAGCATCAGGCATCCCATCTCACAGCAATGTATCATATCTCTTCCAGGCGGAAGCAGCCACATACGAAGGTCCAGTTCCCCCCTCCAATTCTTCCCTGAGTAGGGGACGATGAACAAAGAGAGCAGGGGATGTCAGAAGATGAGGACTTATCTCCTGATCCCCTTCCTTTCATAGGCCTGTTTAATCCGGCCCTCTTTAAATCCTTACTTCACAAGGTCAGGAGCACTGCTCAACTTGGTCCTGAAGGTGTGCCTCTAGCTGAACCTTCCACCAGCCAGGGACCTACTAGTAAGGTCTTTTCAGAACCAACATTTACCCGACAGGGCATTCCCTGTCCTTTCTTTTTCCTCAATATAGTCCAAAGACAATGGGGAACGTCAGGTACTTTTCTATCCCCGGGCGGGACTGATAAAAAGTTATTTAATATGGCTCCAGCACTGTCAGAGGTGCTAGCAGTCCCCACTGTAGATGAGCTCTTAGCACCATTGGTTTCCTCCTTCACTGTGTCTGGAGATATAGCGGATGTTCTGAAGTCAGAGGATAAGAAAGTGGAGCTTAATTTCCGCAGGACTCACCAAGAATCTCACTCCTCTGGCTTCGCCAGTTGCAGGCTAGGAGCCCACCAGAAGAGGTACGGATGCACCAAGATTTAAACAAATTAGTGGTTGCATCAGAATACATGGCTGACTCATCATTGCACGCAGCCAGATTTTCTTCCCGGGCATTAGCATCTAATGTTACCTCTCGCAGACTTCTGTGGCTCAGACAGTGGCGAGCAGATGCTAGATCCAAGTGGCGGTTAGCCTCAGCCCCTTACATGGGAGGCCAGTTATTTGGAGAGGCACTAAACCCTTATTTGATTGAGAACAAGGATAAGCGTAAGGTCATGTCACATTTTATTAGGAGAGCAGACAGGAGAGTTACCCCTTATGCCTGAAAGCAGTCCTTTCGCTCAACCGACACAGGGTCGGAATTCACCCATAACTCCCGTCTGGTAACAGGGACAGACCCAGACAGCAATTTTAGGCCAAATGGCCTTTTCGAGGGGCGGGAGACTGTCCTTTCAGAAGGTCCAAGTGATACCAAAGGGGGTAGGTTGGCTCTCTTTGCACACAAATGGGAGAACACCACTACAGATCTCTGGGTCCTCAACACCAGATTCAGCCTGACTCTAGAGTTCAACTCCACCCCCCACCCCCCGAGGCATTTCGTCTCTTGCCCGTCATCCAAAAATCCAGTCAAAAGAACCCTCATGAAAGAGGCCATTCAACATCTCCCGGAGAACCGGTACCAACAGGGCAGAAGGGATGGGGGTTTTATTCCGTTCTGTTCATTGTTCCGAAGGCCTCGGGAGGATGGAGGGCAATCCTAGAATTAAAGAAATTAAATATCCATTTGGCATACAAGAAGTTCAAGATGCAAACGCTCCAATCCATATTAGCAGGCATCAGAAGGGGGGACCTCCTGACGTCCATCGACCTGACGGAGGCCTACCTACACATTCCCATCCTTCCCGGACATCGGAAATTCCTCAGGTTCTGCTACGCAGGCCACCATTTTCAGTACAGAGCTCTATCATTCGGCCTGTCATCAGCCCCCAGAGCATTTACAAAGGTCCTGGCGGCGCTGGCCACACATCTGAGGACCATTCCATTGCGTGTCCAGTGTTATCTGGATGACATCCTCATTCAATCCTCCTGAGTCCAATTGTTCATCAAGACCCTCCAGGACCACGGGTTTTCAGTAAATTTTCAGAAAAGCCAGATAGTTCCCTCCACCTGCCTCCTTCACCTAGGCATGGTGATAGATACAAGGAAGTGCGAGGTTTACCTGTCTCAGGAACGTCAGGACAGTATCCGATCCCTAGTCACCCAGATTCAAAGGGAACAAGTAGTCACCCTAGCAATTCTTTCTCAACTGCTAGGAAAGATGGTTTCTTGCATAGCAGTAGTTCCTTGAGCTCAGCTCCACTCCAGAACCCTCCAATGGTTCTTGCTGCCGTTCCAGAGACTAGGCACCAGTTCCTCCAACCACAAGGTACGGGTCCCATCACAGACCCTGAAATCCCTCCAGTGGTGGGTCTCCCCAGCGATGGCCAAGGGAACCTTATTCAAGGAGCCCAACCGGCTCATCCTAACATCAGATGCCAGCTTGTTCGGCTGGGGAGTGCACCTGCAATTCCAGTTGGCCCAGGTTCGGTGGTCCCAGACAGATCTGAAGCACAACATAAACTGGTTGGAGCTCAGAGCTATACATCTGGCTCTACGACACTTTTGCAACACAGTGGCAAGGCACCATGTTCTAGTCCTCATAGACAACGTGGCAGTGAAAGCCCATATCAGCAGGCAAAAGGGGTACCCACTCCAGGTCCCTCATGGCCGAGGCTCAATTATTAGGAACCTGGGCAGAGACCAACCTCTTGCCTTTCAAGGCAGAGCACATCTCAGGAGAGATGAACTGGCAAGCGGATTTCTTGAGCAGGGCCACAGTTGGCCACGCCACATGCTCCGGAGCCGCATGTGGCTCTTTGAGAGGCACTTGCCTTCCCCCCCCTCTCTCTGTGTGTATGTGTTTGTGTGTAAAAAAGAGGAGACTCACAATGTTCTCCGATGAGCTAAAAAGCTTACTGGGCGGAGCTCCTCTCTTTGCTGCCTTTCTGCAGGAAGCAGGAAACAGGAAAGGCAGGAGAGAGCTAGCTAACCCAGCTGTGTTGACTCAGAAATTCTGGGAGTTGAAGTCCATGAGTCATAAAAGAGTTGAGGTTGCCTACCCCTGAGCTTGTTGGAGAACAGCTTGAAGTCAGCTTGCCAGGTGAGCAGAAGATCGGAGAGAGAGGGAGAGGAGAGAGAAAGAGACAGACCCTTTTGACATCTAAAATTAAGCTAACACTGCATATATCCTTTTTTACCTTTATGATACACACACACACACGCACACACACACACACACACACACACACACACACACACACACACACCCCTACCTATAATAAAGGTAAAAAAGGATATATGCAGTGTTAGCTTAATTTTAGATATCAAAAGGGTTTTGTTTTTGGTGGAAAATGGGTCCAAGTGGCTCTTTGAGTGTTTTGGGTTGGCTACCCCTGGACTAGGCGCATCTTGGAATTGGCAGCACTCTCAATTAGAGATGACTTACGTATTTTTCATAACGACGGGGTTGTCCTACGCTTAGACCCCTTCTTCGTCTCCAAAATCAACTCATTGTTTCACAGGAGCTTGTACTGGCAGATTTTTGTCCTGACCCATTCCATGATTTGGAACGTAAATGGCATACCTTGCACATTTGTAGAGCCTTGCGTCGCTATACTAAGTGAACTGCCTCTTTTTGCAAATCTGAAGCTCTATTTGTTTCATTCCACCCCTCTTCAGTGGGTCAGAAGGTGACTGCCTCTACTATTGGCAGATGGATTAGGGCTTGCATAGTAGGGGTGTACCAGACGCACTCCTTGCCAATTCCAAGACGAATCACCGCACATTCCACTTGCGGTGTGGCAACTTCAGCGGCGAGTGCGACACAGGCGTCAATCGAAGAGATATGCAAGGCAGTGACATGGTCGTCTCCTTCCCCATTTGTGAGGCATTATAAGCCTCAGCAGACGCTTCATTTGGCAGGAGAGTTCTCCAAAGGATAGTAACAGATAGTGGGACACAGGCCCAGACTTCTTCCCACCCATAGGGACAGTGAGGCTTTGGTATGTCCCATCTGTGGATTCTCCATTCGTCATGCTGGAGAAGGGGCATTATCTTACCTGAACGCCTTTTCTCATCATGACGATGGAGAATCCACTCCCCCCCCCCTTAGATCCATCAGGTCCTGTGTCGGGGGAATTTGAGCCACCACCTTGTAAAATCATCAACTGCTGCGCCTTCATTGTGACTAGGGATTCCTAGCCAGAGGAAGAGAGGCGTGGCAAAGGTTGATTGACTTAGTCTCTAGGGCAGAAAGTCAAGATCAACCCATCTGTGGATTCTCCATCGTCATGCTGAGAAAAGGAGTTCAGGTAAGAGAACACCCCTTCTCCTTTCATTTCTCTTGGGAAGTTCCACATAAGTGTTTTGCATCAATTAATGATTAATTCTGAGTATGATTCCTCTCATGATATAATTTGTTCCTGAAGTTAGATCACTGTATTTCAGTTGCTGCTCAAATTTAGTGAAATTACAACAATGTTTGTATTTCCTTTACTGCAGTTTTCCAGGTCTTTTAGGTGATCCACAAATCCTTTGGCAAGAATTCTTGCCTTACCACTTTTTGTTCTGAGCTCAAGCAAACTTATATACTTTTACATATAACTTTTATATATAAAATAATTTTAGCATCCTATTCCTGAAATTTACATATCTCTTTAAATATACATTACTTAATATGTGTGTGCTTTCCCCTTAACAACCAGCCTATATAGCAACCATGAAAAGAGCAGTTAGTTGCAGAATTGCCAACAAGCTATCATTGCAACTTCAGAAAGACGCGTTTTTAATAAAAGAAAGGGATAATAGTATGGCATTTGGGAAGCCTTGGGGAGATTTCAGTATAGATTGGGGTAGGGAACCTTGGCTCTTATGACTTGTGGACTTCAATACCCAGAATTCCTGAACCAGCCATGCTGACTCAGGAATTATGGGAGTTGAAGTCCACAAGTCATAAAAGAACCAAGGTTCCCTACCTCTGGTATAGATTGTCCTCACTTAACAATGGCAGCTGGGACCAGAATTTCTATCACTAAGTTATATAGTTGTAAAGCACAATGTCACATGACTGTGCCACTTAGTGAGAGAAATTCTAACAATTCTTGTTTCTCTTAAGTGAATAACCACTGGTCATTAAAGGCGGACATGATGTGATCAATATTTGCAATTTCCTGCCAGCTCCCCCATTGACTTTGCGTGCAGCAGGCCAGCAAAGAAGATTGCAAATGATAATCATGTGATCACAGGACCCTGCAATGCGCCCAGACCATAATCACATGACTGCATATCACTGTATGGCTATAAGTACCATTCGTTTAGCACTTTTGTAAGTTTGAATGTTTGCTGGACAAGGAGTTGGTAAGCCAGGACCACCTGCATTTTTTTTTTTACATTTTTTTATAATGACTTTTCCCTCATGTAACTTCCCATTGTAGCAGCCTCCCAGATCTTACAAATGCACACAAATACAAAGGAACTTAGTTGTTGGAGTAGAGAAAATATTAGAGATGGGATGACATTAGAGGCTCTGATGTGGTACAGGTAGTCTTCAACTTACAACAGTTCATTTAGTGACCATTCAAAGTTACATTGGCACTGAAAAAGGCTTTGAATATACATTATCACACATAAGTGATTTACATGACTTACGACAATTTTTCACACATCCCCATGGTCATGTGATCAAAATTCAGACGCTTGGCAACTGATTCATATTTATGACGGTTGCAGTGTCCCGGGTCATGTGGTCACCTTTTGCAATCTTCTAACAAAGTCAGATTCACTTAACCATGTTATTAACTTAACAAGTGCAGTGATTTATTTAACAACTGTTGCAAGAAAGATCATAAAATAGAGTAAAGTTCACTTAACAACTGTCTCACTTGGCAAAAGAAATTTTGGGCTATCTTTTCTATTTTGTTTTGTTTTAGGTACCAAAGGGAGAAACAAAGGGGAATTTACAAACCTTCAGGGAGTAGCTGCATCTACAAATGGAAAAATATTAATTGCAGATAGCAATAACCAGTGTGTACAGGTACAATTTTTGGTTTGTTTCTCCATTAAAACTTTTTATTAAATGCACAGGACTCACAACATGTATTAAAAGAAATGTATATCTAAAGTACCAAAATTCTGTGGAATTAATAATTACGTTAAATTTGAAATATAGCTCAAGTTGGAGTTAATACATTAAATTCTGCTTAATCCCAAATGTTATTAGACTACTCCTGGCCGATATGTAGAATTACAATATACTCTTTTATACAGGTAGCCTTCAACTTCTGACTGGTTACTTAGCAATTGTTCAAAGTTATGATAGACCCATCAAAAGTTATTTACAACCTGGATTCGAAATTCTGATCTCCCCCCCCCCGCATCATATGACCTTATTTGGATGCTTAGCTGCCAGCTAACATTTACAGCCACATAACTGAAGTTACATTTTTTGCCAGAAACTGGCATTTACTTCTGGTTTCTGGAAAAAAATGCCTTTAAAAACAAAAAGAATTGCCAAGTTCGGAATATTTTGGAAGAGAAACAGCACAAATGTCTAAGGATCTCTGGTAAACTGGGGGTTGTTGACTCAAGGAAAATTGACATCTATCCTTTGTTGTAAGACCTTATTCAGAATATACATTTTTTCCCCCTGCATGAAAATGTGCACTGCTAATGTTTACCTTTTAAGCAACTGTCACTGATAGGGGAAAAACATGAATAAAGCTGTTCATGATAGGGATAAGTTATTGATAGGGAAAAACATGAACAAAGCTATAAGCCTAAATAATTTGAAATGCTATTTTTCCTGGTTATTTATTCACTTACTCAGGTCACTATACTTTGGGATACTAATCCCACAGCAAAAGAATATAAGATGGAGACCATGAGAATTTCCTGAAATTTGGCCATGGCACAGTTCTCACTGATCTAAAACGTTTGTAGGATTTTTTTTTTAGGTATATAATGAACATTTTATATTTAAACATATTACTTTAGTTTTGATGGCTGCCTTACCTGTCCGTAAGCTGGTTGTATATTGGGACTTTAATCCATCACACTAAATCAGTGCATGTCATGAATCCATAGGGCACTTCTGAAAGCCACTTGTAGTTAGTGCTATTTGCTTGTAGTTGTTTATAGTTCTCTCTTCTACTATAGCAGTGATCTTTAGAAGATATCTTGTTCACCAAGTAACTTCACAATTTTCTCTTCACTTATAGTTTTCAGCATCCCTCCTGAAGTCTTTGTCTTTAAATTATCTAAACATTTCAATAGCTCTGTATCACTTACTGAAAAACCAAAGGCTTGAATCTAGCATCTTCTAATAGATAACCAATTTACACAGTACTAGTATCTTCCAGCACATGTCCTTATAATAATAAACAATACGTATGTAATGGCCTAGGATTTCTTTTCGGGATGGATATAAATAGCCCAGTGCCATTAGTACTAGATTTGCAGTTGCTCCTTGCTAGATTAACACAAGTTACTGCACAGAATTAATTTTTAATTCAACCCACTCTTAGATCATTCATTATGTTTCCATCTAATCTACTTCATGGATTGTTATCTTTAGCTTTGTACAGGAAAGGTGGATATAATGTAATAAATATAACTTTCAACAAAATATAGTTGTGTTGCGTCTTGTTCTTTAATTCTCCCTCCTTCCCACATGAACATTATTCTGGATGTAGTGATCACTAAGTATGCTCCATCTTGGTTAGGTTGTTTTAGGGATTTGTGGTCCCGTTTGTACCTTTAAAAAGTTGTATTTCTACAAATTGTAGGTTATCTCCAAGCCCGGCAATATGTTGACAATCTAAGCAACAATATTTATAGCAGGCATGTCAAACTCGCAACGTCGTGTGACATCGCGTGACATATCAGAACTTTTTCCCCATTGCCAGCAATGGGATAGGCACGGTTTCGGCATGACATATCCAGCTCGCAGGCTGGCAGTTTAGCATGCCTGACTTATAGTCTAAGCATTAAAACCATGGAACATATTCATACACTTTGCATGAGCTTCCTCTTCTCTTTTCTTAAGGCAAATACACATATGTTTGGAGTATTTTTGTAATTCCAAATGGTAACAGGAAGCAGAATTCCATATGCATGTTAAAAGCATGTCAATGTTTCCTATATGTTTCAGTTGAATAATGAAAATAGTTGCATTTTACATGAAAGTTGCTATTGCTTTTTTCAAACAAATCATAGATATTTTCCACCGATGGCCAGTTCAAGAATCGTTTTGGTGTACGGGGAAGATCTCCTGGTCAGTTACAGCGGCCTACTGGAGTAGCTGTGCATCCTTGTGGTGATATCATTATTGCAGATTACGATAACAAATGGGTTAGCATATTCTCCTCTGATGGAAAATTTAAGGTAGGTTTAAAGTCAAAATGTAAAATACAAGGAAATTTATTTTCCTTTTTTTAAATTAATAATTAATGGCTGGTTAAAGCTGATAAAGAGATATAATTGGCAAAATGAGTATTCCTCTTGTATTGACAAGATGGCAATGAAGAGTGAAATTACAACTGTTTATTGTGGGACTAAGGGGCAAAATGAATCCAGTAATTGTCAGGGTCTGATGGTTGCTTTTCTTTTATTGTCTCTTGCATTAATTTCAGAACATACATATGCTGCTATGAATATTTAGTTTGTCTTTCCTAGCATTATGACATTGTCTAGATTTTTTTACATTATATAATAGTCACTATCTCTTAGCTCAACCTACCTCATAGGGATGGTTGTTGTGGGCAAAATAGGAGGAGAAAGGAATATTAGATATGGTTGCACCTTTAATTATTTGTAAAAGTAATAAAGGCAAGATAAAAAAAATCAATAAATGAATATGCTCTTCATTACTGATACTAATGAAGGAGAAACTGTCCTTCAATTCTGATGTCAATAATAAAGAGCTTTAAAAGTCAACACTGGTTTAGAAATCAATCAAAATCTAAAGAAAATGTTACTGTCTTGCAGAATTTTATATTCTTTATAAGTAGCTCTAGAGCAGTGATGGCGAACCTTTTAGAAACCTAGTGCCCAAAACCTGGCCCCGCCCCCACTGTCCCCCATGCCCTGCCCCACCTGCCCAAAGGACCATTCATCCCCTCCAGGGCCCACCATAGATCGCCCAGGCAGCCCAGAGCACTATGGCGACCACGCCCTCTGCCCACGCCCTGCAGCACCAACTGCATGATGGGGTGTGAGGGCAGAGTCTTGTCTACGCTGCCTGGCTGCCATGTCCTTGGCTGTGCTGCTCCGTGTGGGCCATGCTTGAGGGCAACTCTGCTTCAAGGGGGCTGCTGGGGAGGAGGGGGTCACGGGGAGGCAGGGCTGGGGCAACGACACATGTGCCCACAGAGAGGGCTCCGAGTGCTGCCTCTGGCACCGTGCCATAGGTTCGTCACCAGAATAATTCCCTGTCACATTCTGGACCTGCTGAAGTTTCTAGACTTTTTTCAAAGATTAAAAAAAGTATGCAAGGCTTTTTCATTTGGACTTGCATACAAAGTAAGTTTCTCAGGCACGTGTTCCTATGAGTAGATACATTTATTGAAATAACTACAGCAACACTATTATATGAACAAAGTTGGAAATTTCTGATTTTACTGACAATAGAGGAATGATGATGAAGATGGAATTTGTTGAGATGGCCAAATTACTTAGACATGAGACTTTGTCTAGATTTACTTAGACATGAGACTTTGTCTAGATGCTTAGAAACTCTTTATTGACTTATGTTATGATGTATAATTTTGAGAATTAGAATAAAAATAGTACATTACACAGAAAATGTAATAATAAAATAAAATAAATGTAACCTCTTTCTTTGCTTTCCTAGGCAAAAATTGGATCAGGAAAACTTATGGGGCCAAAAGGTGTTTCTGTGGATCGCAATGGACATATTATTGTAGTGGACAACAAAGCATGCTGTGTATTTATCTTCCAGCCAAATGGGAAAATAGTAACCCGATTTGGAAGCCGAGGCAATGGAGATAAACAGTTTGCAGGTAGCAATTGATGGTTGATACATAATACTCTTTTACGTTCTTCATATGGTTCAATGGTGTTGAAACTTACATAGAATAAAATGGAAAGATTCATTCAATTCTTAAAAATGTGGAACAATGAAACAAGAAAATAAATATAAATAATAATAATAGATAAAATAATATATTTTGTGATGTAATATATGTGCTTTAAATTAATCTTAAATTATTTGTAGCAGCCTATGTTTTTGGGCTGCTTTGCTTACCAGACTAAGATAAAGTTTTCAACCCTGTAAAAATCTTCCCAAAACAAAAGCAGGTTAGAATGGAGAGTGTAGCACCTTTGGCCCTGCTTATTAAAGATCTCCTACATTTCTTTAAGCAACACCATTTAACTACCTTCCCACCAACCATATTAATTCATTCAGATTACAGCAGTATCAAATAAATGAATTTCGCTGGTCTTGAGTAGAAAGGACCAGTTGGAGACTAGCCAGACCCACTATCCCATGGTCAAGGCTTTTCTCTAATGCTTTTTACTATGTCACTACTAATCATCATCAATGTACCTTGTAATTGGGACTGGAACCTTCAGATTTGCAAGGAAGTTTGTTTTATTGTTAAGTTCTACAAAGGGAGACATGATATTCCTCTTGAATTATTAAAACCTGTTTCTGGGCTATAGTCTACTCCCAGAATGGATGACATGAATTTAAAAGGTATAATAGTAGCTTGAAACTCAAGTACTTTGGCCACCTAGTGAGAAGGAAGGACTCACTGGAGAAGAGCCTAAGGCTGGGAAAGATTGAGGGCAATAGAAGAAAGGGACGACAGAGAATGAGGTGGCTGGATGGAGTCACTGAAGCAGTAGGCGTGAGCTTAAATGGACTCTAGAAGATGGTAGAGGACAGGAAGGCCTGGAGGAATGTTGTCCATGGGGTCTCGATGGGTCAAACATGATTTCGCAACTAACTAACAACAACAATAGTAGCTTTCCCAATCTGGTGAATTGTAATTGAAAACTGCAGATGTTTAGTAAGTATCCAAGAAATAAGTGTCTTCCATTTTGTTAGACATATATTGAATACATTTTAAAATCCTAATTATTTGGTGTACAAGTTAATATGAGATAGGTTACACAGTACAGTACAGTTTAATGCTTGCATTTTCTGCTTAATATATTCTTGTTGCTCATGCTATATATATAATGTTTAATCATCTGGGGAAATAAAACAGAGTTTTGTGCCTGGGATTTAAAAATCCCAGAAGTTTGAAATTAACTGAGTTTTACAAGACCATGTTTAATATTTATTTATTTACCAAATTTTGAGGCCATTCAATTCCTGTACAACTCTGCGAGATTTACCATTAAAAACCCAAACATACAAAAAGAACACAACTGTCCAAAATAAACATCAACCATAAATAGACCAAAACAAAGCCAAAACAGAATGTAGCTTGACAATCACCCTGTCCCCTAATAATTTTTTTTAATAATTTCCTAAAAAACTTAAAGATGAGAACCACATAGAGGACAGGTATTGCCATAGAGTAAGGTTACTTTATGAGTTCCGCATACCATTCTGCTGGACCACATTGGATGGGCAGAGACAACTGCAATAAATGGGCCCTCAAGATAGTCAGGCCCTGTATCATGAAACACTTTAGAGGTGATCATCTTTAGCATACATATTTGGAAGAAGCAATTCAAGCTAGTAGCCATATAGTCTGTAAATGTGTCTTGTAGTTTCCCGTGTTCTTATTTTTAGTGAGTTATAGCTACCTAATTCTAAATATATTGGCTTGATTTATAGGTATTGCACCTTCCTGCATTGTGGAGACACTCCTCTGAAGCCTGCGCTATCTTGAAAAATTAATTTTCATCAAGTTATTAAAAAAGAATTAAGCTATACATTAAGTAACCTAATATTCATGCAGTACTATTCATGACTATCATTATCTATGCTGCCTTTGATGATTTCAAAATTCAAAAAAAGGGAAGTAATTACAGTCTGTGGTTATATAGGAGGCATGGTATGTAGAGCCAGTACATGCCAGCAACCGGCCCGCACAAACAAATCCCCATCCCCGGGATGCAGGCAGAACATAAAACCACGCCCCTTCCGATCCACGGAAAAACCTCTCTCCAAGGAACTGGTCCCTGGTGTCCAAAAGGTTGGAGATCTCTGATGTAGAGCATCCTTGGAAGATAAATCAGTATTACAAAAAAAAAAAAAAAAAAAGAAATTCCAATGTTCCTCTTCTGATCTATTAACAGCATCAGATATAAACTTATGAATTAATACTACTAACTACAAGAAGACCTTACAGCTGAAAAAATACTTCCTAGAACCCAATCTGAAGTACAGCTGAACAACTAATTTCATAATCTGTACAGAGAAATAAGAGAGTTATAGCATATCCCATCACACAGAAGTCAAATTTTGTAAGCAACATCTCAAAGTCTCGACTAAACTGATTGTTTATACCAGAATATAAATTTATGTAGCAAAAGTTATCTGCTTCATATATCTGAATTTTCCTCAGATTCATGGAAATTCCAGAGACTGAGGGAGACAATGGTGGTCTCATGTTCTTACTAGCTTTTGAAACACAGAATTCAGTTAAGTTCTGCCTTTGATTTTAAAGCAAGTTGGCTCAACAATATAATAGTAATAATTCATGTAGTACTATTATTACCACTTTGACAGTATGGACCCCTGGGGACCCCTGGACAAGTCCCTGCATTTTTCTTGCCAAAATTTCAGCAGTGGTGTCTCATTGCCTACTTCCTAAGACTGACTGAAAGAGAATGACTGACTCAAGTTCATCTAGCTGGCTTTCATGGATAAGTTGGGACTAGAACTCACAGTCTCCTGGTTTCTCTCCTGATGCCTTAACACCACACCAAACTGGTTCTATTACTAATACCACTATTTTGTCAAAATAGATAAAAACTTTAGTCTAAGATTAATCTGTCAGATGAGAATGATGTGTTTTTGGGGTTTAGATTTTTTTCTGGTTCTAAGAAGATCGTTCCTACATCACCTCATCTTTCTCTATTATACTGCTTTTTATTTACCTTCCCATATTTATTTACAGGCCCTCATTTTGCAGCTGTCAACCACAATAATGAAATTATTATTACTGATTTCCACAATCATTCTGTCAAGGTATGATGCTACTAGTTCTTTGAACTTTTGTATTCATTCATTTTTTATAGTCTCAAACTGATAAAGAACTTTTTATAAAAAACTGTTAACAAGAACAAAAGCAAAAATGGATACACCAGTTTTAATCAAATTTGCAGATTATGTTAAAATACTAGAGTAATTAGTACATATTAAGTAACCAATTTTTTAACTTTAAAGGATGATGTGGTTGATACGTTGTTTTTGTTTAGTAATGATAATATATTATTTGTTTTAGCTCCAAGAAATAAAATGAATGTTCCTTAGATTCGTTTTGCAAAATTATTGTAAATTATTGTAAATTATTAATAAATACAATAAATAAAGAGCCGAGGTGGCGCAGCAGTTAGAGTGCAGTACTGCAGGCCACTTTAGCTGACTGTGTTCAGCAGGTCAGCGGTTCAAATCTCACCGGCTCAAGGTTGACTCAGCCTTCCATCCTTCCGGGGTAGGTAAAATGAGGACCCAGATTGTTGGGGGCAATGTAAATATATATATACATTGCTTACTGTGTACACCACTTAGAGAGTGCTTGCACTTAAAGCGGTATATAAGTCTCATAAATAAAATAAATAAAATATTTATTCTTGCTTAAGCTTACATTTGAATTATATTTATATAATTGTAATGTATTATTTGTACACCATTTAGGATCACCCTGTGAGGGAGATAGGCAATTTCTAGATGTGATAGGTAGGTAGGTAGGTAGGTAGGTAGTTAGTTAGTTAGTTAGATAGATAGATAGATAGATAGATAGATAGATAGATAGATAGATAGATAGATAGATAGATAGATAGATAGAATTCTGATGTATTATTTTTGATTTGAATGTTTAGAGAGCATAGCTCAATTAAGATGACCCTTAGATGCCTAAACCATAACGGAGATTCAGTATCTTTTTGTTTTCCTTCTGCATCCCTCTCTCCTTTTTTTCTGTTACTTTTCTGAGGATGCTTCTAAACAGAACAGTGAAATATAGCACTCTTAATATAACTATAATTGTAAGAAACATGAAGATTAGTTGAAGTTGTACTACAGGAGAAGGCTACTATCGAGCACCATTAAGCTATATAATGTTATTTGAAAATAAATAACTACTGAAGAATCTAAGCGATTCTTCATTGTCTTCAAAAATTGGGTAGGAAATAATTGTTTTTTGTTTGGATTAAAAGGAAGACATTGAATTAACAAGAATAGACATTGAACAGGTTGCTAGCATACTGGCTCAGCTGGAGAGCAATGTTGTTGACAACTGCATAATGTTAGAATCAGCAGTTGTTCAGTTGTGCAGGATTTCCTAATTTGAGAGGAATGGTTGGGTATATGGCCAGATTCCAACACAAGACAAAATAAAGAAAGGTAGATAATTGTTTGAAAAATCGGAATGTACTGCTGTCAGTTAACAATTAGAAGAATCTTCTAATTAAGTTTGTTTGTAGCTCTATCACATTTCAACTTCTCTGTGGCCTTATACCAATGCTTTTTAGTGTGTTACCAAGTGTGCCAATAATCATGCTACTAGTTTATGCCATAATCTTTTAACTTAGCTTTTCAGATCTTGACAGTTTGTAATCTTCTCCAGATCTTTGTTTTCTATTATCCCCTGGTTTTGCCACATCAATTATACATATTTTTTTTTAACCGCAATTAAATCTAGTCTGTTATGTTCAAGAAATCCCACAATATTTTAACTTATTCAGTTTCAATTACTTTTTCAGTTATATGTTCCCACTAATTTTTCATCACTGGCTCATGATAATTTTCACAGATGTTCCAGTAAATAACTTGGGCTACTGTGTTAATGCCATTGTTTATAATCAGCTTGTGTGATCTTTGTACAAGCTGAATACAGTGAGGGAAAAAAGTATTTAATCCCCTGCTGATTTTGTACGTTTGCCCACTGACGACAGAATTTTAATGGTAGGGGGTTTTTTAACAGTGAGAGACAGAATAACAACAAAAAATCCAGGAAAAAGCATTTCAAAAAAGTTATAAATTGATTTGCATTTTAATGAGTGAAATAAGTATTTGATCTCCTATCAATCAGCAAGATTTCTGGCTCCCAGGTGTTTTTTATGCAGATAACGAGCTGAGATTAGCAGCACTCTCTTAAAGGGAATGCTCCTAATCTCAGTTTGTTACCTGTATAAAAGACACTTGTCCACAGAAGCAATCATTCAATCAGATTCCAAAGTCTCCACCATGGGAAGACCAAAAAGCTGTCCAAGGATGTCAGGGACAAGATTGTAGACCTACACAAGGCTGGAATCGGCTATAAGACTTCGTCAAGCAGCTTGGTGAGAAGGTGACAACAGTTGGTGCAATTATTCGCAAATGGAAGAAACACAAAATAACTGTCAATCTCCCTTGGTCTGGGGCTCCATGCAAGATCTCACCTCGTGGAGTTTTGATGATCATGAGAACGGTGAGGAATCAGTCCAATACTACACGGGAGGATCTTGTCAATGATCTCAAGGCAGCTGGGACCATAGTCACCAAGAAAACTATTGGTAACACACTATGCCGTGAAAGACTGAAATCCTGCAGCGCCCCTAAGGTCCCCCTGCTCAAGAAAGCACATGTATAGGCCCATCTGAAGTTTGCCAATGAACATCTGAATGATTCAAAGGAGAACTGGGTGAATGTGTTGTGATCAGATGAGACCAAAATCAAGTTCTTTGTCATCAACTCAACTCGCCGTGTTAGGAGGAGGAGACTGTGACCCCAAGAACAACATGCCCACCATCAAACATGGCAGTGGAAACATTGTGGTTTGGGGGCATTTTTCTGCTAAGGGGATAGGACAACTTCACTGCATCAAAGGGACGATGGACGAGGCCATGTACCGTCAAATCTTGGGTGAGAACCTCCTTCCCTCAGCCAGGGCATTGAAAATGGGTGGTGGATGGGTATTCCAGCACAGCCAAGGCGACACAGGAGTGGCTCAAGAAGAAGCATATTAGGGTCCTGGAGTGGCCTAGCCATAGAAAATCTGTGGAGGGAGCTGAAGGTTCAAGCTGCCAAATGTCAGCCTCAAAACCTTAATGACTTGAAGAGGATCTGCAAAGAGGAGTGGGACAAAATCTCTCCTGAGATGTGTGCAAACCTGGTGGCCAACTACAAGAAACGTCTGACCTCTGTGATTGCCAACAAGGGTTTTGCCACCAAGTACTAAGTCATGTTTTGCAAAGGGGTCAAATACTTATTTCACTCATTAAAATGCAAATCAATTTATAATTTTTTTTGAAATGTGTTGTTGTTATTCTGTCTCTTACTGTTAAAATAAACCTACCATTAAAATTAGACTGATCATTTCTTTGTCAGTGGGCAAATTACAAAATCAGTAGAAGATCAAATACTTTTTTCCCTCACTGTATATGTTTTTCTGCTTCTTTGCACAATATGCAGTTTGAATCATTTTATAATCTTTAATTCTGGCATTGATTTCATAAGTTTGAATTTGTTTGAGTTGCAGTAAGCCTCTGTTTCCATTCCTGTGGGGCAGGTATAACCAATCAATATGTCAGATGGGAATGAGATCCATATGTGAAAAGTTCAATTAACTACTTTATTTCTCATGCCTATTTCACATGAATCTTCCCAGACTTGCAGTTTGTACCTGGGCCAGATTAGATAAGGTTCAATGGCATTTAAGTGGGTAGGAGGTTGGACTTTTCTCTCTTGTGCCTACATAATGATTCCAGGCTAATTCCCTGCTTGAGTCCTTCCCCCTGGCTCAGCCATCTTTCTCTGACACAATATCACTACAGAGATATAAAGCATAGTGAATATTCATAAATATTCTAGTTTTTTAAGGCCAAACTGTTTGTGTCCAGTTAATAATTATTGTTCCATTGTTTAAAAACAATTTATCAAATCCTTCCCAAGGAGATGGGATAAGCAGATGTTGCTTGATGATACTAAAAGTATCATCATAGGTTGAAAGTTGCTCCAAGTAAAGCTGCCTTTGCAATTGACTGATGATAATTTTATCAGTACAATGGCCAACGTTTTTATTATTATTAATATTTTTGAAAACTCATTCATGCAAAGTTACTATAGTTTTTCCCTCTACAGATAATTTAGATAAAGCTTTTTAAGTGTTGTGTTTAAATGTCATGCAGGTATTCAACCAGGAAGGTGAATTCTTGCTGAAGTTTGGATCTAATGGAGAAGGAAATGGACAGTTCAATGCTCCAACAGGAGTTGCTGTAGATTCTAATGGGAATATTATTGTAGCAGATTGGGGAAATAGTCGGATACAGGTAAATAATATTTTCCTGTCAACTTAATAAGCTTAATATGACATGCTTGTGATGAGTGAAAATTCTTTTCAAGTGTCTAGGGTGAAACAACGTTAGGTGTATCATTTTTGTTATCAAGAAAGCCACTGAAATCTATAAAATAACTGTGGTCTTTCTGCTGAAATATTCTCTTTCTCCCCCCTCCCCCCACATTTCAGATATGTGGCTCTCTGTGGTTTACGAAGAATTAAAAACAATTTATAAACACCAAAACCATACAACAAAAGAAAAATAAAATATAATAAAATTCAAGTAGTCACATCCATCAGTAACAATTGATACAGCTACTGCACAGGCTCTACTACACGCCCAGGTCCCCACACCTATTGGCAAAAACCACATTTTCAAGGCCCTGTGAAAAGCCAGCAGAATTGAGGCCTATATGATTTCCAAGGAGATAATATATGCACATTAGCTACAGCATATAAAATTAGATATTGTTCTTTGACTGACCATATTATTTTAATCTAATTCACAGGTTTTTGATGGAAGTGGATCCTTTTTATCTTACATAAATACATCTGCTGATCCACTTTATGGCCCTCAAGGTTTGGCTCTTACTTCGGATGGTCATGTTGTAGTTGCAGACTCTGGGAATCACTGCTTCAAAGTCTACAGATATTTACAGTAATAGTTGGAATTGGATCTTGTTTAAAAATTACTAGCTGCTGCTAGAGGCCAGTGTAGATAATATTCTGCTTCCTAATATTTCTTCTGTTTCCTAAATATTTAAAATTTAAAACTGCAGGATCTTCAGTATGTTCATTCCTTTATTTTATTCTAGACCTACTTTGTTTACATAGAACTTGCATAGAATTTATATGCTCTGCACTGAATTTATCACAAGGATTAATAAATGAGACCCTATTTCACCCTATACCCCTCTAATTAAAAACCTCACAAAGCCTATATGTATGTAATTGGATGTACACATGAAATAGGGAATGGACTCAAGAAGGTACTTGATTCAGAAGAATTTATTTCAGTATGAATGGGAGAAGTTGTTTAAATTTTCATACTTGAAAATTCTTACTAGTAATAATATTCGTTCCAGCAGGATGTCTGGGAATCTTCTAGATCACATTGTTATTGTAGGCATTTTACTTATATAACATTATTCAGATTTACTTAGTAAGTAGTTTATTTTAGTTAAAAAAATGTGAGTAATTCTTTCTGTGTTAATTGGCAGACCTAACAACTTAATTTTTAGCATTATAAGAATAAACATGTTTTCTGTGGTGCGTGGATCGATGTACATATCTAGCAACTTTTTTACTATTCAATATATTGTCGAGATTTTCTTGAAACCTGAAACTTTACTTTGGAAATGTAGGATAATGTAACTACTGATATTTCATAGAATCAAGTTCCAATTAACATCAGGCTAATTCATTAAAAATTGATACCAGTTTAGCTAATTTGACAATTGATATTTATACTTCATATATGTCCCTACAGTGGTTATGAAAAAAGTCAGTTTTATTCAGTTGCTTGTTTTTGCACAGGAAAACAAGTCTTACGTATATCCTATTAGAAGTCTTGTATAACCAAAGGAAGTTTGGGTAGGTGACAGATTTTGAGGTGGAAGTTGAGAGTTACCAAAGCAGGGTATGTTTTTTTTTTTAATTTCAAAAATTTTATTGTCTCTTATAACTATATATAAATGGGGGATATTGAAGATACTTAATTAGTGTGAGGCAACATTGAGTTTCCAAAAAAAGCTCATAATTTTCTTCATTACAAATGTGGATACTGTAAACATTTAAAAAAAACCCAATTTTAACTAGGCAATTTTGATGTACATGCTTTCTTGGTGTCCTTTCTTGAAATCTGAAGTTTTAGTTTTAGTGAAAGTTTCTTCTCTTATGCCTGCTTCTTGGTACAGGTCTTGTGATTTCCCTTAATTGGGTTTTACATCAGAGTACAAACTATGTTTCATTTTTATTTCCAACAGCAACATAATTTTGAATAACATTGTATAATGTTTAGACCAAGTAAGAATAAAACTGCAATCAACAGCAAATGATGTTTGGCACCAACTTTATGCAACCATGCACTTCTTAGAGTATTGTCAACATCTGAAATAATATTGCATTTTCTATTTCAATCATGGTGTTCTCTAAATATTTTTCAGTTGAACTATTGGAATTTTACCCAAAATACTGAAATAACAGACCTAATTGGAAGAACATAAAATAAATTATGTAGTTAATACTGCTGCTAGTTAATTGCCTATGTTTTGGAATATAATACTATTAAATTGAAAAGAAAGAAAATGATTCAGTCCTTTTCTAAACTAATGATAAATATTGTTTTAATACTTAGCTAATAATTTCAAATGATGTTAGAAAACAATTGTCTTAAAAAGAATATGCCAAGAATCTAATTTAAGAGTTCCTGGATAGACAAAGAAATGTCTGCAAAGGCAATACACATTAGACATTATTTGTCCTAAACACTGAACCAATTTGAAAACTGTTTGAATTGTAAGGGGGAACTGGATTTCCTATTCATGATTTTGTCAATATTTATTAAACCTATAAACAGTAACATTGTAATTGTTACTGAGTTTCTGGTATAAAATGGCATTTACAAATTTTTCCAAATGTTATTGTTACAGACTTGATTCAAGGCACATTGTCATACCAATCTGGCTTAAAGTTTGAGATGCTAAACTTTTGTAAAGATTTGTAAAGTCATGTGATCAGTACAAATATTTGCTTGATTTTTTAAAACGGATACCAAGCCAAATCCTATAGTAACCTAAATGGAAATATTTCTAGTAAAAATCTGGGATATTTATATTCATTTTAATGAAACTTACTGTAGTTCCCAGTTTATTATATAAAGGATAGAATAGAGGCTAAATTGTCCTAAATTGATACATATATAGTATTTGATGCATGCAGGCATGTCCATGCATTCCTTAAAACACTTTCCTAAAATAGTTCCCGAGTTCTAATAAAACTTAACTTAGTAATGCTTTTATTCAAATTTGAATTATTGCTTCTTTCCTTTGCAACTAAGCTATCATTTTAAGGCAATGTGGCCTTTCCTTTGATATTTTTTTGATTATGCATGTTACTGTAAATTGACTGCTGCTAGAGATCTGTTGAATACTTCTCTTGATCTTAGCTAAAAGGTGAAGAAGTGAAGAGGCCTGCTGAATTCTAGATTCTTACTAGAAGTTGAAAGTATAGAATCATTAGACCGCTGAAATAAGGTTAGGTGAGTCTACTCTGTCACTGAGTATTTGAAAAATGCCTAGTCAAAATTGGATTGTTTCTTGTTCATCAATTTTCCAAAGCTCACTAGTAAAGCATTTATGTCCTGTAGGCAGTAACTGATTAGATATTACTGTAAAACTTGCAATATTGCAGAACTGCATGTACAAGAAACCAATTTGGATCCAGATAAACATTTTTCAGAATGTAGGCATTTATTCTTCTAAATTAATATTCAAGCGTAGTATGTGTAGATTCAGTCCAAATCTGTGACTCTGCCAAACTACAGTTACTTTTTAAGGTATATCTGCACTGCAAATGTGAACTGAGTTAACAGACTCTGGGAGGCTGAATTGTTTTAGTTTATATTTGCAGAACAGACATCCCTCTTGTATCAAGTTGTGCTTATAGCTGCAGTAATGAGCAATGCATATGGGTTTATTCCATGTAAACACTTGCTTGATACAAGTTTTTTTTTAATGTTAATTAATTTTTGGATAAACTTGCAAAGTGTATATTGAAAGATTTTTAACTGTAAAAAGCTGTTAAAATTAGTTAAGTTTTTACACTGATTTAAAGTTTCAGCAATGTTATGAGAAAATGTTCTCCATTATTGTTGACCTTTGTAAACATTACAGGGCTTTCAACTTTACAGCTACTTTTTCTTTGATATAACTGAGGATTTAGCATTGCCATATGAAAAAAGTGCCCATTAAGTTTTGCCTGTTGTGTGAAGAAATGATAGCAAAGAACAAAATGATGCTATCCATTGAAAATGCTGTTAAACTGTGAGCAGTGATTAAAAACGTGTCCTGAAGAATGTATGAAAGGTACTCTTTTTTCTGACAGTGTAGAATGATTCCTAATTGTTGATAGCTCCTAATGAATATACAGCATTGCAATGGATGTGTGCACAGCCTTAACCTTAAAAGCTTGCTTTTTTTCCCTTTATGACATGGGAATGATACATGATAAGTAGCATATACTCTTATATCCCAGTGCTTGTAATTGAACTGTTTCACACATTGTGTTCTTCGGGTTCTTAAAATAAATTATAATTTGTTGCTTTGTACATTCCAGCTTTGTATGTCAGTTTCATCCCTATTTCATTTTTAGGTACATAAAGATATTAAGCCTCATGTTCTGTGGAAATAATACTGAAATTGTAAAACTTCTTTTATTTGTTATGCTCCCTCATAGTTTTAATAGATGTATAATCTCTGTCTTGTTAAGGCTGAGGATGAAAGCTGTTAACTGAAGAATGTCTGTATGTAGATTTAACTTCATGTGTGCCATGGTATTTTTTATGGTTTATCCCAGGGGTAGTCAACCTTGGCTCTTTTATGACTCGTGGACTTCAACTCCCAGAATTCCTGAGCCAGCACAGCTGGCTCAGGAATTCTGGGAGTTGAAGTCCACGAGTCATAAAAGAGCCAAGGTTGACTACCCCTGGTTTATCCTACAAAGAGAGCTTAAAAAACCCTTTTACCTTATTTGGAACACTAAGAAAAACAAAATCAAATGTGTTATCTTTTATCATGCACAACCCTCCCTCAAATAAAACTGAATGAAAGTTGTTTTGTGTTATTTTTCAGAATTGAAAATGGTTGGGTTGCTACATTCTCCTTGTGTATCTTTATTGCTCATTTTCATTTTTAACAGGGAAGATGTCAAGAAGTCTTGGCTGTTTCCTTAGGCATTTGGGCCAGAATTTTATGAAAGTCCGCTAGGTTTGGAGCCATTTAGGTTGAGCATAAACAATGGGAGAAAAGTGGGCCTGCAGATAGCCTGGCCTATGCCATGCTGTCTGTCCCTCTGTAATTAATACAGAGTACTGTCTAATTCAAAGTATTATGGATAAAACATGCTATCTTATGATTTTTTTAATGTGGTAAATGAAATGAGTAGAACCAAAATCAGTCCTTGTTTGTTATTCAAGGAAACCTTTTTTTTAGAATTTTGAAAATAATTCAGTGTGCAACATCTGATCTCTGCAGTGTAAAATCCCCCTGCAGATATTGAAGCAAGTTGGATTGGAGAGAAAATAGTCAAACTATTGCTGACATCAGCCCTACAAGGTAGACCAGACAAGAAACAGAAACTTGAGACCTCTCAAAACTATGAGACCTTGGGCTGGAAGGTAAAGGACCAGAGAGTGCAGTAACAATTTGTTAACTCTTCCAGTGGATCAGTGGCTAATCCCTGAAGGATTTGGCTCCCTTGACCAGGGACAGTGTGATTTAATGAAGGATTCCTGGCAAGATACAGGCTACATTTCACAAAGACTGGAAAATAGTCCATATGTGCCTCACCAGAAAGGCATTTAATTAGAGAAAATAGGAAACCAAATAAACTGTCAAGAAGTGAAACCAATAACACAGAAAAATGTAGTATGAAAATAGATAGGGAATTTAGAGATTGGCAGGAAACTGCAAAAATAACTATTAGGGATATCACTTCAGTTCTCAATATATTACAATGCAAAAATGCAGGGTATGGAAAATGGGGAGAATGTGAAAAGTTAAACTCACATAGGATTAAGTACAAATTCTTCAAGGAAAAGACTTAATGGAAAAGGAAGGGGTGCGGTAACTTAAAAAAATCATATAAATCGAAGAATCAGATCATGAAAATCCCATCGACAATATCTGCAAAAATTAAAGGAGAAAGTGTCTAACTTTGTATTGTTAGAATTTATTATAAGAGCCCGGAGAATCAAAAGGATATTAGTAAGAACTCTCTGTCAGATTGCCAAACTTTCAAAGAGGCATGCACTAGCAAGGAAATTTCAACTGCTCTACCACCTTCTGGAAAGATTTGCTGGATTCAGAAGTAAAAAAATTCTAACGGGAACAAATTGGTTGAAAAAAATGAAGATATTATTGGAATCTTGTGGAGAAAAGGTAATCATGTTATCTTTGAGTTCATGCCAAGGGCCATAAAAAGTAATCAGATTTGTATACTGGGATATTTTGATGCAATCTGTGGAAATATAGGGTGGATTCAGTGCCTTTAAGTCAAGAGGCAGAGCAGAGAATCCCAATTCCTACTTAGGAGAAAAGAAAAGATATTTAAAGATATGAGAGATATACATAGTTTATATAAAATGGTAAAAAGAAAATGGGTTGTATGTAGCAAATGAAAGTAGGAGTATGTAACCAAACAAAAATAAGTATGGTGTTAGAAAGACAAACATAGGTCAAAACATGCAATAATGCCTCTATAAACACCAATAAAGTAAAATGAAACCCTGGCTAGCTATCATTATGCCTCTGGGAAAAGGAGAGCTGCAGTTTTAAGACAGGCAAGAAAGAAGCATTTAGCTCAGAGATGTCAAACTGCTAGCCCACGGGCCAGTTTCATCATACCGAAGCCGCACCCACCCCATTACTGGCAATGCAAAAAGTCGCAATACGTCGCGACACGTCACATGACATGGCGAGTTTGGCACCCATGATTTACCTAATGTAAATGAGGCTAATGCTCCAGCATCAGATGCATTACATTAAGGCTATTGGGGCGACTAGTCGAAGTGTTTCATTGATCCTTTCTTATTAGTAAAATCCTAATATATAAGTAGGTAATTGAAAGTTTACCTTGATTCATAATTAGCTAAATGACTACTAGAAAATATTGCTAATGATTCCACTTAAGCTTGGAAAGTACTATATATAGGTAGCCCTCGACTTACAACAGTTCATTTAGTGGCCATTCAAAGTTACAATGGCACTGAAAAATGTGACGTAAGATCATTTTTCACACTTAGAACCATTGCAGCATTCCCATGGTTACATGATCAAAATTCAGATGCTTATCAATTAGTTCAAATTTATGACAATTGCAGTGTCCTGGGGTCATGTGAACAGTTTTTCAACCTTCTGACAAGCAAAATCAATGGGGAAGCCAGATTCACTTAACAACTGTGTTACTAACTTAACTGGAATGATTCACTTAACAAGGTCATAAAATGGGGCAAAACTCACTTAACAAATGTTTCGCTTAGCAACATAAATATTGGGCTCAATTGTGGTCATAGCCCGAGGACTATCTGTAATGGAGTGCCAAAGGACTGTTCTGACTTCTGTTATTGAACATTTTGTGAGTTATTCAACATTTTGTATGTTATTCAATATTTTGTTAATGAGATAATTATTAAAGTTGAAAGAGGCAGAAAAATGAGGAACGCTTAATACTAGAAGGAAAAGAATGTTTAAAAAGATTTATACAGACTTGAATGTGAGCTGAAATGGATGAAATGTAAACTATTTCAGAATAAAAAAAATGAAAAGCACAAGATAACAGATCTGACTTGATGGCAGCATATGTGGAAAAGATGTGTGTGCTTTAATGCATCATAAGTTGATGAGGAGCCAATTGTGTGGTGGCTACTGAAAAAATCAAATGCAACTTTGGGATATATAAAGGAGCATAAAGTCCAGGTCACAGGAAATAATTGTCCCTCTTTGCTCTGATCAGTTCTGGGAATTTCAATCTAAAAAGAACATCATCAAACTGGCTGCCAAGATAGTGAAAGGACTGAAAAAGAAAAGGTGCTGGACCCTTCAGTAAATATTAGCAGACTTAGCCAAAGCAATATTTTGAAATGCACAATAGAATTAGGTAGAAGCCATTATAAAAGCAAAGTTGCACAAAACAAAGTACTGGCAGGGAAGGGAATGAGCATTAAGGAACATACAATAGTAAGAAACAAGTTCTGTTTGTCCTAAGAGAAAACCAGTATAACTATGTACAATCAATGGAAAGGCCTTTTCCTAAATCAAACACTGTTTGTTCCCAATAAGGTATGCAGAAAAAGACGATGCAGCCTGTATAAACTAGTTGCTTCATAAACTTTTGTCTTCTCTAAGAATATTCTGTAGCTACACTAAGAATTATATAATACATATATGAAGGAAGTTTATATAAACAAAATGAAAGAAGTTTCTCCTAGAGTTCTGGCTCTCAAGCAAGATGCTGGGATTGATGGATGGCCACTGAATTAACAAGAGACACCACTGCTGTTTTCAGCAGATTTTCGCCTTAGTGTTTTGCTCAGAGATTCCAGTATCTCAGGGGCATGCTTGGCTTGTTAGGGAGAAAACCAAGCTCAGCAGAGGTCTAGCATTGAGTAAGTTTAGCCAGGAAGGAAAAAGATGTGTTAGTGGATTTCAAGTATATAATAGAAACTGGACCTGTTCTCTCTTACTCTGAAAGACAGAACCAGTGAGTTTACAGATAAGTAGACTGAGGTTAGCCATTTGGAGGAATTTGCTGATGGTAGGAATTGTTAAACTGTTCAATAAAGTATGCTTCCTTTCATTGAATGTATTCAAATAGTCTTGTAAATCCTGTTTATTGTGTATGTGTGTATTTTATTACAGCTCTATGATACACTAATGATAATAAGTTGGAAGGGACCTTGGAGGTCATCTAGTCCAGCCCCCTGCTCAGGCAGGAAACCCTATACCATTTCAGACAAATGGCTGTCCAGTCTCTTCTTAAAAACTTCCAGGGTTGGAGCATTCACCGCTTCTGGAGGCAGGTTGTTCCAGTGATTAATTGTTCTAACTGTCAGAAAATTTCCCCTTAGTTCTAGGTTGCTTCTCTCTTTCCATCCATTGCTTCTTGTCCTGCCTTCAGGTGCTTTGGAGAATAGCTTGACTCCCTCTTCTTTGTGGCAACTCTTGAGATATTGGAACACTGCTATCATGTCATTCCTCACCCTTCTCTTTATTAGACTAGACATACACAATTCCAGCAACTGTTCCTTATATGTTTTAGCCTCCAGTCCCCTGATCATCTTTGTTGCTCTTCTCTGTACAATTCTCTGTAAAACAGCGTAGTGGCCTAGTGGTGAAGATGCTTGCCTCCCATTCAGAAGGTTGAGAATTCAATCCTAGGTAACAGCAGACGTTTCTCTCCTAGGGCGCAAAGAAAAAAAAATCTGCTGCAAACTCCATAGGCATCAAAACGGGCATCTGGCCAGTAAATGCTCAGCTCCATCCTGTCGCCCCAAATAAGGACTACAAGGTCACAAAAAAGGAGTTTCTGCGATACACTGTAGGTTTAAGTTACCTCTATATCAAAAACTGAGCAAGAATCAGTTAAGTGATCTGTAATGTACGCTGCTGCCCTGATTTGCCAGTCTATCAAATAGGAAGAAGTTACATCCTTCATCTTAAACAATTTTCTAATAATATTTCTAGATTGTAATGAAACAATAAGCACACATAGAGTTATTTAACCCATCACAGTAATAGAGGAATATAAAAATTGTGTCAATAAGTGAGTGGATGGAGGTGAACCTGTCAATATTATACTGTATACTTGGGTTTTCAAAACACTTTTTACCAAGTTTTCTTTTGGAGCTTTTGCTAAAATTGTTCATTAATGTTTCTTCAAAAAATGTAGAGTTCATGGGAACTACTTAATTCCCTACCTCACCCCAAAGAATAGAAATGAATGAACAATTATAAGAAGTAGAGACTATCAAGGATGAGTTTGGACTCAGCTTTTAAGCTTGTTCATAAATGAAATTGAATTGAGGATAAGAATGAACTGGCCAACTTTAAGGATGACATCAAGTATTCACCGTGGTGAAACCAAAATTGTGAAAAGCTTTAGAAGAATCTCTTTAAATTACAGTGTTCTTACAAAGCAAAACAGCGATGGTGCTAAGTGAAGATGTAACGTTTTTCAAAGCAGGTGTTATTTCAATTGTTAGAAATGGATAACAAAGCATGCTATATAATTGCAAACACCACAGGTAGGGGAATCCACATGGTTAGAGTGATCACTCTTAATAAGTGTAACTATCATTCTGAAATTTTCCCTTCCATAGTTTAGATAACTTTTATCTTGTTTAATATTCGGAGTTTTTTCAGTTCTATATTTTTAATAAACTGATTAGGAACACCTGAAAGTAAAAGTACTACGAAAGAGAAACATTATTTCTGATTTTAGTTTTAATATTCCTGTCCGTATTTTGGGAAAAAATATTTTGATTAGGGCCGATTTGTAGGAATTAAATACGTAAACCATGCACTAATATTCCAAAAACAGTATCCTCCGTACTCTACTCCAGGTAAGAAATTAAATACATAAAGAAATAACGCGCTGTTACGTATTAGAATACTTGGAAGAAGCATTGAGAAGTATTACAATGATATGCCTTAATGGGGAAAAGGAGAAAACAGCCGAATTCTTACCGAACATGAGAGAGAGCACTCGTGTACGCGTGCATATTTTCTGTCCTGTTTTCTTTTTGCTAGCTCTATGGAACACCGCAAAAAGAGAGAGAGAGAGAGAGAGAGAGAGAGAGAGAAGGCGGGGCCGCCTCATCCGCTGCTGAGTCGTAAATACAGCTGAGCGCCATCAGGTGGCACTTTCTCCTCAAAGGGACCGGACGGTTTCCCGCTGTTTTTCCCGCGCAAATCCCGTTCCCGCCGTTTGGAGGAGGACCTGGTGCGGATAGGAGATGGTAAGCCGGCCCGCGTCCGCTGGGCTTGCGAGTTTCTAAGTCATTCTTTTCCCGGGCACTTAAAGCTCCTGTAGCGGGGTATAAGTCTACGATCGAGTGGAATATGTATTTCCCCTGAACTAGCCTCCTGCAAAAATACGTTGAACTACAGCTCCCATCTTACCCAACATCCGTTGAGGTGCCCGGGAAAAGGGGGAAGTGAAATCCAACGCACGGATGGAAGAAGCTGGTGTAATTAACTTCTTTCCTCGAGGTTAGTCTGGCTTATAAGAAATTAGGTTTCGATTATCAGCTTTCCCCACCTGATATGTGTTTCAGCGTAACCGCGTTATCTTCAGCCAGCAAGTCGCTGACGGAGGGTTAGCTGTTGCCAGTCTACTTGAGGGTGTCACAGACCACCCCCTCGCCTAGAAGTACATGTCTTTGAATTCCATAAGGCTTTCCCTCAAGGAAGAGAGCACTGACAGAAAGCTTCCTCTCTTAAATGTGGAGAACACCGGCCCTTTTATGACTTGTGGACTTCAACGTGTTGGCTCAGGAATTCTGGGAGTTGAAGTCTATAAGTCATAAAGGGACCATCGTTTCCCACCTCTGTCTTAAGTAATTACCGTCACCCCATATAATAACTAAATCGACTAGAATAGATCGAAACAAAGCTCTACATTTTATTTATACCTTCTGTCTTGCATTTGATCTTTGTAACAACCCTGTGAGGTGGGTTTGAGACAGAATCGATACAGAATCACTGAATGAGATTGACCAGTCTCCCCTTTCAATTATGTCAGTGTTTCTCAACCTTGACAATTTTAAGGCATGTGGACTTCAACTCCCAGAATTCCACAGCCAGCAATGCTGGCTGTGGAATTCTGGGAGTTGAAGTCCACATGCCTTAAAATTGTCAAGGTTGAGAAACACTGAATTATGTGTATTTCCAGCCCTCCCTTGCTCATACAGAACCAGAAATCAAGCATATTTTGGGGAGAGGATGGTGAATGAGGTACCATATTTCTCCACCTTCAAATCATTATACTCGATCTATTAAATACAGATAGTTCTCAACTTATGACCACAATTGAGCCCAAAATTTATGTTGTGAAGTGAGACATTTGTTAAGTGAGCTTTGCCTCATTTTACAACCTATCCTGCTACAGTTTTTAAGCGAATCTTAGTTGTTAACTTAGTAACACGGTTGTTAAGTGAATCTGGCTTCCCCATTGACTTTGCTTGTCAGAAGATTGCAAAAGGGGATCACATGATCCCAGGACACTACAGCCAGAGTGTCCTGAGAGGCAATATGAATCAATTGCCAACTGTCTGAATTTTGATCACGTGACCATGGAGATGCTGCAAAGGTGGTAAGTGTGAAAAATGGTCATAAATCACTTCTTTCAGTGATGTAATTTTGAACGGTCACTAAATGAACAGTTATAGGTCGAGGACTACCTGTACACACAATCCATACTCTTGTTCTGAACACCTTCATTATTATATCTACTAATCCCAACATGTAGGGGTAGTAATAATAATTAAGTAGTAGTACTAGTTAAGTTGTGCAAGATTGAAAAATGTGGAGAGACCTGGCCCACAGAATCACCAGGAGTTGGACATGACTGAATGCATAACATCAACCCCAAAGTGTAGGGATATGCAAATTGCTTAGAATAAATCTCTACTTTTTAAACTCATTTTTGCTGGATTTGTGCCTCTGCTTCTGGGTTTTGCAGGTTTAGCCATCAGTATTTGAGAAATCCATAATGGTAGTGGTCATTCCTTTCCTCCATTATTTGTCCAGGAATTGTCTTTACAGTATAATGAATAATAGCTGTTTAAAGATCTCTCTTTTGTGAAAGTGAGTGGGATATTAATCCTGGAAATTAAAAAAAATCTCTATTTTTTTAAAAAAATCCCTAAGTAATAACTAATCTTGTGCAGAGTACACTTTGAATATGTTTATATATTATTCCTTTTACAATTCTGTTTACTGCACAGTAAAGCTTGTAACCAAGAAAGAGAAATGAATATAGAGAAAAGATATTTTTTTATACACCCCACCATAAAAACTCAACTTATACCTCATGGTACATATAACTGAAGGAAATAAGTTGGACCACAGTCAGTTAAATGAAGGTGGTGAAATACATTATTTTAAACAAGTCATTTACAACTACTTGTCTTAAAACCTGTTGTTAAAGTTTAACCAATGTTTTGTTATTTGGTTTTTGAAACTTAATACCAGTGCGCTACCCACACTGTTTAATTGATTGTAATAGAGTATGTAAATAAAAGCATTGCCAGGGAAGGATAATAGTATCTTCAGTAGTTAATATTGTATCTACTCACAACTTTGGTATGTGTAACTTTATTGCTAAATAGGCTGATAACTAGAAAGAAATGGGTTGTTTTATCAACAATGGTAATAGCACTTAAACTTATATACCGTTTCATAGTGCTTTACAGTCCTCCCTAAGTCAGCATATTGCCCCCAACAATCTGGGTCCTCATTTTACCCACCCCAGAAGGATGGAAGGCTGAGTCAATCTTGAGCCAGTGAGAATTGAACTGCTGGCAGTCAGTAGTCAGCAGAAGTAGCCTGCAGTACTGCATTCTAACTACTGCACCACCACGGCTCTTAACTGTCATTGCATAACAGTACTATAATATGCATTTTGGGCACTATTTCTTTCATAGTGGCTTTGGACTGTTTTTTAGTACAGTTTCTCTGCACTAAACTCTCAGAAAGATAAGCTGTATAAACAAGCAGGTATAAAAATAGACTAGCACTATAATATATAGCCAGTATATGGATTTGTGCAATAATTTGCTAGAATTTGGCAATTTGACACTCTTGGTTGGTCCTAAAAAGGTATTGCCATGCTATGTTTTCTAAATTTTTATTTTCACATAGACTAGAACAGATATCATGGGGGTTTTAAGCCCAAAAACATTACATGGTAAAATATTCATAAATACACAGAAGCAAAAGGAGGCTAAATAGTGGAAAAGTTAAGATTTTTCTAAAGACAAGGGAATTGCAGGGAACCTAATTTGTTTGCATTCATGTTCAGTGCAGAAGCTATAACATGGTTACCCATGCCCAAACTGACATTTTTTAAAGAAAAAATACAAATACGAAAAATTATCATGAGATAAATGGTTAGATCTAATAACTGAAGAAAATAATTAATCTCTAGTCCTATATAGTGTTCAATTGTGAGAGTGGCATGGTGACCTATAGGTGAAGACTCTCGCCTCCCACTTGAAAGGTTGAGAGGTCAATCCTAAGCAGTCACAGATGTTTCTCTGTCAGGCACAAAGAGAAAATATCTGCTGTGAACTCGGCATAGGAAGGGCATCCAGCCAGTAAATGCTCAGCTCCATTCAGTCACCTTGACTCCACCCCGAATCAAAGCATTTCACTATTACATGGTCATAAAAAGAAAATATATAAAGTTCAAATGTGAGTGTTTAGAAATGACTTAACTGTCTGATTTGGTAGTTAATGTGTGCTAAGAGAATCATAATTAACTACCAGTTAATTATGATTCTCTTAGCCAGTTTGCACCACTTCGTCAGAACCAGTGGTGGGATTCATCCAGTTCGCACCACTTCGTCAGAACCAGTAGCTAATTTTTTATTGCCCAAGCCCAGAATGGACTTCCGGAAGCAGCATCCACACAGAGAACCGGTTGTTCATATATTTGAATCCCACCACTGAACTTCACTCAAAATGCTATTAGTAGTGGAAATCTTGGTTAAAAAATTGCCCGCATGCTTAGTTATAGAATTGTGTTTTAGCCATCTGTAAAGTCAGGCCTTTAATCTCAATAGAGAGAGTATTCTAAAATTCTGCAGCTGCAGGCAGACTTCTCAAATGATCTTATGAAGAAAATGAGAGTCTTATAGAAAAAAACTTATTTATTGAATATTCATGTTTATTTATTTCCTTTTATGTCACCCAAACAACAGGTATAGAATTATTAAAATATTATATAGAAAATGTATTTTGGGCATCAGAGGAAATATCTTCCATTCAGCTTTGAAAAAGCCATGTAGATTTAAAAATCTGTTCATTTTTGGAGTTTAAAAAGGAGTTTATTTTATACATTTATTTTGTAATTTATAAATTTATAAATATATTTTGTGAATCAACTAAATGTTTGATTATACATTGTTTTGTGTTAAATTATTTTATATTTTTATTGTGACATGTGTTTAGATCAGTGGTTCTCAACCTGTGGGTCGGGACCCCATTTGGGGTCGAACGACCATTTCACGGGGGTCGCCAAACAAGGCTGTCTGCCATTTATTTCCCCTTTTCTTTGGCCAGGCCCCTGGCACCCGGTGATGTATAAGTGGTTGGGGGTCACCACAACATGGAGAAATGTATTATGGGGTGGCGGCATTAGAAAGGTTGAGAACCACTGGTTTAGACAATTATGGGATAATATAAATGAAACATAAATATATGATTCTACAGTCAACACAATATTCCTTGTATTTTCAACATGATAAATGAAACAAACACATCAGAAACAAGTTTTATATATGAGTTTCTTAATAGTTTTGAAGTAGTTGCATATACTGATATTTTCTATTGAAGAAAAAATACCACACTGAATTATAGGTAGTAAAACCTATGCAGATAAACATATATAAAACTATTTTTATGGCTGAACTCAGCTATATCATCCTTTGAATATAATTTTTATATATAAAACTCTGCAAATGAATTGTGTGGGAAGTTCTCACAAAGTCTATCAAAGATGATGCCCATCAGATAAATTGAGACTTTTCAGTCTCTCAGTGTAGTCCTTTGTTTTGACTTATGTACCTAAGATTTTTGGTTTTGAATGCATGTAGCCTGGCTTTTCCTATTTAGTCAAAGAAAAGAGGTCTGAGCGTTGAAGAGAAGAGAACTCGGATGATGGAAATCTTTTTTGAAACAGTAAGTAATGTTTGTTGTTGCTTTCTATTACTTTGGATTTTTTTTTTAAGAAACAGTCTGATTTGAAAATATTCATTTGCCAAGAGGATTGGTCAAAGGTCCTTGCTATATAATAATGGCTGTAGTATAAGTAATATATGTCTAAGAGAAATTTATCATGTAAACTCATGTGGGAAAATGATCATGTCAAAAACAGCATACAAATTTTACATGTTGTCTGTGGTATAATTAACTTTTCTTGAATTCCACTCTCAATCTGACAACTAACCTTTGTAAATTACCTTTTAATGTAAGATATTCCAAATATTCTAAAAATGTGTATAGTGTTTTATATATTTTTATCTTAATTTGAGGAAAACTCTATTTTAGTAGAGTTAAAAAGACTTTGATGACTCAGGAACCTATGGTTATTAAAGACGTCCTAAAGTTAGTCAACTTGCATCATGAATGGTGGAGCAAAGAACCTGCATGCATGAATAAACATCTTTTTAATCTGGAATATTATTATATTTTTATGTGTACAACTTTGAATGATATGCTCTGAATCAGTGCTATAAACAAGCATATCTTGTATGTTAATATATTTGATGTTTTCTTTGTATTTTATTTTGAATTGCATGTGAAGTTTGTGAAGTCTATAAAAGTTTGCTCTGGAATGCTGAACAAAAGAATTTCATTTGATTTAGTGCTTTCTAAATTTAAAAAGGAGGCAAACTAAATGTTCTTACTTTCACAAATATTTGCTTATTGTTGTCTACTTTGGGTGATTTTTAAAGTATTCCTTTACAGTTCCGTTAATTTTATACCTGAAAAGGATAATTCTAGGACACATTAGCAGTTATTGATATCACTGTCTAAAAATGTTTATGAAGAAGAAATATAGTAACTAGTATTCAGTAAATAACAGGATGCAATTACTAGAAGCAGAGAAAAGTATGTGTCTTGGGGAGAAAGTGACTTTGAAGAAATGCAAGTAATCAGATAGATGGCTTTTTAATTCTAATCAGAAAATGTATTCTAATAGTGTGGTTAAATTATTTTTAATATAGTTTTGTTCCTTTTATTCTTACAATGTGTTTAGTGAAAGAATAAAAATCTCCCATTAAAAAGTTCAGTAATGTTTCTGCCCTTTGCTAATAGGAACACATTACAAAACAGTTTTCTTCTCATTTTTTGGGTAACAGAAAGATGTATTCCAGTTAAAGGATATTGAGAAAATTGCTTCGAAAGAGAAAGGAATAAGTGAGTACCTAGGCTTGATTGTTTCTAAGCTTGAGTCATAATTGAGACAAACAAAAGAGTTTTTGTTTTTTCCAAAGACATCATGTTCTTACTCTCACAGAAGTCTGAAAATAGGATCTAACTGGGTTTGGTTGTTTATTTTAATATTCATTCCTCCTATTTTCTCCACAACAACAACCCTGTGAGATGGGTTGGGCTGACAGAGAGTGATTGGCCCAAAGTCACTCAGCTATCTTTCATGTCTAAAGTGGGACTAAAACTTTCTCGGTTTCTAGCCTGGTGCCTTAACCACAAGGCCAAATTGGCTCTATGTAAGAAATTATTATAATTAGTATTACAGTCGGCCAGATATTTAAACTCAATTGGGCATTTTTAACCACCTATCATGTCATCCCCAAGGTCCTGGGATAGGCAGATATTTTTATTTGATGGTGTTAAAGATATCATCTCAGGGTGTAAGCTGTTCCAAGTCAACTGACTTTCAACTGACTGATGATGATTTTGTCAATGCTGATGGTGTTCAAATGGTGCTCCAGGTATCAAGGAACCTATTACTATTCATACTATTTTTTGCTTCTTCTTTTTTTTGCCATAGTCATTCTATTTCTATTTGCATGTCTTTGTACTTTGTGATTTTCTCCAATTCTTCCTTTTCTATTCTTCTGTCTCCAGGTACTACCGCATCCACTATCCAGACTAATTTTTATATATACAGTAATGTAAATTACAGCTGCCAGTTCTTTAGGTGATACTAGCCTTCATTCATATCAAGTGTGTCCCAAGAAACTAGGATGTTATAATGTATTGGCATAAGATACCTGTGGATCTGTAATTCATAGATAGAAATTTTGTCATTGTGCATATTTTCTAAGTGTTGTGCAAGATTTTTTGGTATGACACAATTTGCCAGTAACCATTCTACTGATTTATGCCATAATCTCTCAACTTTTCAGATCTTTAAAAATATTATTATTCTGCCTATATATATACATGAATTCAGTTATGTAATCTGTGTTCAGTATAGATAACAGAGATGCAGATAAAGGTAGTTTCAACAGCATTACCATTTACTTATTCTGCAATTTATCTATAATATTTGAGCTAAATTACCTAATATTTATATTTTTGGGACTGATTTCATAAACCTGACTTAAATTTTAAGTGTGCTCATTCATTTTTTCTTGATTTGACTGCATATATTAAAAGTGTCCTGATCTCAGGAGATGGGAAGGATAAATCCCAGGGAAAATCAACTAGTTCAGAGGAGTACATCATGTTATATACAGTAATAGGAAATCAATGTTTTCAGGATTCCTTTAGAGAAATAATAGTGGATTGGGAAGAATTTTAAATTCCTCTGGATCTGTGCTGAAGGATCCTCTTGATATTTACTCCATGTACTAATAGAATTAGAATTGCCTCTGTTCTGTTACAAATATAGTTTCTTACAAGAAAAAGCTATGTAAATTCAACTTTTTTGCAATTTTTTCATAAAAGTGATTTTAATGGAACTCTGTGTGTTGGTTTGCTATATGCATAATTAAGCCTAATTTGTCATCTGCTATTTTGTGGTAATTTACAAAGTTTTCAGAAATTGTTGAAATTTTCTCAAAGGATGTTCTGAATCTTTATTATGCTCACTGATGTTTTAATGAATAGTTTGTTTTCCCTAATCTATATAAGTTTTCAAAATAATAATTATGATTATTTCTTTGACAGCGTCTATGTCAGTGAAGGATATCTTACAGAGCTTAGTTGATGATGGTATGGTAGACACTGAGAGGATTGGAACATCAAATTATTTTTGGGCTTTCCCAAGTAAAGCATTACACACAAGAAAATGTAAACTGGAAGCACTACAGAATCAGGTAATTCTACTTGCCTCCTATTAGGCAAATACAGTGATCACTAAAAAAACAATCTATTTCCAAATAAGTATTTTCTCATTTAACTTAGTTGCGTTGTATCTTTATTATTTTCAAGTATTTTTATTATGTAAGTATTTTACTATTTGTATTGTTTGAACTTACTAGCACTTTGTTTCAAATATTTTACAGTATTTAGTGTTGAGTTTTTCAGTGGCTTTGAGTTAAATATATAAGCTAGTGCTTAGGATTTAGACATTTGTGAAAGCTGTTCATTTGGTAGCAGGCAAAAGCCATATTAATTACTTTGTAACTGTAATGTTTGGAAGGATTTAAATTTGGTTTACACGTTCTAGATATTTTATGTATTAAATTATTTTATTTTTAAATTTATTTATTTGTATACTGCCCATCTCGCTATCATGTATCACTTGATTCCAATAGCCTTCACTATAGTTTATAGCAAGTGTACGTTTTGGATCTTTATATTTGTTGCTGTGGTTAGCATCAGCGCATATATTGGAGTTAACTGTGGGGAAGCAAAAAGGGAATGGTTCCCTTTCAAAAGTTGTGTCTTACAGGGAAATGTTTGTGAGGATGAGAATGCACAATCTCACAGACTGTTTTGATCTCTTCATTATGATGAATGAACAAGATGGTTTACATTTAAACTGGTCATTTCACTCAGAGGATTTTTAAAGCAACATTCAAGTCATCCTTGAGTTATGACTGTAATAGATCTTGACCATTATATCTGAAAGTCTGGAGGGCGTTAAATGAACCACCTCATTTAAGGACTCCATCCTTAATCTATCCCTGCTCTCCCCAATGCATTTGTTAAATGAATGTGCAGGTCTTTAAGTGGAATATGAGGTGCCTTAGACTACCTGCCTCCATCCTCCCAAGGCCTCGTCCAACCCACCATGCTCTGCCTTCCGCCTCTTGGGGTCCCCACAGCCATTTGGGCCTCCTCCACACCCTGCACCCCAACCCATGACCAAACACCTTTCAAAGATCTCCAGGGCTCAGGATGTTAGGGTAGAGAAGGATTATCTCAAACTTACATTTTTTTTCCAAGAGTGCCATTAATAAGATTGAAATACAGCTTTGCTACTTGTTTACATTTGTGGTCATTTGTAATATTATAGAAAGCATCCAGAAATGTGTGAGTGTGAGTGAGTGAGTGTGTGTGTGTGTGTGTGTGTGTGTGTGTGTGTGTGTGTGTAGTCCTCAACTTGAAACTTTCCGAAGTTATGACAAATATCTTCCCAAAAGGATGACTGCAGAGATGCTGCAGGGCGCACCTACCCTACGTGAATGGTGGGCACATGTGCATGCTGCTCATGCAAATAGAGCTCCGCACATACAGGGGCTTGCTGGCCACTCATATGGAACCACCTCCTCTCCCCGCTCCCCACCTGCCTGTCAAGCCGGAAAGGTTGGGGAATTCTCAGCCAGAGAATACAAAATTTTCAACTTTATTATCTTTTTAATACACAGAAAATGGAAATCCCATGCTTGTTTCACCAAATAATATTATAATTCAAGCAGAACAATTTGGCTTGGTTCTGCTGTGAAATTCATTATGTTTCCGTTGGTCGCTCAAAATATGCTGGGCCACACCCATAATAGTTTGGACTAGCAGCAGCATCTGACTGTCCCAGTCAAGAAAACAAGCCTCTTTGGGGTTGTGTAATATAACTTATTTTGAGTAAAGTTTGCATGCTAACTGTGTAATGGATTGTGTTCTTGGAGGTATATAATCATTTGACGATTGTAGTACTGACCATAAGAATAATTCTTAAGCAGGAATGATTGCAGAGTTTAGTAATGTGTGATCCTTCCCCTTATCAAATAATGTAATAAGACATTTGAACTGAGCAAGTTTTAATAGCTTTATTTTGTTTTTCTTATCATATTCTAAAATGTGTTAGTCTCTTCCAGGCTGAAAGCGATTTGACTCTAGTATCTTCTTACTGGCATCAGGCATCTTCCATACTTTCTTACAATAATTTTATTGAACATTAACATTTAAAATGATAATTAATACAAACCAAAAGTAGAAAAAATAAAAAGTGCAGAAAATAAAAAAGGAATTTAAATATATAATATGTAGTCTCATTTGATGACTGCCTTGTTTTTAAATACAGGCTCCTGCCAATACACAAACACACTGACACTACACCAATGTTCCCCACCCTTTCTGGTTTTGCAGCCCAATGTGTTGGGGGGAGGGTGGGAAGAGGGGATGGTTTTTGTGAGGGGCAGGTGTGTGCACGCTTGCGCATAGCTTCATTTCTGTGAGCAGTGGGCTCACACAGCCCGATTACAAATAGGCCATGATCCGGTAGTGGGCCACAGCCCACAGATTGGGAGCCTCTGCACTACACTACACCACACTAACATTTTTAGATGGTTTGATCTGTGTTACAATTTGATGAACATAGGAATATGAGAGAAAGGCTTGGAGTGTTATGTTCAATAATCTTAATATCCAGCAAGCTTATTAGGTTGCCTTAACAAATGTGAAACTTATGTAAATAAAATGGAATGTTGTTGTGCTGAGCTGCTAGTAGATAGAAGAAGCTTCTTTATTGTCATTTTGCACAAGTAATGAACTTACTATGCAAGGGCTTTAAGCACCATTAATAACTTCATGAAACAGACATGAAAATGTGATAGTTTTTATGAATGCTACTTATCTTAGAGAAATAAAAGTTGGACAACCAGATGCAAAGTTGTATTTGGATATTACATGGATAACTTAAAAATGTTTGCAAATATACTTTTTCTGTCTACTGCTTTGCTGACCTGCTCCTCTTAATACAATAAAAGGAACATTTTTCCAGTTTTTCATTTATAAAAACATCAATATTATGATTATTTTTTACCACATGCATTTACCAATTAACACATATTTCTTCTGCCATTTAGTTAATCGAATGTTTCTCATGGTCCTTGAATTAGCTATTTTTTATTGGCAGAACAGTGCTAGTGTACATTACCTTCCTAAGAGACAAATGCTTTTTTAATTATGTTTATTTCATTGCTACTCTATGCTGGGAGAAGTTCACCTGTGCTACAACAGCCCTGGCTGCATTCCAATTGTTAGAGACCAGGAACTCTTGGTTCCTTGATGGGAAGGAAGAATTTAGAGCGCTTAAAGGTTAATATAGATTACATCAAGGCTACTCAGAACATGCAGTTTGATTTTCAGGGGCCGTACAGCTGCCATTTCAGTAAAACTGGTACAGTATAGAGAAAAAGAAGGAATCGTAAATAAGATCAGAAGAAGGAATGCTGGGGTGACAGAAATATTTTCAGCAAGTAATATAGAAATGAACAGGGGCGCTCCAAGACTCAGATATGAATAGAACAGCTACATTTGTGTTTGTTGATTATAAGATATAAGAGAGAGCATGCTTTGTTTAACTCCAAAATGGTACTGGAGCCAAAGAAAAAGTGGAATATTAGAAATAGAATCTGATATTGCTAGTTTCATTGATAATACGTACTCCTGGCTAGTTCATTACACTAGCCAGAAGCACATATTATTAAATTACATCTGGCACTGTAGACATCAAAGCATCAGTGCCTAGAAGCCATCTTTAATGTTATCAGATATGAAAATAATCTCCAGTATTATCAAATATGACAATAATAAAATGGTTTTTTAAAACAAATAATACCAGGCAATAAAACATTGATATTTTATTTAAGATGATATAAATTTTTATTGATATGTGAGATTACATGAAATACTATGAATAAAAATCTTGTGATTTTTTTTTAACATTCTGTTTTTTTAAGATTAGTGCCCTGAACCTAAGAATTAGCTGGCCCTTGATTAAATATTTGCTATTAGGGTTTAAAAACTCGGTAAAGGCTAGCCTACCTTAGCAAAATTCTAGGCAGTGTAACTGATTCATTTTCTCCAGTCTATAGAATAAATTTACTATACCTATGGTACTATGTAGAGAGAATCGGCATGGTATAATGGTTGATATGCTGAACTGGGAGGTGAGGGGGGGGAGATGGAAGCTAGCTGGGGGTTCTGGGCCACTTCTTTTCACCTAATCAGAGTTAGACTGTAACTGGCCAGCCGATAAACAAAGCTCCTTGTTGCTTCACACAGATAGTTTTGCTATAATAACGAGGTAAGACCAATGCAAAAATAAGCAGACACTACAACCATGCAGGATGAAGGCAAAAAGATGCTACAATTTTCTGTTACAGTGTGATAATAAGAAGCTTAACAAAAATAATGTGTTCGGTTTGCTCAGCTTTCATTTTATTTCTTTTATGTATCTTTTTCACCTATTCACTTCTATTGGACAGAAGCAGAATTTCAGACTTTTCAAATTTAATCGTTATTAGGCATGTCCTACTTTTATTACAGAAGATTTGTCTGATTTAGAATGATAAATATGTCTAACTCTCCTTTTGAGGTTGAAATATGTCGTAAGTCATATGTTTGGATAGAATTCTGCTTGCCAGATACTGAGTGGAAGAATGACTTCCTTTTCCACATTGGCCCAGTTTGTAACTTTTAGAGAATTCTTATAACTGTGTATTAGGGCACAATTGTAAACTATGCATGCAGGGCTTTTGTGAAATGGAAAATTTGTCTTGTTTTAAACCTGAAATAAACATATCAGGTTTCAGGAGTTTTGCCAAATGATTCCATGACGACTGTGGTCTGGAAGAACCCAAAAGACTTTGGAATGACTTTATTGATCTTAGTTAACTCTTGAAACTCTTTGGCTGAGTGTCCTGCCATTCTGCAATTCTGTAAATCAGTATTAGGCTAGGGAGCAATTGGGGAGGAATTCAATTTTTGCCAGCCCTGTCTTGTTATTAACAATAGGGCAAATTAATTTTCATCCGAATCACTGTAGAAGAAGGAATTAAAGCCAGTTCAGCAGTTTCTAAGCTTTGCTGATCTCTGAAAATAAATAAGCAGGGATAAACATAATTAATACTTAAATAAGAAACTACCAGGTTTTCCCAGGATTGTGACCAAGACTGATAAGTTGGAAAAAGATCCTAAAAGAAGACAGTGGCAGTCCATTTCCATTTAAGGTCAACACAACAACATTTACATAATAATATAATCAAGTTCAATTCAATACAGACATTTACTTCCTGCACAGCAATTCTGATTAAAATTTTAAGTTGTTTAACGAGAAGAAAAATATTTTTTAAATATTTTTAAATGTCATAATAAAAAGAATAAAGATTGTTAAGGCAATTTTACCAGGATTTGTCATTTTATGAAGAAAAAACCCCATACTTGATAAGAAGCTATTCCAGACTATCCTACTTCCCTACATTGAGATTTTGGGCACCAGGGACCGGTTATGTGGAAAGAGAATTTTCCTTGGACCAGAGGGGTGTGGTTTTGTGTGCTGCCTGCATCCCGTGGATGGGGTTTTGCTTGTTTGTGTGGCCCGGTTGCTGACATGCCGTGGCCCGGTACCGGTCCATGGACCAGGGGTTGGGGACCCCTGACTTAAGGTGTTAAGTTTTACTCTTGGCACAGAATACGTTTATCCAAGGATAAGTGAAAAATACATGTGAAATTAAACTGTATATATAATTGTACATACAATGTATATATAATGAGAGATTGTAGCATTTATATATACCGTGTTCCCTGAAAATAAGACTGGGCTTATATTTTTTTCTTTTGCCAAAAGATTCATTGGGTCTTATTTTTGAAGGATTTCTTATTTTGCGGCCAACCGGCTGGCCACTCCTTCCCACCATCTGTTTGCCCACAGCCGCAACAGGTTGCAGGACTTCCTAGGGCAGATGCACTTTTCGCCTGGATCAAGAAATGACAGAGACTGGAAGCTTTGTCTACTTGCAAATGGGGTGCTTTGAAACAGAGCGAATTGCTTTGAAACAGAGCAAATCACTTTGAAACGGAGCAAATCGCTCCGTTTCAAAGTGCCCCATTTGCAAGCAGACGAAGCTTCCAGTCTCCCCCGGGCGAGAGGTGTGCGGTGGAGCTAGGTGGAGGCAGAGGCACAGGGGGGAGGCAGGTGACCCAGATGTGCCGTGTGGCCATCTGGCTCACGGGAGACTTGCGGGAGGCTTGTGCAGTGGCTCCGGCAGGAGGTGGAGGTAGAGGTACCAGGGGAGGCAGGCAATCTTGACGTGTTGCCCATTCTGTCCCATCTCTTGGCTTGTCCGCAGCTATGCTGGGACAGGCGGCCACATGGCGTGTCGGGATCACCTGCCTCCCCCGGTGTGTCTGCTTCCACTGCTGCCGGTGCTGCTGCACAAGCTTCCCGTGAGCCAAACAGCCACACAGCATGTCTGGATCGCCTGCTTCCCCCCTGCCTCTGCCTCTGAACTCGGACTTATCTGCGCTGTGCCAAGGGGTTGGCAGGCTGCAGCTGCTGCCGGACATCATCTGTGCTCTCGCACTCACCGCCTCTTGTGCTGGCCACGCCTATCCCCCCCAGGCTTATTTTTGGGGTAGGGATTATATTAGGCTCACCCCCCAAAAAATCAGGCTAGGGCTTATTTTCAGGTTGGATCTTATTTTCAGGGAAACACGGGTAATAGAGAATAGATATATATTTAAAAATCAGTATTTATTTATAGTCAAATTCTAGTTTCCTATTTATCATTAAAATGATCCTCACTACAATTGATACATTTTAATAATTTTCACTATATTAACATTTAAGCAACAGTTTCCTATAAGATGTAATAAAATATTATTTTTAAATTTCTGAATGTTATCACATTTTGAAGATAATTGTTGTCTCTTGAAAAAGTTCATATAAGTAAAATAAAACTAAGACAGTAAGACAAGCTCTATCTTCAGGTTTATAAAGACAAGAAATATAAAGAAAAGGGCTTAGAAAAGGAACAAAAAATGTTTCTTTAAAAATCCATGATGAAGGTATGAATATAAGTGGTATTAATAGCTATTTTATGCTTTCCCCATTTTCCTTTCATATTATTCTTGCCTGACTAATTACTGCCTTTCAGTTGTCCAGTGCAAGGTTACTATTAGTAGGAACGAAATGCTATGTCTAGCAAGACAGGGGAAACAATCCCAGTGAAATTGTCCCACTATTGGCTAATCTAAAGGACTGGGTCAGAGTACTTTATGTCTATTGCTATGAAACAGGAAGTACATTCTCTCAGCTGTCCTATCCCAGTGATTAATTTTTGAGATTAATATAAATTCAATAAATTTAAAGATAAAGTAACCATGATAAGGTAAAATGGCCAGGGTAAAAAGAAAATAGCAATGGTAAAACTGAGTCATGAAACATATTTATGAAAATATTGTTTATCATTGCAATTGAACCTGTCATTTTCTTTGTAATAATTGTAGAACTATGTTACGTGTTATATTAGCTCTTGAGTGGTAGGAGGCACTATAAACTGGTTTCATCTGTACTGTGACTCTTCAGGCATAGGTTTCCTTTATAACAGAGGTCATACTGGAGGAAAAGGGAGGAGGAAGCATTTTTACATGTGTGCATGCGCGCTCGAGTGCACGGGGTTACGAGCACATGTACACCGCAAATGGGGCAGGGCTAGCGCCCGCATGATATTCACTAGCCCTGTCCTGTTCTTGCATAGTGCAGCACCTTGTTTCTATGCCCCATGGCGTGGCAGTGGCCATTTGTGTTGGCCTGTTTCTGTGCCCTGCGGCGTGATAGCGTGCATTTCTGTGCTTTGCAGCACCATGGCAGTGCATTTTTGTACCCTATAGTACAGCAGCACCCCGTTTTAGTGGCGCAACGGCAACCTGTTTTCATACCCTGAGGTGCGGCGGTGGCCAATTTTTGCACCCCATGGCGTGGCGTCCTGTTTTTGCGCCCTGTGGATGCAGCACTAGCACTAGTGGGTCGCTGCTTTATAAGATATGTTTAGAAATACATGTGAGATGTATTGGCCAGGACAATAGTTAAAGCTATAAAAGTCCTCCCTTGTAAGTAAGCCAGTCTTGAAGCCTCTAATATAAAGCCAAGATAAATTTTAAAAAATTACCCCAAAAATTATCCAGAAAAACAAAAGCATACATGTAGAACTTCTGTAAATGTCATCTTAATTTATGGTGGCAAAAATCAGGGGTCTGGTTGCATCTTTTCTAACTAACAAACTTTATTAAAAGGCATAAACTGTAGTTTACCAAAGTTTATGCATATTAATAAAAAGTGTTATTTGGAAAAGGCATTAATGGCTTGTCTTGATTTTTCAGCCATTTTCTATCATTTTGACTGGGAACAGAAAAATATTTACAAGATTTTTTTTCCTGTTTCTTGGAATATGAGACAATACATAGCATCAGAAAGAATTGCAAAAAGAACAATTACAACCAGCCTGCCTTCCACAGAAGACCTGTATATTATGTTGGTCAGAAGGAGGACTGAGAAGATATCTGCAGACCCCTCACATCCAGGACATAAACTGTTTGAACTCCTTCCCTTGGGACAGTGTTATAGGGCATTGTATGCCAAACAACTAGACACAGGGACATTTTTTTCCTTCGTGCCATCTCTCTGCTGAACACCTAATTCTCACAGTACTGTCTAATGTCTATTAACCCAAGCAGTGTGACTTTATCCTTCTTATTATCTTCTTTACTCACCCTTTTATTGGTATGGTTATTACTGTGGTTCGTCACCAGATATTCAGACTGGGTTTTCTATTTTGTCTACCTATCGAGTCCTTTTCAAGGACCTGGGATAGGTAGATGTGGATGTTCAATGGTGTTACAGATACAGTATCGTCACAGGATGGAAGATGTTCAAAGTAAAGCCACCATTTGCAGTTGACTGATGGTGAATTTGTCAATGCCAGTGGTGTTCAAGTGGTCTTCCAGTTGTTTTGGGATTACACCCCAGGCACCCATCACTATTGGGACTACCTTTGCTTGCTAATATTATAGTTCTGTTTCTGTTTTCAGTTCTTTGTATTTTGTCATCTTCTCCAGTTCTTTTTCTTCTTTTCTGCTGTCTTCATGTACTGATACTATCCAGACTTTTTTGTCTTTCTTATTGACAGTTGTTAAGTCTGGGGTGTTATATGACAGGTGCCTGTCGGAACTCCCAGAACAATTTAGCTTCTTCATTTTCTATGACTGACTCTATTTTATGATCCCACTGGTTCTTGCTTGCGGACAAGTGGTATTTCTTGCAGATCTTGCAATGCAACATTATAGCTATTTTGTCATGCTGTTGCATGTTGTCAGTCTGTGTGATGGTTCGCTGTTTCTTCAGCTTCTTTGCATAGACAGCATAGGCTGTTGCTATCTTCTCAATTCTGGCTTTGTATGCATTTGTTCTTAAGGCTTGGTCTTGTGCACTCAGAATTAGTTCCTCTATCTCTTTCTTCAATTTTCCTGCCTTAGCCATTGCCAGGTCTTGTTATTATCTATTTTCCCTGCTATTTTTTAAAATGTATTGGATGTGTAATACTTTTGTCTTCCCATGCCTCCATTCTATTCTTCATTTGATCTTTCTTGTAAGCCAGTTTGGCTCTCCAGTAGTCAGTAAACCTTCCTGGTATACTAGCTTCAATACATCTTTTTCACTGTCCTTTAGATATTCTTCAAATGCTTTTTTTGTTTCTTTTTAAAACATCCAATGTACTTGCAACATTCCATGGCCACCTATTTTCTTTGGTAGGTAGAGTCAGTCTGTGTCACTGCGAGGATAAAGGATAGGATTCATTGTCATTATTTTTCTACTCTTCCTATCCAGGGCTTTTAGTTCTGCTCCAGTCCAATCTACTATTCCATCTGTGTCTATGATGACTATAATCATTATTATATTATCATTATCATCATCATTTTTTGCAGGATTATTTCATTTTTTTTTCGTAGCTAAATAGCACACGAATTTCAGGAATTATTTTGGGAAGTTTATGAGTGTAGAAAATACATTGTTTAAGGTTCAGTTTTATTTCTTGGTATGGTTAAAGCTATGTTTTCACTATTGTTTCTGATTAAATAACATTACTAAATTGCTAAATCAAATTACTTTTCATGAAATACAGCAGCATTTGGAGCTTTTTACCTTAAAAGAAATATGGAGGTTCAGGAAATGGCCCTGTATGTAAAATTATGCATTATCAAACTAAGTGAACACAGTTATCATGCTAGGTATGCTTACAATCCTAAAATCTTGAGCACAGAGATTAAGGAAGAACTTTGCATAATGCAAAATTGTGTGAATTTGATGGGAACCAACTTAGTTGGTTTTAAAAGAAAAGTAATATTTCCAGATGCTAAGGTGACCAACTTTTTTACAAAGAAAAGGAGGACACGAATAAATAAAAGAAACATTGTATTTATTGCAACAATAATACAGAATACAGTATAATATGATAAATGCATAATAAAAACATTTGTAACAATAACATTTTATATTGTAATTATGCTTACATGCCTATTAATTATTTAAATGAGTACTTTTCCATTGAATGAATATTTTTTGTCAATGTATCATCTTCTAACAGTATACTGGAAATATCTGAACAAGAAATATCCTTCATATTGAATTTTACGGCAAGTGCTGCAGCTAGAGTATCAACATTCAATCTCGATTTCTCACTTGTCCAAAAATCTACACAGCTGGACTGTGCGGGGGTGAGTGGCAGAGGCAGGTGTTGTGAGCCAGGTGCTCCAGGACGGCCACATAGGTGCGCAGGGCGAGGTGGTGGCAGCACAGGTCAGCACTGCATAGACCACCAGCTGGCGCAGCCCATGGAAGATCAACTGCCCGCCGCGCCCACAGCCGCCCTGCCATCACTGCTGCCCTGCCGTGGAGAGCCGGCCCCGCGGCTCGCAAAGCACTAGCCGTCCCCCCAGCCGCCCCCCAGCACCACTGCCCACCCTGCGCATCCCCGTAGAGCTGGCCCTGTGGCTCGCAAAGGCAAAGCACCAGCCGCGCTGGCTCCGGCCCTGCAGCCGCCCCCCCAGCCACCCCCCAGCACCACCGCCCACCCTGTGCATCCCCGTAGAGCTGGCCCCATGGCTCACAAAACACCAGCCGCACCGGCTCTGGCCCTGCAGCCACCCCCCCCCAGCCGCCCCCCAGCACCACTGCCTACCCTGTGCATCCCCGTGTAGAACCGAACAGGGAAGATCAAGAGAAACTTACTGCTCCAATCTCCTCCAGCTATCTTCGGAACTAAGTAGTAGATGGTGTAGTTGGGTAGCAGTGAGGGGTGCAAAGTTCCTGCAACTTGCACGTGCAAAGTTTGCCGCTCGGGTGTTTTGGCGTGCTCAGCAGCAATTCCTATTGGCTTTCGAAAGCCAATAGGGGGAGTAGCACAGCTCATGCAAAAGTTGAAAAAAACCATCAAAAAAGGTCCCGGAACACCTTCTGAGCATTCTATGAGGAAAAAAAAAGCCCTGCAGATTAGTCTTCATATATAGAAAAAGAGGACATGTAGGAGGACACTTTTCGAGGGAGGACAGAACTCCCAAAAGGAGGACTGTTCTCCCAAAAGGAGGACGGTATATGGAAAAGGAGGACATTTAGGAGGACACTTTTCAAGGGAGGACAGAACTCACAAAAGGAGGACTGTCCTCCCAAAAGGAGGACGGTTGGTCGCCTTACAGATGCCAAAGCAAAATGTTATGCATACTACTGGTTGTTGGGAGAACATTAGTAAGAAAATGCCAAGGCCCTCAAGTTTTATTTATGGTTTACTAGAAATGCCTGATAGATAATTATGTAAAAACGCTGATCTTTTACTGGATGTCTTATTATCCTATTAATGGGATTATAAATATTTAGTCATCAGTTCCAGATAAGTCAATTTGTGTAGTATCATTTCTGCAATGCAGAAAGATTTGCTAAATCAAGCAATACTATAAGTTGAAAGAGATTTTTGTTTAAAATGTTAAAATGCTGGAATGTAAAAAGCTGAGATCCAAGATTGATTTTTTATCTTTGCTGCAAAAATGAGTGAGTTGCTGTATAAAAATATCCTGTGCAAAAATACCTTTTGAGAGGCTTTCCCATATAAGGCAATGTGGATAGAGTAGATTCTACAATTTACTTGTCAGTAAATCAACAGAACAGAACCTTAGTAAAATAGTTTGTATGTTATGCTGTGAACCATTCTCAGTTTTAGCTGGAAATCTGATCATAAAAATTGCTATATTAGCAAACATTTCAGAGACGTTAAAATACAGTAACTCATCCAATAGTCTATATACTTACAGATATTAAAAAGACATGGTGCTGAACATATAAAATATTGAGATTATAGCACTTTTTCTGTATTTATTATATTCATGCAGAATTTATATACTCTTTCAAACTTTTGAGAATGCCTTTTTATAAGTTTATCAGCAGCTGCTGCCATTTACAAAGTTAAGATTAATTCATCAAAAATAGAGATTTAAGTGATAAAAGCAATGAACTATTGTGACATCTTAAAGTAGCCCTTCCCAAACTTTTTCCTTCATTGCCAAAACCATTTATCAAAGTTCTTTTTACTACTTATCAGAATGTCCTTATTTAAATGTCCCTGTGATTTCTGTATTATTAGCTGAAGAAAAAAAACACGTTTACCTGATTTTAGATAATTTACCCAGGTTTGAGAAGAACTGTTTTAAAACCTAACAAATTATCTTCAAGGAATTGATAAGCCACTGAGTGTGTTCTGTTGCCATAAATTAAACCAATTACCCCTCTAGAAAACCATTCAATAAATTTAATGCACATACACTATGCCACCTATATAGCCATGTTTTCGCTATGTAACATATGTTTGTATATACACACAAACTGATAAAATACATTTATCATAGTCACTCATGGCTTAGTCATTTTTCAGCTGTTGTACTCACAGTACTGTACATAGGCATCTTGAAGGCTACCTGGAAGTCACAACTGACCCAGAATGCAGTAATGTGCACTGTTATAGGTATTTTGCAGTTTGTCTATATTATATTCCTACTGTGCAAGCTGAAATGGTTTCCATGTTTTTCTGGTTGCAATTAAAAGTCTGAATAGCACCTTTAAAACCCTGAATGTTATTTGAAGGACCTTGTTTCCCTAAGGATGTTTGCCCATTCCACCAAGTGGAATAGGGAAGGTATATCCCAGGGTCCCCTCCCTTAAGTGTTGTCATCTAATAATAATAATAATGATAAAGTTGGAAGGGACTTTGGAGGTCATCTAGTCCAACCCCCTGCTCAGGCAAGAAACCCTATACCATTTTGGACAAATGGCTGTCCAGTTTCTTCTTAAAAAAATGAGATCCAGGAAGGGTAACTTCTCAGTGGCAGCCACTGCCCTGAGAGTTGGCAAGCCTCCCACCTCTTAGCTTCAGAATCTAGAAGGTCTTGAGGGAGTGGCTCTTCTCCGAAGTGTTGGACTAGGGTGAGGTATAAATGTCAACATAAAGGAGTTTGGTTCTTGGGCTTTGGGAGTTGGTTTTTGTTGTTTATACTGTTTTATTTTTTTAGGCTGTTACTATTTTTTCTTTGGTTTTATTGTTGTTTTTGTGAGCTATTCAGGGTTATTGTATAAAAGACCTGCAGTCATCTAAATCTCATAAATATATAAAATTATAATAATTGTTTGTGAAAGACTTTAAATATCACATGAATTTCAGCTAGCCCCATTTATCACTAAATCAGAGTTTAAATTGACTTTTGAATGAGAGCGGTGGTTTTTAGTTATTCTTTGTTTTTATAACTGGTTTGGTGTATGATTTTTCTTATTACTTTGTGAATGGTGGTTCTCACAACAACTGTAATATCTTATTTCATACTTGCACCTCCTCATTAAATGTAATAGTTTGTGTTAGAAAGAGATTTTTTTCCATTTCTGCATAAAGCAGCAAAGGATTGAACCATAAACATTAACATAAAAAGCATATGTCTTGACACTGATGTCTGGTAATAGATATGATTATGATATGATACGATACGATAAGCAGTGTATTGCTAATGTGTTCAAGTCTGTTAATGAACAGTTTCTTCGAATCCCAATAAACTCCTTACCTATTTTAATTTTAAAAAATATTTTTAATTAAAAATAATAAGTGAATGTTGACTTGCTGCAAAGCACCAGCTATTAGCATTATAAGACTTTTAAGACTTACCTAGTGCCCTTTGATAATCTTGGAGAAATAAAAATGATGGTTTGGCTGTAGCTTGATATTTTATTAAGATTACTGATCTGCACAGAAAAAAAGCAAAATAAGCTGGTATGATGGAGAATTCATCTTTGTATGCATGAATATTTTACCTGTGTGGGTCTAGGTGTAAAGTATCACTTATTGGTTTGAGTGATATTTGGGTTTTCATCAGCCTATCTCAGAGAAATGCTTTCTTAAAAATATATATATTCCTATCTTAAGTGTCTTTCTCGCCACATATTTTTACACCGTATAATTCTGTTATCCAGCAGAAAGAAGCTATTCTTTCATAATCTTCCAGTAAATGGATATTTTGTTATGATTAATTAACCATAATAGCCATCTTATGAACAGGCATATTATAGAAATCTAAGCCCATTTGAAACTAAATGTCATTTTTTAAAATGAAAATGAAATTTAAAAAATGAATATTGAATATAAATATTAATTATATAATTTTTCTTTTCCTTTAGTTCTCAGAATATTGTCAGAAGAAAAAGGATTTAGAAGAAAGCATCAAGCAATCAAAAATTGGGCGGCAAGATACTGTACGTTTTATTTCAGAACACTGATTAGCAACAAATCAAGCCCCATTTGCCATGTGTAATTTTGCGTGGTGGCTCAAAAGCCCTAAAAAATTACTGCATGACAATATCTTAAATCTTGTGATAGTTTTGTATTCTTTTATGATGCCTTCTGAAATAATTTTTAAAAAATCTGGTGGGGTGGAATACCATGGAATCCCTATTTTGCCATGCCCCAAGTTCAGATGGAATTCCAATTTGAAATATAGTGGTCAGGATGAAAGTATGGATTTTGGGTAAATGGCAGCTGTAAAATGCAGGGTTGTCTGTGTTACTTAAAACAGAGATCCCCAACCCCCAGTACTGGGCCGTCACATGCCAGCAACTGGTCTGCACAAACAAGCAAAGCCCCATCCACGAGATGCAGGCAGCACACAAAACCACACACCCTCCGGTCCACAGAAAAACCTCTCTCCATGGAACCAGTCCCTGGTGCCCAAAAGGTTGGGCATCTCTGACCTAAAACACAGCTCTGTAATAGTACTAATATTATATGTTACATGAGGGGAGTTTCTTTGAAATTCTAAATATATTTTAGAAATCATTTTATTTCTAAATCCTTTTTTAATTTGTTACACTTTCCTTTAAAGTATTCATACCATACTAGATTATGAACATGGATTTATAAGAACTGTAACTAGAGATGCATTCTAATAATCTGCACATACTTAAACCATTATTGCCAAAAATACACATGCTTTTCTACTCAGCCCTGAAATATATATTTAACAGATAGTATAAATCCTGTCTAATTGCTGCCTCTGTAGTTTTTGACCATAAGAGATGCAATATCCAGTTTGGTTATTGTGTATATAGACTTTTAGCTTCCCTGTTAAGACAGTACATTGCCCAGGGTATACCATTGTGGAGGTAGTCTATATTTCATACCCTTTCATATACTTCATAGTTTAAAAATGTCCCCTCAGGAAATTTCGAGGTACCTGGGATGATTTCATCGCAGCCACACCAGAAGCAGTTAGATGGGCAGCTTCCTTAGATATCAGATTATATCTATCCCATTGAAATTCCATGGCTCCATATTATGGTGATTTTATTTTGGTTTATCTTTACTTAATATATTATCTTCTATATTGTATTGTCCACATATTAATTTTATATATACAGATAGTCCTCGACTTAACAACAGTTCATTTAGTGACCGTTCAAAGTTACAACGGCACTGAAAAATGTGACTTAATGACTGTTTTTCACAGTTATGATCTTTGCAGCATCCCCATGATCATGTGATCAAAATTCAGATGCTTAGCAACAGGTTCATATTTATGATTTGCTGTGTCCCAAGGTCATATGCTCACATTTTGCGACCTTCTGATAAGCAAAGTCAATGGGGAAGTCAGATTCACTTAACGACTGGGTTACTAACTTATCAGCTGCAATGATTCACTTAACAAGTGTGGCAAGAAAAGTCGGAAAATGGGGCAAATTCACTTAACAAATGTCTCATTTAACAACAGAAATTTTGGACTTAATTGTAACTGTAAGTTGAGGATTACCTCTGTGTGTGTGTGTGTGTGCGTGTGTGTAAATACACACAGACACACTCACATATTTAAACTAAATTTGCATATGCTAAATAAATAAAATAGAAATCCTGTCTTATTGTATTACTGTCATAATTATATTGCACTTATATGTGATAGAAAAAAAATCTTACAGTGCACCAGTTTTATCTGCTAGATAAGAAATTGGATTCTCTGTATGGGCAGTGACCATAAAACGTGATAAATTGTAATGATAATGATGATTATTTTATTTTGGATTCTCCCAAATTAAATGTATTCAGGCAGAACGCGCAGCACTAATAAAGGAATTTAGTGCCTTACAACAGAAGAAAGACCATCTAAAGGCAGAAGTAGATAAATATAAAGAATGTGATCCAGATATTATTGAAGAAATCCGTAAGTTCTGTCTAGTATTATAATACTAATTTTTTCCAGTACTTTTCATAATAATACCATTTTCATAGCTTTCAAACAGTGGTATTTTCACTGATGAATGTTTAACTCTTGGTACCTCCTTCCTGGTCACAATCACTATATATTTCCTTTTTGGTATTTGTGAGTATGTTTGTGCATGTGTGTGTATGCTAAGAGTATAAATCTGCAGAACAGAAGGTATGTTTTGGAAAATAAATTGTGGCTTGGATTAAGATCTCATTTCTGTCATCTTGGTTTGTCTTATATGACGGTTGTAAATTCATGTGAAAGGACAGCATAAATCTATGTCAAAGATAACTGAAGGTATGTGTCTATAAGGAGACAGTCAAGTGGCAAAGAGAAGAAGAAAGAAGAGAAGACTTCGAAAACTGGTTCAGCTGGATTGGTGCACATGTGAACAGTGGATAAAACATCATATTGGCAATATAGTCAGTGAGATGTGGTTACTTTTGCTATTTTTGCTGCCCTTACTTGAATCAGGATGACTATACTTATCACCATTTGGATGGCTAATGAAGATCAGGGCAGCCACTATTTGTAGATTAGGTGTTCACTTTGAAATCAGTAAGGCTACCTTAGGACTTAGCTGTTGAAATGAATGATATTATAGCCATGTTAGAAGATGCCTCCCAAGAAGAGGAAAAACTGTTGTTGCTTCTACCTGTTGACCCTCGTGTTTACATTTATGTTGACAAATAGATATAGGTTAAAACCATTCAGACTGGGTGTGGAATCTCTTTTTTCAGAGGAGACAGTCTCAATACAAAGGCTGCAGTGACAATAGGACTTAGTAAGGATCAGTGGTGGGATTCAGCCGGTTCGCACCACTTCGGCAGAACCGGTAGCTAATTTTTTGTTGCTCAGGCCCAGAATAGACTTCTGGAAGCGGTATCCACACAGAGAACCGGTTGTTCACATATTTGAATCCCATCACTGGTAAAGATGATAGATGAATGACTATAGAACACACTCATTTGTAGCTATTTAAAATAGGTCGATTTGAATAGGGCCTGATAGTAGCCAGAGCACAAGTTTTTTCTGTAGAAATAGAACAATTCTGGAACAATTTTCTGTTATTTTCCATATGACAGCCCTTTAGATGTTTTCCTGTGATTTTCTTTAGAGGGACATCCAAAACTCCAATTGATTTTTTGTTTTCCCTTCCAGGTCTCTTATTATCTTGGTTGTTCTCTAAACAGAGTTCAGTTTAGCAATGCATTTCATAATATATAGTGCTCAGAACTGGATACACTATTCTAAGTACCGTCTGATCAACTAAGACTAGAAGGAATGAAGACTTCTCTTCATCTGGACATTGTCTTCTCTGTTCTGTTTCCATTCTTGTTCTCTTTCATCTTCCAACCCTTCATGTGTGGCTATTTTGCTTTGGGAGTTTGGGAGCGAGGGTTCCATACCACACTTCTTCTTTTTTTAAATGTAGTTCTGTAAAGCTCCACTAACAAGTCCTGTGTATTTTTCTTGTGCATGACTGAGACAAATTTATATATATATATTACTTGCTTCTTCATCAAGACAAGTGCAAGTAACTTATCACCATCCCTACCGTTATCATTTATACAAAAGAACTTCCCATGTTATATATCTCATCTCCTATCTATGAACAAATCATAAATATTGGTAATTCAGTCCTAGTCAGCAAAACTCCCTAAGAGTTACCAGAAATAACAACACACATGTTAATATATAATCAAATAGATCAGTTTCATATTCCTTTACTTTTAACAGTCTTATTTTTTCTTTAAAATACAAACAATCTCTTCTTCATGTATCCATCTATAGACAAATCTTTAAAGCTTCATCATTCAGACCCACTCAGTAAAAACCCATTAACAGCTACTAAGAACAACATATTAAGAATCTTCATCTTTTAAAATCCAAATCCAAAATAGCCTGATTCTCAATAATATCTTCTTCCAGTTCCTCTTTTAAGCCCATTCTTATGATAGCAGACATCTTAATAGAAATTTTTTAGTGTATTTTTCCCAATATCCTTGAATTCTTCCAAAGTTAAATAATTTTTCCTTTCTGTATTAGTGGATTTCTTCTTTAGTTCTTTGTAGTTGCCTCTAGTGTCCAGCCTTCAAAGTCTCCTTTATCATGTTTTTCTCTAACCCACAACATTTTTCCATTGAAAGATTTTTTACACTTAGATTCAAAGTCTTGTACTGTATACTTTTAATAGAATTTTAAGCAACCCACAAGAAGGATTCTTACAATTAATTTCAAAATGTTATTTCAAATCCATTTGGCTACTTAGTCCATTTACAAATAGTCCTCGAGTTACAAATGTAATGGAGACTGCCCATTCCATTCATAAGTCGAGAATTTGTGGGAGTGAATCTTGTACCTTGAACGAGATCACCCTCTGCTCGTTAACAAGTGAATGGATCATTAAGTGAACATGAGGTTTCTCAGGGTGGGGACAGCCATGGGGGCCTAGTGATGGAACAGGCCCCCAAGGCCTCTCCACTCCACTAAGATACCTCATGTTTCCCCCTCCCTTCCTGCCACACCAGACTCACTTACTTTGAAAAGTCCATCTCTGCCGCGGTTTCTGCCTTTGAAGGAGAGGAGAGCTGATGGAAACTCCTGGGTGCCCGTAATATTGCACGAGTTCAGGCACCCATCCTCTTTTGCAGAGAATAGGAGTGTCAGAACCCTATGTTCTGTTTCCATGGGATTTCTTATTCTTTCTGGGTTCTGCTATTCTCCGGGGGGAGGGGGGGAGCTTGAGGTGCCGATGTGTATTTGCTTTGCTCTGTCTCTTGCTCTGTCCTTTTTGATGTGTCTCTAATGGGGTGAGAATGGAATGTACCTCCAGCCATCTGCCTTCTCTCCAAGCGCAGAAGAGATGGCGCAGACACTAATAGCCTTGGAAGTGGCACCTTATCACTCTGTTCCTACGCCGTTTTCACACCTGCGGATAGGCCTGTTTGAACCGTCCAGAGGAACAGTTAGGGTGGGGTTACTATGGACACTTTGAATTACTTGATTCACACAGGAAACTCTCAGATCTTGCCTTCTATTCCTGCTGTCAACACCTCCCAATAAATGATGTCGTTTCAAGAGTTCTGCTTTCTTAGGAGAACTGATTGAGGCGGGTCCTTACAGGGAGCCTGAACTCTCAGGGTGTTTGTGTTGCTTATCTCCTGCTCCCGCCCCCTCAACTCCTTTCCGCCACTGCCAGAACAATTTTCACCAGACCGGAGACCTTGGGGAAACTGGAAGCTCCATCTGCATGCAAATGTGTGCTTAGAAATGGAGTAAAACGCATCGACTGGCAGCCACGCAGAACTTCCAGTCTCTGTCAGGTCTCCGTCTGGGTAAAAAGCATTTAAGCCCCTATGGGGCGTTTGGAAACAAAGCATTTGCTTTGTTCTCAAACGTCCCATAGACTCCGAAACACTTTTTATTCGAACAGAGACCTGACAGAGACTGCAAGCTTCAAATGCCTGGAATGAGGCGCTTGAGAAACAGATCCTTCTGCTCCATATCTAAGTGGGCATTGGCAGCCACGCAAAGTGCCAGTCTTTGTCAGGTTTCTGTTTGGATAAAAAGTGTTTCAGCACCTATGGGGCACTTCAAAACCCAAGCCACTGATGGCGACCATGATCCCCTCTTCCCAGCCACTCTGCCCAACTTATTCGTTGCCTGGCAGGCCAGCTGGCACAAATCCTGACCACTCTTCTTGTCGACCTTCTTACTCAAGCGGCAGCAGCGGCTTGAGTTTCTTAGCTCCGTCCAAATGGAAAAAAACGGAAGCACAGCAATGGAATTGCTTTCAATAAGGCCGGTGCATGCAAGTGAGCAGTGCACTTGGATCTTCTTGAGAGCCATCTTGCTGCTGCATCTCCACTTGAGAAACTCAAGCCACTGCTGCCGCTTGAGTGGGGAGGACAAGAAGAGCGGGAAGGATTTGTGCCAGCCAGCCGGTCAGGCAAGGAGTAGGTCAGGCGGGGTGGGTGGCTGACAGGGGAGGAGGGATAATGGCTGCTCAGGTGGGTGCTACCGCCACCAACAGCAGCTTGGACCCAAGTACAAGGGACCTGGTTCCACGATGCCTCCCTGCTCAATTTAAGGCTTCCTTTCTGCCTTCAAACCAAGGCCGGCGCATGCGAGCGAGCAGCATTCTCGGGCAACGGATGGCATTGGTTCCTGTGCCCTGCCAACTCTAATTACACGCTTTGCCATATACACATTCAAACAAAGCAAACAATTCTCCCCCTGAAAATGGAAGCTTCTGGGGGCCATGATGTCTTTTGCAGAAAATTTGTGTTTGAAGTCATGCGATATTATGGCACCCAGGAGCTTTCATGATCAGCACAAAAAGCATTTCCAAGCCGACTCTCCTCTCCCTCAAAGGGAAGGCAACTGTGGCAGAGAGAAGTCAGATTTTGCAAGGTGAGTGTATCCGGTGTGGCAGGAAGGGAGGGGGAAGCAGTTGAAGGGAATAGGGTGAATGTTGCAGAGCCTCTGCAGTTATTCATAAGGGTGAATGGCTGCCGTGGTGCTGCAATATTTGTGATTTTGGGACTTGCTCGTAAATACTAGGGAGCGCTTGTCACGTAACCTCAAACAAGCATTAAGTGAACACTTGTAACTCAGGGATTACCTGTATAACTTTCCAAATCAACATTCTAATCACCCTTTTGCTGTTTGTTTCAGTTTTTTTAATTCTTAAAACTTACGCATGAAACTTTTTTTTGCTGAGGATTGAAGGAGGATCATCTAGTATGATAAAACTTATGTCAAATGTTTGTAGTATCCAAAAAGCAGTTAAGAAGCAATGTTGTAAGGTGATTAAGAAAGGAAGTGAACAAACCCAATATATGTTTGAAGTCTCCAAATCCATGACTTGAGAAAAGCTGACTTTCCTCAACTTTGACAGCTCTCTAAAACTTGGCAGTGACCACTGTTTTTCTCTCTTTGTGGGGAGCTTCTGTTTGGAACATGGCATTGCTTTAGTAATAGAAGTATTGACAATTAAGTTTAAATGTCAGGAATAAATGCATTCAGTTGTTAACTGTATGTTACTGGTAATAAAAACACTCATAAAAGTATTTGTGGATGACAAATACTGAGAGATGATCATTTAAAATATATTGTCTAATCTGCTTTCAGGATGTGAGTAAATTGGCTTCTCCTTTCCTTTTCTATAAAACTGATTCTTTAGTTGTACTTTTACTTTTACTGGATGAGTTACAGTAAATTCTTTGTGCAAGAAAAATTTTGGATGACCCTATTTGTTGTTTTCAGTTAAATCTTTAGTTGCATGTATGTAGGTAAGCATTATCTCTTGCCACAACATGTATTATGGATTTATCTTAAATTGAGAAAATGCATAAGCAAAGTCACATTTGCTTTTACAGTTCAGAGTAAGAAATATTAAAAGTTAGCATATGGAACTACATTATTAAAATATTTGGTATTTGAGTATTAATCAGCATGCATTGTAAAATCTAATAATGTCAATAACATTGCTATTCAAAAACCATTTATCAAGGATTAAGTAACAAAAGATATAACTTGTCTTTTACTTAGTTTGTTGAGCACTTGACTTTGTGTTCAGCAGTGGAAAGTGATCTAGAAAATCGATTGCTGTGTTTTTCAGTTTTACATAACCACACAGAGCAGTTCCCAGTTTCCACCTCCTAGATATCTGGATAGGAATTAGCTTGTCTTTATTATTTTGTATTAGTGCATATACTACAAAAGTGGAAAAAAAGAACAGAAAGCAAATTCTGCCTTTTATCATTTGTGAACTAGCCACTTGTTTCAGGTTTGAATTGATACCATCAGTTCATCTCATAAAAATACTGATAATTATTCAAGTTTCAACTTTTATATGTAGCTTAATAATATAGTGCAAAAGTGTGGAAAATAAAGAACAGAAGGCTTCCAAGATTTCCAGTTGATATATATTGTTTACAATAAATGGTGACCTTATGAGCAAAAGTTCACAAGCTTGTTCTGACAATTATATTGCTCTTTCAGGGACTTTCCAAGGATTCATTTGATCACTACTATCCACTGTATCCATTGACTTTCCTTTTTTGCTTTTCTTGTCAAGCACAATAATTCTTTTTAATCCATCATGCATTCACATCAAGTATTTAAGTTTCTTCTTGCTGATTCTTGTCTCAAGGGAGCAATTAGCCTTTATTTGATCCAGAACTGATTGACTGTTTCTTTTGCAGACCCTGATACTCTTTGTAATGACCTCCAGATCCATAAATCCAAGGTGTATGTTTTTCAGTCTTTCCCAGTGTCCAATTTTCACAACAGTCCCATTACTATTAGAAAGACTATGCTTTAATTATTCTGATCTTTGCTGTGATTGAAATGTCCTTATTTTGTATTATCTTTTCTAGGTTTCTTTGCCTTCTACTCTACAGTTATCTTCTCTATATTTCTCTGACACACTATTTGCAACTATTCCATCTGTTTTAACTGTGAAGAAAAATTCTCAGCATCTATCAGATAAAGTCTCTCAACTTCATTTGGAATTGGATTTTGGCTAGGCAGGCTTTTTTGGAAGTGAATACAACACATCTGAACCCTGTTATCTGGGAGGATTTTGAGCCAGTTTATTCTGAAGAAGTGAATAGGGTCATTACAGCTGTGAGCTTGATAACTTGTATTCTAGATCTATGCCCCTCTTTGTTAAAGCTTCCTGGAGGTAGCATGTGGCTGGGTCCAAATGGTAGCTAATTCCTTTTTGTAGGAGGGGGTATACTTCCTGCCTTGAAGGAGGAGATGGTGCTCCTCCTTCTCAAAAGAGACTTTCCTTGACGCAGCCTTGCCAGACCACTTTTGTCCAGCCTCCAACCATTTGGAAAGATTGATTAAGGGGTAATTCTCAGCTTCAGAGAGCCATGGATGAAGCAAATTATTTGAGCTCTTTTCAGTCTCGATTCAGGCCAATGTATAGCACAAAGATGGGATTGGTTGCATTTGCTGAAGACCCTTGGAGAGTTTGGGACAGGGATATTGCAAGGTGTCTAGGTCAGGGGTGTCAAACTGCCAGCCCGCAGGCCAAATGCATCACACCAAAACTGCGCCCACCCCATTGCTGGCAATGGGAAAAAAGTCATGTCACGTGACATCGCTGTTTTCTTGCCACAACATGTATTATGGATTTCTCTTAAATTGAGAAAATGCATAAGCAAAGTCACATCTGCCTTTACGGTTCAGAGCAAGAAATATTAAAAGTTAGCCTACATTTGTATGTATACATTTTGAACACTACTCTTGACAGTTCATAACAACAATAAAACCCAGTAATTATATCCTGATTCTATCCTGGCAACTGGATAAAAAGCCAGGTCTTCTGAAATGCTAAAAGAGAGGACTGCCAAATCACCAAATTAGGGGGTTCCATAATTTCATAATATATTCTGGAATAAAAAAACCCAACAAAATTACTTACTGCTTTCCACTTCTTTACCACAAACTTTTAATTCAGCCAGCATGCAGATTTACATTACCTTTGTCAGCATTTAAGTAAATCAAATTTTCCATTTTTTCCTTTTACATTTATAAAGTATTAATTCTTTACTCTTGACTAATAAAATAGTATCACTTTCATGTCCTAATTTGCTCAATGTTTAGTTTTGATTCCAGTTATCTTCTTTGAAATTCTGATTTCTCAATTCTGAAATTCCAGATAGAGTAGAATAAGTTAATTTACATTTTATAAATACAGATGCTTTTTTTGTTAGTATGTGTCCAGCTTTGAATTTTATTATCAAGTCAAATTCTGCATTTTATTAAGGTTTCACAAGCTATATACAGGTAATCCTCGACTTACAACAACAGTTCATTTAGTGACTATTCAAAGTTACAATACTGAAAAAAGTGATTTATGACTGTTTTTCACACTTATTACCATTGTGGCATCCCCATAGTCACATCAACAAAATTCGGATGTTTGGCAACTGGTTCATATTTATGAAGGTTGCAGTGTCCCAGGGTCATGTGATCAGCTTTTGCAACCTTCTGACTAGCAAAGTCAATGGGGAAGCCAGATTCACTTAACAATGTTACTAACTTAACTATAATGATTCACTTAAAAGTGTGGCAAGAAAGGTCGTAAAATGGGAGCAAAACTCACTTAACAAATGTTTCACTTAGCAACATAAATATTGGGCTTAATTGAGGTCATAAGTCAAGGATTACCTCTATAGTGTTATAGCAAAACATAATACTTGCAGGACACAGAGAAGCATATATGCAGCAGTTATGCTAAAGCCTTCTCGGTAGGTTCCTGCATTATAGGTTAGAAATCCCTATACTGCACTAATTATAAAATGTATACTTAAAAATAGCATATTAATTGGTATAAATCAGCCTTATTTTAAAAGGGATGTGTCTCTCTTTAAAATGAATTTCTATTTTATAATACTTCACTAATTTTGGATTCACCCTTTAAGTTCAATTTTCCAATTTCTGTTAGCGAAGCAAATTTATATCTTAAAATTAAAAATTATTGTACTTTAGAATTCACTACTTTTTATTGTCAGCATTTGAATAAGATTTGCCTACAATAGGTTACTTTTCTAATGACCTAGAGAACAGTCATTGCTTTTACAGTAATTGTCTCATTAGTTAGATACAAAGAATTATTCTTTCAGAAAAGTACCTGGCTGCAACTGTAGGGCGTCTATCAATTATGATTTTAGAAGGTACTGGAATAAATGAATCCAAGCCAAAGATAGAGTAGCATTACAGAAATGTTTTCTTTTGGATTGGTGGGGGGGAGGAATTTATCACATACTGTGTTATTTGATAACTAAGTTGAAAGTGTTTCAGAGTATTTGGCTATTGTTAGCTGAAAAAGAAACTACAAAACTTGCTTGTTGGTGGATATTTGCAAGCTGACAACTCATACTGGTCCAAGCTACTTCTTGTTTTGTAAATTTAGCTATTCATGCTTGATGTTTTTCCCAGGTCAAAAGTTTTTTCTTTTTCTTTTTTTCTTATTTCACTACATTGCCAGTATATTCTCAATGAAAATTCAAATTATACTTTTTTATTAAAGTAATAATTTGTTATTTCATAATACTCCACACTTTCTAAAATGACAACTTCATAAAAAAAGGTTGACGGTTCTAATGCATTTAGATCTCTTTTCTTGTTCTTCCCCTTTCCCCTTTTGATTATAGTAAACCCAATATTAATACCTAAAGATATAGTGTATTCTCAAATACAGCACCAATATGGCATAAATTTTGTCTTGTTAATTGCCTTCCCACAAACTATTTTTCTCTATTGAGTGCTGTTTCTAAGAAATATGTTGACAGTGGAAAAACTACTGGAAGAATTTTCAATGAATAATGTAAAGTTATTTTATTATCTTTCCAGAAATTTATAACTGGAACTGTATTTGTATTATATCTGCAGTTGATCCTTCATACTTCTGTTTTCTTGCTGTGTTTACATTGGTTATATGTTTTTGTGGGATTAACACCTACAGTTAACAATTACTCTCTCAGCGGCACCGAATGAATGGTATTTATGACCAAAACTCAAAGTTCCAACTGTCACATCATCCTTTTAATCATGTGATTGTGATTCAGGCACCTACGTGGTTGCAGCATTGTATGGTCACCTGATCCAAGTCAATGGGGAAGCTGGAAGGGAAGGTCGCAAGTTGCTCCCATAAGTCGCTTCTGCCATCTTTTTTCCTAAGGAGCCTACTACAAAGTATGAGATTAGTTGCATGGGCCCACCCACAGCACACTTCCTGCTTGCAATCTGTAGAACATGCCTGTTTGCCCAATATTTGCACAGCACTACAAGAGCCCTTTCCTTTGGGGCTGCACTCATTAGCACTCATCCATCTGCTGGCCTGCTTGCAAGCTCCCCAGGGCCTATGACTTCATGCTGGCTTCCCCATTGACTGCTTGTTGTAAGAGAGTAGTCTTCCAAGATCACAAGTCATGGTCACATGAGGTCCTGACTTAAGGACCTGCAAACTTTGCTTAATCATGGCAACAAGGACTACCAAGATTACTATCACTAAGCAATGCAGTCACGTGACATCACACTTTATGACCACTTCACTTTCTGTTGGAAAGTCCAGTCCCAATTGCCTTTGTAACTTGAGGACTACCTGTGTCCCTGAGTAGCAGAAGGCCTGCTCCTTTTAAATCTGCTTCCCCCCCCCCCACAATATACTTCTTGATATGCTTCCAAAATTACTACCCTCACTTGTAGGTGACTGCTGCTTGTAAATTCAGAGATAAGAGCAAGTGCAAGGAACAGAAGCAGGGATGATAAAGGGTGCCTGTCTCCTTAGGAGATTTTTTATTCTACAGAGGCTTCTAGTTTTTCTGCTCCCACTATTTTTTTCTGTTCTGTAGCAAGCACAGAGCTTTTCCAGTTGCTTGGGTGGGCTTTCTCTAGCAGAAAAGCACAAGGGATAATAGAGCCTCAGGGCTAGAGAATGAGTGGTCCTGCATCAGAGCATCTGGAAACCTACTGGTCATTGATCTCCCTCAGGGGATTGTATTGCATTTTCTGACAGAAAACTCCATTTGCCTGTCAGATCAACTTCATTTAGCCTGCCTCATTGGAACAGAATCGGAACAGAGATAGAAACTCCATGTGATGACATGTCCTGAACAATTTTTTAATAGATCTCCATGGCCTGAGAGCAAGAACGGTATCTTAATAACGCTTAAGCAAATAACTGTCATACAAAGTTGATGAAATTGCTGCAAGTTATTTATGTGACTTCTGCAATAACAACTTGAGTGTTCTATCTTTGCAAACCAATGGAGTGGTGCTTTAAAACAAAATTTTGTTTCATGTACATTGGAAGCTTCAGATAGGTTTTATACAGGATGGTTAAAATTAAATCAGGAGTTGGAACTTACTCAGAGTTTGGTTTTACTCTGTAGTCCTATTTTGGGCCAACATTGGTAAGATTGTTAACGTTAATTTGGATGTATCACTATTTATTCAAGATGCTATGTTCGTCTTAGAACTGTAGATTTTAGGGGTCTGGGGTCTGGCTAAAAATATTATACAATACTTTCAGGGAAAATCTATAGCTGATTTGCAGCAATTTTATTTATTCTCTATCAATATTTGACAGAGGAGCAAGGAGGAACATCTTAATACAATAAAAAAAATTGAAATTCTGTTTGTACTGTATAAGAGGTTTTCTTAACATGAGGGTTGTAGATCTACCTGGACTGTAAGATCATTTTTTTACAGATAGAATTGCAACAGAGAGCAAGGGAAAAGGACTATGAAGAAGGAAAAAGTTGCAAGAATGCCAAGGGACTCAAATACTAGGCTAGAAAGAAAAGACAAATTGGCCTGTGGTTGTTATCACACTCTGTCTGCGTGGGAGGAAAGAGTGAAAAAAGTTTATTCCCTGTCAGTTTTTTTGCAAACTGCAGCATTTTGAAGCAAGTTTTTTCTTTTTCTTTTTTTCTTTTTCTTTGATTTCAGTAAATAAGAATAATTATGTACAAAATAAAACTCAAATTTCAGAAATTATGCAAAAGCAAGCAAGAACATCCTATTACAAATAGTGTTTCAAATTTTAAGTATTTTTGCTTATTTCCAATAAAACAGACTTATAAAGTTGTAAAGTTTTATCATTAATTTATTTGATATTTTGATTAAAATATGATTATTAAAAGTAATTGAAATATTTATTTTGGGTCCTAGTGAAATCATAATTTTATTCATGATTCATTTTATCATTTCAATGAATACATATCATTTTAGATATGTAATGTAATTACATATCCTGTAATGTAATTTACAGGATCCTTTTTTCTTTTCTTTTTCCTTCCTTCCTTTAATTTATTTTAAATTTATTATTATGATTTTTAATCTGAAGTTATATTTTTATTTACTCAGTAGTTTAGCATACTAAGTTTCATTTTAAAAATGTTTTTGTTTTATAGTCAAAGTCAAAAGTATGGAAGCTTTTCTAAATACTTGCACTTTTTAAAAAAGCAGCTGTATGATCTCATCTGCAAGTTTTAAATAAAATAGTTCTTCATCTTACAGGCTAGTATTTGGAGTTGGGCACTTGTTCTGCCACATATTTAACAGTTCATTTTGCAAATTCAGTCTTGCTAATAGTGTAAATTTATAACAACAACATTTTATGTTGCATTAATTTTTCTCATTCCCAGAGACAAACTTATACATTGACCAGTACTGCTAAAGTGCTGGACAGGTACTGACAAACCAGGACTATATGTGGATGTGAGAACTATAAATAATTTCAGGATCTCACTATGGAAGCCTGCTGGAGTATGCAATTCAGAAAATTAGAAGAAAACTGTAAAACCTTATTTGCTATAAGACTCGTTTCCATGTGGCCCAATAGCCCCTTCCCCACAATCATTTGAGTGATCATAGGCTAGCCTAGAAATATTTCTGAATTATTTTGGTATGTGATTAAATAGTCTCATAAAATGGATCTATATATTTTAGGTGTTCACCTTAAACCAGACATGTCAAACACAAGGCCTGGGGGCCAAATGCGGCCTGCGAAGTGGTTTCATGTGGCCCACGAAGCCATCCTGGAAACAGTAAGAGAACGGCCCCCTCTGCCTTGGCCCTGGCCCAGGCCAGCCGGGAGCCAATGTACAATTTTGTGGTGGCCATCTATGCTGAAATGCATTTAGTCTTAGCTCCATAAGCCCCCACTCTCTGCATGGCCTGAGAGGAACAGTGAGGCTTCTCTGGTGGACCGTTCCTTGGCACTTGCCCTGGTCCCATCCCCTTCTGCCAGAGACCCTCAGATCTGTCCCACTCCTGCCCAGGCCCCCAAAGGTGCCCTTGACACGAGCAGTGTAGAGCTGGCCACACCCACCCAGTAGGCCACACCCACTCCATCCACATCCACCCAGTAGGCCACACCCACCCGGCCCCCTGAGGGCAACTGCAATGCTGATGCGGCCCTCAATGAAATTGAGTTTGACACCCCTGCCTTAGTGTAGTCTGTTTCTATAAGCAATCAAACACATTGGTGTAGAACTTTGGATACAGAAACTTTTTCAGCATACACTTATGAACTTTACTAGCTGCCAATTCCCATTTCATAAATTCTCCCATAGCAGAGGAATTTGAATAATGAGAATGTATGAACTGGAACATTAAGAAGTTGCCCCAATAATTTATAACAAATGAGCAAGGGATTTTACAAGATTCTGTAATTTGCCAATGTTTTGTTTTTTTATAAATATATTCATCTTTGATGAAAAGTAGTAATAAAAGCATTATTTCAAATAAAATTCTTTATTATGCATCACATAATTCAGATATCCTGATTTTAAAATTTTTATACAATAAGAGTGTTTCTTTTTAGAGCACAGACTCTTCTAATTCAGTGAAGCACTAAAGTATTCTTATTTTCCTATAGTACAGCAAAATATATGTCAAGAAATTTCAGATGTAACTGGTAGAATCCATTATTTCAGCATATAATTTCACTTTGGTGTAACTTCACTAATCTTTGAGAATTGGTTGAATATTAACTTCAAAAGTACAGTAAAATATTTTCAAGTTATTTAAAATGTATAATAAGTTTGAAAATATAGTTTTATTATTTTGAATCTGTTCAGTTATTGATCTATAGAATTGCTTCTATGGAATTTTATTTCTTTATTTCTTTTTCTTTTTAGGTCAAGCAAATAAAATAGCTAAGGAAGCAGCCAACAGATGGACTGGTATGTCTGCATTACATTATTTTACACATTCTTCTGTGGACAAAAATAAATACATGGAAAAAACAATTTTTAATTTAAGATTTAAATTACTATTTTTACATAGAACTGACTTATTTGCCAGGCAATAGATTGCTGAAAACTCCAAAAATAACTATTACTGGTGAAGTTTGCTATTGGTCATAAATGCAAACATAAATATAATTTTTATGATTTCTGATTCAAATATTTCAATGTTTTTGTTCATTGTTAGATATACAGTAGACTCTCAGTTTTTGCTAGGTATCACTTCTTTTATTGTTTGGATGCTAAGATATACACACACTGAATGACAAGCTTCAACTAATCTACAAATAATGATGAATAATGGTGCAAACTAAGCAAATATTTGAATAAAAAGTAGTAAAATGTGTGTGTGTACATTAATCTGAAGTTACTTGAGGTTTTAAATTAGAGTGCACAGTAGTATATGAATCATGGTAATCCTACAAATTGATTTGGTCTTTGTCAGATTATTGTGAATGATGATATGAATGGTATATGATTTTATATTGTAATTACAGTTTCATCACATTATATCATATTCCACATTGGGACAATTTTCCAGGAAAGTCATGTGTAAACAAGTTCAAAATAATTAGTACATAATCATGTTTCAACATCAATTTTATCACAGAGAGGGAAGGATTGGTTTCTTTTTTAAAATTCCTGACAATTTTGGTTAAAATCTAGATAGAATCTAAATAAACAGAGGAAAAACTGGTGCCTACCAGTATCGAAACCTCCAGAGACATATGACTTTTCAAAATAACTCCTCAGTTACTAAGTGTGTATGTATGTCAAGTTCTAAGCTCAGTAGATTTTGTGCTGAACTATTTGCCCTGTTCCTATGGTGCAATCAATTGCTTTTTGGAAAACTATTACTACTGAAATATCTTATACAGGAAAGGGATTTCTTATCCTCATCTGTACATGAGAACTGGAAATTACAAAATAATCACTGTTAGATGATGCAACCCAAAAGGTGATTTATGTCTGAGGAGGGGCCTCAGGATGACAATTTGTAGATATGTTAATTAACTTTAAACTTTAAGGGTCTTTTACCATGATTATCATTATAAACACTTGAAGCCCTAATGTCCATTATTTTTCATCTACTTTATTTACAGATAATATATTTGCTGTAAAATCTTGGGCTAAACGGAAGTTTGGATTTGAAGATAACAAAATTGACAAAACATTTAGTATACCAGAAGATTTTGACTATATTGATTAAAAGTATTTAAATGGATGTCACATAACTTAATATTGTTCAAGATGCCTTTATTTTAAATTTCATTTCATTCCTACCATTACTTGTACTGTTAATAAAAACTGAAAACACTGAAGTAATTTTGTTTTCTTACACTTTGATCTTCCAGAAAATTGTCTCAAACAGAAAGGTTTTTTTACAGATTCTATGCTTTAAAAAATGGCTTTTCAATCTTTTCACCTATTGTATCACTTTTAGGATATGGCAATATCCGAGTACCACCAGTAAGGTGTGAAAAACATGATGATCAAAAAAAAAAAGGAAAAGGAAAAAAGTGATGAAGTATAGGTAGTCTTCAACTTACAACAGTTCACTTAGTGACTGTTCGAAGTTACAGTGGCACTGAAAAAAGTCTCCCCCCCCAAGCCACAGCCGAGCAAGGCACCTGCCTGCCCACCCGGCGGCGCTCTTCCTCCTGTCGGAGGTTTTCATTGTTGTGAGCATTTCTGTTGAGGATTGGCAGCAGGGGTCGGGTAAAGGGGTGTTTGGTTTTTATTCCCCCCATCTGCTGGGTGGTTGCAGCAGGTTTTAGTCACTTCACATGACCCTGGGATACTGTAACCATCATAAATATGAATTAGTTGCCAAGCATCTGAATGTAAATACAAGACCTTGGAGATGGTGCAACATTCCAGCTGATCGGCGCTTCTTCTGGGCTCAGCAGAAGCACCAGGATCAGTGCCAAGCTCCAGCTGGAGCCTGGCACTGATCCTGGTGCTTCCGCTGAGCCCTGACAGCCCTGCAGCTCCAGCCCTCTCTCGCTCAGGCTTGTGCGGTGCTGCCACCGGTTCAGCTCATTCCCCTCCCCTGCTACCACTTTTCTAGGATGGTCGCGTACCACCTGTCAGGTGCCAATGTACCACAGGTGGTACCCGTACCACTGGTTGAAAAGCCCTGCTTTAAAATCTGTGGTTTTAGTTGCATGATAAAAGTAACAAGCTAATCCTTTACAAAACAATGGAAGAGACAAGAAACTATTTTAATCCTCAGAATTATTTGAAAAATTAAAATGCATTAAAGGATTTTAATGATATGAAGGATTTTTTCCTGGAAGTTGAGTGGAATATATTATCTTGAGTATCTTTTCCACATATTTAATTCAAAAAAGCTAACTTCCGCTGCATAATTAAATAGACTGGTTTTATCAGCTTTCTTAAATTGAGGTGAAAAACTCTGAACTATTTTAAAAAGTAAAATCTAAAGGAAAAGGCAATTCATATAATTTAGTGGGGAAAAAAGAATACAATATTAATGAGCTTGCTTCTTATTACTGATGCTTGATAAGGAGCTTGCAGGTTTTAGTTCTTATTCTTCATTAGATCTCATAGCATTTATTAATGAAAGGATTCAAATATAAACTCTGGAAATTTTTAATATATGATTAAATTTAATGCAGCTTATTTTTTTTTCTATGAGCCTCTTCATTAACAGCAACTGCAGTAGCTCTACTCTGTCCCATTATCAACTTCATTAATTCTGTACTTTGTTTTGTTCTAGCTTATATTATTTCAATTCAGGTTCAATAAGCCACTTTAGACCCCTGCTGAAGTTAAAAGGCAAAATATAAATATTTTAATTAATAGTTTTCACACTATGTATTTTTCTTCTCCATGTCTCCCGGAATGCTTGTTTCAGAAATAACCAGTATAAGGAGGCAAATATATAGAAACACAAGCTTTTCTATGGTATACAAACATGAATACTGATAAAAATTGGTAATGATAAGAGCCGAGGTGGCGCAGCAGTTAGAGTGCAGTACTGCAGGCCACTTTAGCTGACTGTGTTCAGCAGGTCAGCGGTTCAAATCTTGCCGGCTTAAGGTTGACTCAGCCTTCCATCCTTCCGGGGTAGGTAAAATGAGGACCCAGATTGTTGGGAGCAATGTAAATATATATATATACATTGCTTACTGGTGTACACCGCTTAGAGAGTGCTTGCACTTAAAGCGGTATATAAGTCTCATAAATAAATAAATAAATGCTTCTCCAACTTCTCTAACTTTCTAGATTTTGGTCAAAAAACATACTTAGTATAATATATCCATATATATTTCTCTATGCATTTAGCCAATCTATTTTCACATATGAAATTGCTAAATGAGGTCTATTTATTCCATTATCACTCTTGTTGCCCAGATCGTCCCTTAGGACAATCCAAAATAAAGCATGTAATAGTTGTATAAATTGTGGGGTCCTTGATGCTCTCTGAGCTTGCTTGTTTTCTTGCAGACGTTTCATTACCCTGACTTGTAACATAATCTGTGCTAGTAAGGAGTGCTGTTTGCTGTCTGTTTATATTCTGGTGTCTTGCCTGTCTGGGTGGGTGGGGGCGGTCTTAGGGATTCTTTGGTTGGGTTATTTACTAATGGCTCTGTGGCAGTTCCAAGGAGGCGCCACACACATTTGCACTGCTCAGGTGATCCTGAAGACAGATAAGCCTCCAGGTAGCATTAACGACTCGCTAAAAGAATGCAAATGACCAGCTGTCTGCAAGGAATATAAATCTTCCCATTCCCACCATCCAGTCAGAGCTGAAGAAGCTTCTTGGAGGAGAAGCAAAACATTTTCAAAGAAAAACAAGAAAGTCCAGCTGCCTTGTGAAAAAGCATCTTTAGGATAACTATGACCTGGATGACTGAGAATCTCCATAGACTTCTAGGTTGGAGTTGCAGACAGCTTTGTTCATATTCATTAAAGTTCAAAAGAGAAGGACTTTCTGTAAATAGGACTAACGATAGCATAGCAGCCTGTATGTACTTAATCAGAGAATAGGTGTAAATGAATTTAACAGAACTAATGTTGAAGTTAGTATGCACAGCTTTATATTTGCAGAAGCCAGATTTCCAATAGGTCTGCTTGTTTGTCATGACTACGCTTTTCTTGTTTATGCATAGAGAGGATGGTTTACATGTGAGATAATGTTTGTATGTAGATGTGGACCAATTAATTTTGCCCATGGAATGTTTTATTAAATATTTATTATCATAAATTTGTTGATTTTGGAATGGGGCCCTTGCATATGTGTACATATTGTATTTATACATATTTATACATATTGTGTCATATGAATATATTAGTTGGGACAAAAGTATCTGATATTGATTCCAGTAATAGTTGACAACCATAGTTGACAATGAAAGAGAGCTGAGCAGCACTACAAATTTTTGCATGTATTTATAACCATTTTTCTGGAATCTTTTTCTTTTATTAATTTGCATTAAATTAGAATGGATTTTTATGACATTACCCAAACTTATTCACTTTGGTTTGCCTATTCCAAATATATATTTTTTGCAGTTTTCCTTACTATAATGTACTTTTGTATATCATTTTCTTAAACATGCATTATATGCAGACTTTTGCCTATTTTTAACTAATAATCTTTAACTTCAGATTCAAATACAAAATAAATTAATTTTGCCAGTTTCCTATATAATTGTTCTTAGACTTCAAGATTACTTTGTAGCAGGTCCAGGCATGTTATATGTCTAGTTTGGTCTTGATCTAAATTTACTTATCTAGCATAATGAACTTAATATGAGGAACTTGGCCTTTGATGGCTAGACATCGTGTGTTTAGATTTGTGTCAGCCTTAAAATTAGACTGTCTAACCTTTTCAAAACAAGTTACCAATACCATGGCACCTGAATAAACCAGTCATAACATTTCTAATGTGTGTGTGTGTTTAGGACAAAGTGAAATGTGTTATGAATAATACTGCATATACAAAAAATTAAGGGATTATGAAATGCAATTATTAACAAATATTGCCCTCTTATTTGTATTAAACATATGATATTTGCAAAGGAATTAATCTCCTGATAGTTTTCAAGGTATATTTTTAACACAAAGGCAACTAACAACTTCTGTAGCATAGATCAAATATCTTATTGAAGAAAAAGTACCTTGTTCATTGTAAGGTTTTTAAGTTAAGTCTGGTTGAGTGAAGAATTAAAGTAAATAAAGAGAATAAAGTAAAAGATAAGATTGTCCAGATAAATAGTAAAAGAAGATTGGATATAATGGTGAATTAAGACCATATTCACTGGGGCTATCTGAATGAAATATATTGGTCTACAGGTTTTACTCAGTAGGTGAACAAATGAAACAGGTTCAAAAAGTATAGTAAAACTATTATTTGATGGCTAACCACTAAATGAGTAGGAACTTTTGTGAAATATGTGACTCATAGAATGTAAGAGATCAAAAGGTTTGTAGATTATTTAATCCAACTACTTCTCAATGCAGAAACTACCATAACAGCTTTGAATTTCATTTTGTTAAATAGGGCCCAGTGTTCTTGACCCTGTCTTCTGGAGTGTTGGCTATTCCTGCCAGCTTAGTGTTATCTGAAAATTTGATGCCTTCCCCTTCTATCTCCTTGTCTAAATCATTGATGAAAGTATTGAAGAGTACTGGACCTAAGACAGAGCCCTGGTATACCCCACTGCATACTGTATTTCCTCCATGTAGATGCAGTTCCATTAAGGACTACACAAAGAGTACGGTTGGTCAGCCAGTTACTGGTGGTAATGTTGTCTAACCCACATTTTTCTAACTTATCAAGTAGTAGGTCTACTTTATCAAATGCCTTACTGAAGTCCAGGTATACCATATCCACAGCATTTTGCTGGTCCACTAATTTGTCAAAGAATGCAATAAGATTTGTCTGGCATGATCTGTTTTTGACAAACCCGTGTTGGCTTCTGGTTGTGACTTGGGTTGCCTCTAGGTGTTCGTAGATTCATTGCTTATCTTTTCCAGAACCTTCGCAGGTATTGATGTCGGGCTGATTGGTCTCTAATTTCCTGGATCCATTTTTTTTTCTTTTTTGAAAATGGAAACTACATCAGCCTTTTTCCAGTCATCTTATAGTTCCTGGTGCTCCAGGTTCTTTGAAAGATATAGTTTAGTAGTTGTGTGATCATGTCTGCCAGATCCTTCAGAACCTTGGGGTGTGATCCATCTTGTCCTGTGATTTGAACTCGTCTAGAGTGGATAGGTGGTCTCTTACCATTTTCTTCTTATTTTGACTTGCATTTCTAATCTGCATTTACAGGTCAGACTATTTTTTCTTTTGTGCAAAGGTAGATGAAGAAAATGAGTTAACCAATTCATCTACTAATATACATGCCAAATAAAATATGATGTTAGGGTCATGCGTCCCCCAAGGCCAACTCTATGTACATAAATACATTTATGTGACCAATATGGTCCTTGGTGGACTTAATGACAAAGTAAAAAAAAAAAATTGAGGCAAGATTCATATTTTATTATAGAAGATTCTTAAAGTGAATATAAAAATCAAACTACAGAGTTTTCCTTAAGCCTTAATGGACAAAGAACTTGAAAAAAAATTCTAGAACTTTGTTGTTACAGAGTTGACAGCAGCAAGAATGCTTTAAGCACAAAAATAGAAAGATACTTTAATTCCTACAATGGATGACTGGCTGGAACTAGCAGAGATGGCTAAATTGACTGCTTTAATCAAAGAAAAGAACACATTCAACTTTGTTTCTACTTGGAAACATTTCTGGATTTTGTGCTTGAGGTGGAAAAAAATGAATCTTTTTTTGACTCTTTTGTTGATTACATAAGTTTGTAATAGAAATGGCTAGTATAAATTAAGTATGTAAAAGTAAAAAGTTGAGGTTGTAATCCAGGGGTGTCAAACTCAATTTCATCCAGGGCCGCATCAACATTGTGGTTGCCCTTGGGGGGGGGGTCGGGGGTGTGTGGCCAGGGTGGTTGTAGCCTAATGGGTGGGCGTGGATGGAGTAGGTGTGGCCTGCTAGGTGGGCGTCGCCAGCTCTACATCGTTCACGTCAAGGGTGCCTGTGGGGGCCTGGGCAAGAGTGGGACAGATCTGAGGGTCTCTGGCAGAAGGGGGTGGGACCAGGGTAAGTGCCAAGGCAGGGTCCATTTCTTCATTCCTCACAAAGGGTGACACCTCCCCAGCATGCACCCAGGGGGCGGGGCCGACACAGCAAGGGCTGGTTCCTCACTGTTTCCAGACGGCCTTGTGGCGCTAAAACTGAATGCGTTTCAGCATAGATGGCCACCACAAAATTGTACATTGGCTCCCAGGCCGGCTGGCTCCCAACCAGCCTGGGCCAGGGCCAAGGCAGCGGGGGCTGTTCCCTCACTGTTTCCAGGATGGCTTCGCGGGCCACATGAAACCACTTCACGGGCTGCATCTGGCCCCCGGGCCTTGTGTTTGACATGTCTGCTGTAATCTGTATCTTATTTTATTGCACTAAAAAGAATTAGAAGTCAATGTGCTTTTCTCCAGCAGGATGGCTGTAGAGTCCAATGGATGGGTTCTATGACAGCCTTCCTGCCCGGCAGACTGGGTAAAAACTTTGGCCACACCCTTCCCTTGGGCGTGACCCCAGTTTTGACTCAGTCTCGAAGCCCGTTAGCAACTAGAAATTTAGCTCCTGACAAAAAGATTCTCAATTAGGCCTAAAACTCTCTTCTCTCTCTACCAAATTCCCAATTTAATTAGCAAACTCACAGGGAGGCGTTTTTTTCCTTCAGCCTTGGCTCAGGGCTCCGAGCAGCAGACGGATCGCCGTTCCGGCAGGCGTCGCCTTGAGGAGGTGGTGAGAGTATCAAAATATATATATATATATGTATATATACATACATACATACATACATACATATATACATATATATATATATATATATATATATATATATATATGTGTGTGTGTGTGTGTGTGTGTGTGTGTGTGTGTGTGTGTGTGTTTTCTGAGGTTTTCGCGGGTATATGTATGTAGGTCTTTGGTTGTTCGGGTTTTCTCCCGCGTAAAATTGGATTCCATAGAAATAAGATTACAAACCTAATCCAAAAAGAAACCCCCACTAAAATCCAAGACAAAGAACAAGAAAACGGCAAAGCCCTCCTCCCATACATAAAAGGCACCACAGACAGAATCAGTAAGATCCTCCATAAACACAACATCAAAACAGCATTCTGCACAAACAGACAAATATCCACCATCCTTAGAAACCCCAAAGATAAAATTGAATTAGAAAATCAAGGAGTATACGAAATCCCATGCACCACTTGTCCCACCACATAAATCGGACAAACCAACAGAAGAATAAGTGCACGCATTGAAGAACATAAGAACTCAGTCAAAAAAGAGGAACCAACATCTTCCCTGGTCCAACACCTTAAAGCCACAGGACATGAAATTGACTTTAAAAATACCAGAACCATTGCCAAAAGTGAACAATTTAATAACAGAATAATCAGAGAAGCCATCGAGATAGAAAAACGCCCACACAGCATGAACAAGTGAGATGATACCTCCCGCCTACCAGCCATTTGGAAACCCGCCCTTATTGACAAACGACTCCCTAACACAAAAAATGATACCAGACCCACACTCACAAAAACCACACAGGATGTCACCACCACACATCCACGCAAAAAAACCCCCAAAGCCACAACCATGATGAGGCACGACCACAAACCAGAAGCCAGACCACAGCTGCATCATTAGCCACTTTAAACCCCTCCAATCCATACATGAAGCAAACTGACACCCTCCATGAAAAGGAGGCACGACCACGAACGCGAAGCCAAAAAATAACAAGGCAGCCCAAAATCTTAAACCCCTCTGCAACTCAGACTAACCTGAGCACAATCAAACAGAACACTCCCCCAGCCAATCAGAGCACAGCCAAGCCCCTAACCATTCAGAACACACCTCCAACCAATCAGAACACAGCCAAGCTCCCACCCAATCAGTTCATACCCCCACTGGCAGTTAAAAGGAAGAAACAGCTAAGACCACACATTGCTGCTCAAAGCACGAAGCTGAAAACACCAGCCTGAAGATGACGAATGGGACTTCGTCGAAACGTCGCCAAGACACTTCCAATTTTACGCGGGAGAAAACCCGAACAACCAAAGACCAAAGACCTACATATATATATATATATATATATATATATATATATATATATATATATATAATAAATAGCCGAGAGAGAAGCTGCGAGAGGCAGTGGAGAAGCGCCGCTGACCTATATTTCCAGGATCAGCTGGGGCGTGCAAAACCGAAGCCCCAGGATAGCGAGAACCGCGTCGCCCAGGATTAGGGAAGTTATCAGCAAACTGCAACTCTGCCATTGCACTAAATTCTCTGGGGAAGCGCGGTCCGTTCCGGGGGGCTCGTTAAAGCCTCTTACAACCAACTTCTGCCGCCCCCAAAGCCTCCCCAGCCAGCGGAGCGACCGTTGGAGCCAGACCCGCCATTTTGAGCGGTGGAGCAACTGTTGGAACCAAATCCGCCATTTTGAGCCTCGTGGTTCTCCTTGGCAGTGAGTGGGAAGGCGTGGCCTCTACCAAAACTCCATTTTGGGTGGCCTTTTCGCATAGCCTCCATCTTAGGTGCCCATATACTTGGAGATTTCCACAGAAGGAGGGACAGAGAGAGAGAGGGCGAGGAGAAAGAGCGAATAAGAGAGTTTATTAGCACCCAGTGGACTGTCTTTACAGCCACATAGTGGGGAATACATAGTCACAAGGCCATCAGACCATTGCAATTGCCCTGGGCGAAGGAGAGGGAGGAAATAAATTGAATTGGTCCACTGTTCCTCAGAGTGACCTTTAGTCACTGCCCCACAGGATCCTCCTGCAAGGGACCTGTCTGTCTGGCCATTGTTCGTCTCCTCTGTGCAGAATAAGCCGTTAGGCTTTAACTACCTGCAACTGATCTGCGTAGAATTGATTCCCCACCCCAGGTATTGCCTACTCGGGATACCTGGTCACAATGGCAGACAATGTCTCGCATTCAGCTATGCAAGGCCCCCAATTGCCCCCCCCCACAACAACAAAAACGCAGATCCTCAGAATCTGAGGTGGGGGGGAAGAAGAAGGCTAAAACAAAGCACCTGATTCAAAGGGGCCCATCCAAAACAGCTGATCGAGAGGCCTCGAGGAGACATTTGGCTCTAGAAAAACAATTTGCCAGGGCCCAGAAAACCAGTTCCAATGGGACAAGCATGGTTTCGCCTGTCCCATTGGTGGCCCCTAATACAGAACCTACTTCCTAGGAAGTTCTCAGAACCTGGTCTCCTCTGGGGGAAACCGAACAGTTGGATTCCTCCCACTCCTCGTCACCTGCCTCCTCACCAGACCATACTCCCATTGTGGCTGCGTCCACGGACAAAGCCCAGGAGGACATATGGTCTGCCCAATTTCAGGCGTTCATGCAGGATGCCTTTTCCCAGTTTATGGCCTCTAAGGGCGAAGTAGCATTTCAACCATCTCATAAGGGACGAAACAAGGCTCCGGCTACAAACATTTCTGAAACTTCCTCTCAAATAGGAGAGGGAGAATTATTAGACCTGGACATGTCGGACATGCCCCTTTCGGAGGATGAAGGGACCGCTCCTGAGCAGACAACAACCTCTGGCCTCTTTGATCCAGCTCTTCTTAAATCACTTTTGATAAAGGCAGTCTCTACGGTCAACTTGACCTCAGTTCAGGAGGAAACTCCTTCCACAAGCAAGGAGGCAAACCCTCTCTTTGCCAAGAAAGTTCCACAGGACAAGTATATTCCTTGCCCTGAGGTTTTCCGCACCACGGTAGAGGAGCAGTGGGGTTCCTTAGCAACGCCACCCGCACCTAACAGCGTGGAAAGGAAGCTATTCAATGTGTCTCCTTCCTTTTCGGGCATGCTAGAGGTCCCCACAGTAGATAGTCCCCTGATCTCATTATTCTCTACTTCTGCGATTCCAGGAGACATGGCGGAGGCCTTGAAACCAGAGGAAAAGAAATTTGAACACTCCCTCCGTCGTTCACACATGGCCACAGCCTGGGCGGCCAAAGCAGCAACATCATAGTCATTCTTCGCCAGGGCCTGTATCATGTGGCTTCGCGAGCTACAAACCACTGTACCTCCAGACCAGGTCAGATCTCACCAAACTTTGGCCAAGATACTGGCCGCCTCACAATTTATGGCTGACGCCTCACTTCACGCAACCAAGTATGCAGCAAAATCAATTGCGGCCACAGTAGCCTCTCGCAGATTACTGTGGCTTAAAAATTGGAAGACAGACCTAAAGGCCAAATGGCGTCTATCCACATCTAAGTACAGTGGGTCACTCTTGTTTGGATCCATTTTGGATCCACATGTGAGTGAGAGTAGGGACAAAAGGAAAATTCTAGTCCATCCATCAAAGAAATTAGACAGGAGAGGTGCTCAGGAATTCCGGAGACAAGGTTTCCGTCCAGGCAGGTCCTGGGACTGGAGACAGCCCTTTCGATCAGGGCAATCCTGGGACTGGTCTAGAGGCTCACGATCCTTCTATGCAAGACAGGATCGCTCCCAGGATCGCCCAAACATGGGAGCCAGAGGCCAATTCCAATCCAGGCGTCCCTTTAGAGGATTGGGAGGCCGACCCTTTAAACGCTCCAAGTGACGCCATGCAGGACACTCCCATAGGAGGTCGGTTAGGGAATTTCATTGAGGTCTGGGAACAGACTACGACCGACGCCTGGGTATTGGAAACAATCAGACATGGCCTAACATTAGATTTTTGCTCTCCCCCACCAGACCGATTCATCAGATGCCCCATTTCCAGAAGGACACACAAGGCAAGGTTGGTAACCTCGGCCATTGCACACCTCTTGTCAATTCAGGCAATAGAAAGGGTACCAAAGGAAGAGGAAGGAAGAGGATTCTACTCCATCCTCTTCGTGATCCCAAAGACATCAGGAGGGTGGAGAGCGATACTGGACCTAAAAGGCCTGAATTATTATGTAACCTACAGGAGGTTCAAAATGCAATCCCTAAAATCCATCCTAGCCAGTGTCGGGAAGGGCGACCTCCTATCCTCATTAGATCTCATGGAGGCGTACCTGCATATTCCCATCCACCCCAAATACCGTAAATTCCTCAGATTTACCTACGCACACCGGCATTACCAGTACAGGGCCCTACCCTTCGGACTCTCCTCATCCCCAAGGGTATTTACCAAAATCCTAGCAGCAATAGCGGCCCATCTCAGGTCGATGCCAGTGCGTGTTCAGTTTTATCTGGACGACATCTTGATTCAGTCCAGCTCACACGAGCAAGCAAAATTAGACCTTCAGACCATAATCCGCATTCTACAGGATCACGGATTCTCAGTCAATCTAGAAAAGAGCCATCTCACTCCAAGGAAGCTCCAGCATTTGGGAGCGGTGATAGACTCATCCCAGTGCAGGGTATACCTTTCCCAGGAGCGTCGAAGCAGCATTTTGAAGCTGGTTCATCAACTTCAGAGAGACAAGAGAGTACCTTTGATTCAGCTCTCGAAGCTCCTGGGGAAAATGATATCTTGCATGGGCATTGTCCCATGGGCAAGACTCCACTCAAGGGAGTTGCAGTGGTTCCTTCTCCCCTATCAGAGGAGGAACCTCAGTACCTCCAGCAGGAAGGTCTTGGTACCAAATCAATTACTAAGGTCACTAAATTGGTGGATATCGCCCATGATGCTCAAGGGAAGCATATTCAGGGAACCAAACCGGCTCACGCTCACGACAGATGTGAGCCTATTCAGATGGGGAGCCCATCTGGGAACCCAGATAGCGCAGGGCCAGTGGAATCAGTCGGACCTCACTCACAGCATCAATTGGCTGGAACTTCGGGCCATTCACCTGGCCCTACGTCAATTCTCCCACCTAGTAACGGGAAGGCACGTTCTCGTTCTAACCGACAACGTAGCAGCAAAGGCCCATGTCAACAAGGAGGGAGGAACACGATCCGTGGAACTGATGCAGGAGGCATCAGCTCTGGTTCGGTGGGCGGAAGCAAAATTGGGTTCCTTCAGAGCGGAATACATCTCAGGGGAGGCAAATTTCCAGGCAGACTCCCTGAGCAGAGCCAAGGTGGATCAGTCGGAATGGCGTCTAGATCCGGCTCTGTTCGAGGAGATCTCCCGGAGGTTCGGACAACCGCACCTGGACCTATTTGCCACTCCGGGGAACACGCAACTACCCAGGTTCTTCTCCAGATTCCCGACTCCGGGATCGGAGGGAACGGACGCTCTCAGGTGTCGGTGGCCGGTGCAACTCCTGTACGCCTTTCCACCACTCCCATTAATTCCGGCAACCATACGCAAGTTGATCCTGGAAGGTGCAGAAGCACTCTTGATTGCTCCACACTGGCCACGGCGTCCGTGGTTTGCCGACCTTGTGGACCTCTCAATATCACCCCCGTGGAAGATTCTTCCGGACCGAGTGAGACTCAGTCAGGGCAAGCTTCTACATCCAGACCCTCAATGGCTACAACTAGCCGCTTGGCATTTGAGCGGCAGAGTTTAACCATGCAATCCTATTCCTCAGGGGTGATATCGATCATTCAAGCATCAAGACGACCTTCCACAAACAGGATCTACGACGCTACATGGAAGGGGTTCTGCAGGTGGTGCTCTCTACATCACCTAGATCCAATTTCGGTGAATATTCCCAATATCTTAGACTACCTATTAGAAGGTCTTAATAAGGGCCTTTCAGTCAACACCATTCGTAGGCAGGTAGCAGCCCTCTCAACTGTCCTTTCCTGTGACAATTCAACTTCTCTGTCGCAACATCCGGCGATTAGCGCCTTTTTAAAGGGAGCAGTCAATACTAAGCCTCCTGTTATACACAGATATCCTTCTTGGAACTTGTCTAAAGTTCTTCAAGCCTTGACAGCTGCACCCTTTGAGCCTCTCGACTCATGCTCTCTCCATCACCTATCATTAAAGGTAGCCTTTCTAGTGGCTATCACTTCAGCGAGAAAAATCTCTGAACTAGCAGCACTATCAGTCAAGAAGGATCTCTGTACCTTCTTCAAGGACAAGGTGATCCTCAGACCGGACCCTGCATTCATTCCGAAGGTAAACAGCATCTTCCACAGATCTCAGGAACTGACCCTTCCTGATTTCTGTCCGAATCCCAGACATAGGCTAGAACACAGATGGCACAAACTAGATGTGCGTAGAGCGCTCTGTTACTACGTAAAGCTCACTTCGTCTTTCCGTAAGACGGAAACTCTATTTGTTTCCTTCCAACCATCGACTAAGGGGAAGAAGGTATCATCTTCTACCATAGGAAGGTGGATCAGAGCTTGTATAGCCCAAGCCTACGTCTCTCAAGCAATTCCAGTACCACCACATGTAACTGCTCATTCAACGCATAGCGCGGCCACATCAGCAGCGTGGTCCACACAAGCCTCGGTGGAAGAGATCTGTAAGGCTGCAACTTGGTCTTCTCCCTCTGTATTTGTCAGACATTACCGTTTAGACTACTTTGCGGCGGCGGATGCCGCCTTTGGAAGAAGAGTGCTACAGCAAGTTGTCTCTGCTCAGGATCCAGGGGCCTAGACACTCCCTCCCAGGGGGACATGAGGGCTTTGGTATGTCCCATCCATTGGACTCTACAACCATCCTGCTGGAGAAGGGGCGTTGTCTTACCTGAACGCCTTTTCTCAGCAGGATGATGTAGAGTCCAAGCCCCCCCAGGTATTAGGTCTAGGCAGGCATTGGACAAGGAGCTACTATATTGAATTCAACAAACAGATCTCGCCTCAGTCAAAACTGGGGTCACGCCCAAGGGAAGGGTGTGGCCAAAGTTTTTACCCAGTCTGCCGGGCAGGAAGGCTGTCATAGAACCCATCCATTGGACTCTACATCATCCTGCTGAGAAAGGCATTCAGGTAAGACAACGCCCCTTTTCATCTTTCCCCTATACTTATTTCTTGTCCCTTTTTCCTCCCCCATTTTTCCACTATTTTCATTTTTATTTGAATTTTATATCTTAATAAACTTAATAAAATTACTTAAAAAAATCTTCCTGAACAATGTTTATGTTAAGGACAGTACATTCTGACTTGGAATAAAAATTTTATTGGTTTTAAATCTCCCTTTTAAAAATAAATATGGTAAATTAGGAAAATTAACCAAATGTTTATGGACTTATTTACTATAGTAAATGCAATATTAAAACTGATAGCATATTAACAAGTTATAAAGTTTTGAAATAATTTAGTTAGAGCTAAGGTTAACCCAGTCTTTGGTGCCAATGGGACAATCCGGAACTTCAAGTTATGGTTGATTATGGTCACAAAGTGGTTGCCATGATGGGTAAGACTAGTCATAAAACCTCCATGTTTCCCAAAGGATAACTGGTAAGAGTGCTTCCTACCAATCCAAGCTTGTCAAAATTATTTCCCTCACATTTGTTTTTCCCTTATTTCCTGGGCATGTGGATACTCACAGTGTTAGCATGCAGTCAGCCAGTTACCTATGAATTTTGGGACTGGCACGTGTAAGGGTGTCTCCACATTAAATAGTAACCTTTTCTTGGCTGTAAGAATGGGCTTGTGTGATACCATCAATGGTGCCACTTCATTTTTATTTTCTGCAAGCAAGATCCTCTTTTTTTCCCTTATACTAAACGCATTGTGCACTTACTGTAGAAACTTCAAGCAGAAGTTGGTTGAGAGGGTTACAATTTCAAGGATATGCAAGAGACTTTTTAAAGCATGAGTTTGGACTACTCAGTTGCTAAGATATACATCATCAGTTACATTGCAACCATTGTGTACAAAGTATGAATCAATATTTTATTGAGAGAAGGATTATATTAAGTGTGGAAGGTTCATTCAACATAGAGACACACCTACATCTTTTGCAGATTCACCCAATGTTGTATATTTTGAGGGTATGAAATAGATAAGGTAATCACTTTGCACATAGATAGTGTAATTTCTATAGTATGAGTTAGCACTGGAAGCATAACAATGAAGTATGGACTAGATTTACAGTATGTAATACATATAAACTAGTATTAGCTATTTCATAGTGTTCTAGTCCAGAATGTCATGCTTTGTTACAAATTATCTTACTATTTCATTAGTGAGATGATTCATAGATCTATCAGTGATGAGCTAATAATCACCTTTTAGCAGGAGTAATTAAGACTCAAATGTCTGGTTCATATAAATATCAACTGTACAGTTTAGCTACCATCCATCTTTCAGCATGTTTTGAATCAGTGGCTGCCAAAGTTTTGAAAATTTAAAGGCTATTTTGGTGATACCTTAAGAAATGACAAAGATTTTGGAAACAGGTCCACGGAGGCTGCCTCATTTTCAAGATAAACTCTGTGTGTGTGTGTGTGTGTGTGTGTGTGTGTGTGTGTGTGTGTGTATGCGCGCGCGTGCGTTTGATCATCCAAAAGAAATCTCAAAAGAAAAATCAGGCACTGTTTTTTTTCTGAAATGTTCAGAAGTCTATTTTTAGCACTATTGATATATGATAAAGGCTTCTGGTGCACTTTACATGCTTTCCATTATGAAGTTATTTGTATTCAGTATTCCTTGCCTATAGTAATCAATAAGTTAAATAAGCAATAAATAAACAGGTCTACTATGCAATGATCCACATTAAAAAGCAGGATATTTCAAACCACTCTATAGTGGTTCAGTTTGGTTCTGATGGAAATCATGAATAGTGTCCAACATGGCATGGTCAACTTTTTGTGGGACAATTCACCATGGGACAAGAGTTATACCAATATCAAAGACTAATATCAAAGAATGGTGGAATAGAATCATTAAAGAAAGAATGCAAAAGGAGGAACAAAATGAAATGTGAATGACAAAAAATAAAATAATGTTTAAATTATTTTAAATAATTAAATTGAATTGTTGAATTGTCCTGTGGCAAGTTGTCCCTTGATGAGTTGGCCGTAGCAAGTTGGCCACATGAGTTGGCTGTGGTGAATTGGCCATGGTGAGTTGTACCATTCTGGTTTTCATCTAACTCTAGCAGAGTTGGTCTCTAATGAACCATAAATGACTCCAAACATACGTTGTATTGGAGACGATGACTTAGAAAGCAGTTCTAGTATGGAGCTGTTTTCAAACTTTCTTTAAACAGAGAGATAACACTGCAAAAATCTGATGCCCCAAGTCAGTAGCATGTGAGCAATGTGTTCTTCCATAGCATCCCCTCCAAAACATTAGATTAGAAAAGTGCTCCAATATCTCTAGAATAGTTCTATGAAGCTCCCTCACAAAATGTATGCATACTTATATGCATGCATATTTTCAAGGAGTAGGACAAAATTAAGATTTTTCAAGGAGTAGGACAAAATTTAAAAAAATCTTATTAATGTCATCATGTGTTAATATTTTCTTTCAATTTCCCATTTCCAGCAGTGACTGTAAGATATTCTCCTGTTTGGAACGGGTTCTGTCCACACTGATCTCATAGGACTTTATATCCCAGAGTATTCATCTCTTATCTTCTAATAATCCTGCCTGGGTTTCAACCTAATCTACTGCACGACTGGATAGAAACCCACATTCTTGGAAGCTGAAAATGCCTATGCTTTTTAAAACAAAAACACTTTTTTTCAACAGGAAGGAAGTCCAAATTTGGGCAGTATGTCATTTGACCAGTTTGAAAATTTGTACCTCCTGTTCAAGGAGTCAGAATTTACCAAGCTAACTGTTGGCAGTGCTTTTCAAAAACAAAAGTGAACTGCATATTCTTTATATTTATCTTATCCTTGCAGTTTTATATGTGAATATATGTCTGAGCATACATGTTTCATTTTCATTTGTTAGAAAGACAGTTACAGATGAAACATTCCTTGATTTAAATAGCTTGGATTTGATTGTAAAAACATTTTCCAGAATTTTTATTTTTTTATCTCTTAAATGTCTATGGAGATTTTCAGTCATCCAGGTCATAGTTGTTCCGAAGATGTTTTTTTCAAAAGGCAACTGGGCTTTCTTTGTTTTTTTTTTGCTTGAAAACATTTCACTTCTCAGAGCAAGTAGTCTATTAGAATTCACATTTTTATTATGCCTGGTACGTTTAAGAGATAAGCTAAAAGTGTTTTTTAAAAGGCAAATGGACTTTGTTTTTTCCTTAAAGATATTTCACTTCTTAAGCTTCTTGGATAAGAAGTGAAATATCTTTAAGGAAAAAACAAAGTCCATTTGCCTTTTAAAAAACACTTTTAGCTTATCTCTTAAACTACCAGGCATAATAAAAATGTGAATTCTAATAGACTACTTGCTCTTTCAAAAAGAGAGAGATTACCTATTATCTTTTTGCTTACTGTATTACTAGACATGCTGTATTCTTTTTATTTTGTAAAAGATTTTTTTATTTTCAATTTTTCATTACATTCATAAAAAGTACTTCAGATAAAGAATAAAGTAAATTTATACACACAACTTTCGGTATTGCTCACCCATTTCCCCCAAACCGCATCCACCCTCTAACCTCTTCTCTCACTTCCCTCTTTCCCTCTTCTTCCTCACTCTCCCCCTCTCCTACTTCTCCTCAACTTTCCTACTTACTTCTCCTCTTCCTCCTATCTTCTCACTCCAGATGCGATCCCGGGGAAATGCCCGAGCAATTCCTCTCTCCAAGTTAAAACATCAACATTATATACAAAAAACCCCAACTATTTCTACTTATCTGACCTATTTAACCTCCAACCCATCCTCCCCCTGCCCCCCTCCCCCTGCCCCCCTCTCCCCCAACTTCCAGAGCCAAGTACAGGGTTATACAAACATATTAAACATAATCTACTTAAGTTTACTAATTATACAATAACCAAAATCATACTAACCCTTAACTCTCTTCAAACTTTAAGTATTCTGTTGTATGAAATTAAAAGACCTGATGGAACATAGTTTTTGGCAAGAGATTTTTTTTTAATTTAATGAAAGTAATTTACAGAGCAATGCATGCTTTAAAAATGAATCAGAAGGACAAGTGTGAGCAGAGCACTTCCCGCTATTAATTAAAATAGCTATGAAAGCCTGACCCAAAAAAGGTCACTATTTTAAATATCACACTGAAAATATGCTGCTTTAATAATGTGAATCATTAAAACGGTCTTTCAAATACGTCTGAAAAATGATGCATATATTGTGATGAGTAGAAGATACGAGTTGGGCTTGCATGAAGTCTGAAATACTTCAATGGACATTTTTCAAAGTATGGACAGGCCTAATAAAATACTATTGTGATTTCATGCTGTTTCAGGTTAGTGAGAATCAAATACATAGAAGAGAGTTGCCATTTAACGTACTCTGGATAGCACTGTTTCAGTCTTGATTATTGTTATTCATACAGAATGTGGGATTTTAGAGTATTTTACTTGATACTTTACAACAGGGCTTTTCAACCTTTTCACCGATTGTACCACTTTTAGGATATGGCAATATTCGAATACCACTTAGCAAGGTGTCAAAAACTTGATGACCCCCCCCCAAAAAAAAACTATTCAAAGTTGCAATTGCACTGAAATTACTTAAGACCGTTTTCACACCTATGACCATTGCAGTATGCCCAGGGTCATGTGATTTATGTTGGCAACTGATTCATATTTATGATGGTCCCAGTGTCCCAGGGTCATGTGATCCCCTTCCGCAACCTTTTGACAAGCAAAGTCAATGGCAGAGCTGCTGGTGACCAAGTGCTAAGGCGGGACTTCCTTCCTCCCTGCCTCCCTCTTTCTCATTTCCATCTCCTTCTGAAGGAAGAATTTGAAGCCCCCCCCATATTTTCCCTCTTCCATATATTTATCAAACAAGGAAAGCCTCCAGAGACAGAAAAGACAAGCCGCTGAGGGAACTAGCTTAAAAAGGTGCATTCCCCTTTAAGAATTAGCTACTGGCTAGAAAGGAAAGTTAAGGAGCTGGCAGTGGGCATTTAAGGAAGAAAAAAAATGTAGTAAGTACTGACTGCCATCTAAGGCAGCCTCCCCAAATGGCTCCATTCATAAGTAAAGGAATGCTACAGGTAAAATCCATTCAGGAGAAAAATACTTCAAAATCCCTTGCAGCAAAACTTATAGCTAACAATAGCAGAGCAATAGAATCTAATATGAGACATCAGCCAAATAGAAATTGCCAAACACTCCTTAAGAACACAAAGCCCACATTGCACAAATCCCAGAACTTCAAAGTCACAAAAGCACATAAGAATCCTTCCACTCTCCCAGTTTGTTGTTCAGCTAAAATGGCACTTCCTTCTGCCTTTAAATGGAGCTTTGTTTCTTCTGGTCTATTTTTTCTTTTCTCTTAAAGGTATAGCCTCCCAGCTGGAAAGCAAGCCCTGGGCTTTTCCTTCCAACTCCCTCCCTCCTGCTCCTACCTTCCCTCTTTCTCATTGCCATCACCTCCCTCCCTCTCTCCCTGCTCACCTCCAGCCGATGCTGCCTTTTTTCAATACTTGTGTAGGGCGACCCCTCCCCCACTGCATTTCTTGCCTGTTTGTTGCTGCCAGCACAGATGGCTGCCACAGAAGTTGTAGATCGGCTCATGGCCAGCCTGCTTGATTTCCTCTCCTCTCACCCCACCCTCCTTCTTTCCCTTCAGTGCAACTACATTGGACTCCACCTCCTCCCAAGGCTGAGCCTTTCTCTCTCCCTCTCCCGCCCAAGCTGCCTCCTTTTATAGCCTCTCCTTTCTCTGCCCCCTCCTCCTCTTTTCTCTTCCCGGTGAGCCGGAAGTGAGTGTGGGGCCTTTGCCTCACCCCAGCCACTCTGCAGCTCCGGAAGACTCTCTCACAGTAAGTCCTGCGCTATGCTGGCTTGTTCCCTCCGCCACTACACTTGGCTGGGCAGGGCCGCGTACCACCTGCCATGTGCTAATGTACCATAGGTGGTACATGTACCACCGGTTGAAAAGCCCTGCTTTACAATATCACCAATATGTAATTGTATTCTAGAAAAAGTAGAGCATCCTGCTTGCCTAGTTATGTCAGAATTATCAGATTAAAATATTGCTCCCATAAGACTGTGTCACTGAATTGCCATGTAGAAAGCAAGTAAACAGCATCTGCTGGAACAGTCTATGGGCTTGCTTGGGAGTGAGGGATTTTTTAAAACTTTTGGTGGATCATAATTGAGTTCTTCTGCAGTGGTAGTGCTGCTTTTGTATTTGGGATTGGTATTTTTGTTTTTTTAATGGAATTTTTTTAATGACATAAAGTATTATGGATGTTAATTAAAATATAGAATAGACACACATTGGCAAGGACAATCATTTTTATAAACATGCTTATTACTGGAGAGATGATGTATTGTACGTCATGCAAAGATCCGAAGCTATGAAGAACAGGTAGGCTTTGGTATATAAGTATATAAGTAAAGGAACCTGCCATAAAACGGTTTGTTTTATGATCATAAGATGAATCAATCATGTGACTAATTTATGACCTTCTATGGCAATTGTTAAGCAAACGCCATTGGTGTGGTTTGCCAAAAACTGGAAATGCTGGTATTTGGCAAAACCATAATAAAATGTGGTCATGTTAACTGTGGGGTGCTGAAAACAGCTGTAAATGCAATTGTGTTGCCAAATGTCTGAAGTTTGGTTATATAGTTGCAGAGGCAGCCCAATAATTGGAATTTCAAATCTGGGTTGCATATGCCCTTTTTTGTAACTTTGAATGGTCACTAAGTGACTGGTTGTAAATTGAGGACTAGCTAATGATAGGTTAGGGGTGGGGACAGTCTGGTTCAAGTCCATTTTCAACCATGAAAGCTCCTTTCTAGCTAACATTGGCCAGTACAACATGCTTCTCAGGTTTCAGTTGTCAATATAAACAAACCTGTAAACTACTGTACATTCAGCTTGATAGAAAAAAACATAGAAACATAAAAAACCTGACAGCATAAAAAGATCTATTAGTCAATTGAGTTTTTTTAAATTATTTTTAATTTTTATTACTTTTTTAAAATTTTTGTCAAAGGATGGAAATGTTTATCCCAAGCATGTTTAAACTCAGTTATTGATGACTGACCTATTACCTCCACTGAAAGTTGGTTTTAAGCTTCTACTATTATTTATTTGAAGTAATACTTTCTAACATTACTTTAAAGAAGAGATATTAAATCTAATAATAGTAATACCATCAAGAGACAAAACAATAATTACTTCTAATTACTCTGGAAAAATGGCTCACTCTCTGTACAGTTTATTTATTTCCTTTCTCTTTGAAGGGAAGAATTTATATTCTTTGACATCTCCATACCATAGCTAAAATGTCCTTATTGATCCCACATGAAACTGGCAATCATGTACCAGCTACCAAACTGTTGCTACCAGACTGTTGTTTACAACATGTCTTTACTAAGACAGGGTAGGATAGAATACTAAATGGCAAATATCATTAAAAGGTACCTATTACTTGTATTGTACTCTTATATTTGTATACATGTTTGTGTAAGTTCCCACTTAATGGCTATAAGGATTTTTATAGCCAGATAAGTTAGCCTTATATTTATAACTAGAATGGTTAGCCTTATAAGAATAATACTTAAGCAACTAAAGTTTAGGCTACAAGCCATTATTTCCTAGTCTTCTAATTCTGGCATTAGTACAAGACTACATTATGTCTTTGAACTCAGGGGAACCTATTCTTCGTACATAAAACTATAGTATAGCCAACACTGGCACAAAACTAGATTATTTATAAATTAAGGAAAATGTATTTACATAGAGCACAGATTCCAAACAACTTTCCTATACACTTGCTCTTCCAGTGCAAATAAAGAGACCTACTATATTATATGGAGCTTGTTATCATCTGGTTACACTGTTATTTTCGCTAACACACTGATCAAAAACAGTAATGTAGCCCTTTAAAAGATACAAGCTTCTGAGGTGCTGTGGCTTCTTAGATACATGTATGTTATTGTACTGTATATGAAAAGATATATATTAGATTGATTATTGCTAGGTCATTTTTAAAAAAAAAACATATTGATGGTAAACCAGGGATTGTGACTTAAATGTTGTATGAATCTAAGGTTATCTTTTATAAAATTTTGCATCTTACATCTTCCAGCCTGAGCAGGTCACCAGAAAGCCAGGGATCATCACACTGATCAGAATGCTAGCTTTGAATTTGATTGCTGCAGGTTCAAATCTGATTTAGCCATACATTTCAGACAATTAAATGTGCCACCAGTCCTAGAGTCTTAAGAAGCCAGAAGACTGAAGAATGTTCATTGGAATTTCTCACATTACTTACCACTGTATCCTGCATCAGTTTTTTCCCTCGTTTTTTCTTTCAAGTGGAGAGTGCAGAGAAAAACTCAAAATACTGATATCAGTCTTTGGATCATTAGTCAGGAGATGGTTTTACTGCCTTGACAGGTATTACTGTACTCCAGCAATTATTCTAATAACAAAGCATGTTTTAGGGGCTTCCATTGTGTGTGTGTGTCCTTCGGCCTCCCCCCTCCCAAAACTCAAGGAGGATTTTTGTCCACTTTACTTCATACGTAAAATGGGTGAAGGAAATCAGAAAAAAGAAGGCTTAGAAGCGACCTTGGAGATTATCTAGTGAGAGTTTCTGCTCAAGGCAAACATCCACCACTTCAGCAGGACTGATTCTGAAAGCTTCTGCCAATGAGTTTGAACAGGTGTGTCTGTGTGTGGGAGGGGGGATGGGGGGGGAAGGCCGGCAATGCCTAATGCAGAACTGAGGACCAACGGTTCATTCTGCAGCTTAGAACGACCGGCAGACCAGCCCCACCTTCGAGCAAACAGCGCTGACGGCCTGAATAAAGGAACCCAAACCCAGAGTCGGGGCCTTGCCGCTGGTGAGGCCCGTCCTCTCCCTTCGGTGTCTGCTTGGCCTTCCTTCCATGTGCTTTGGGCGGCGGTAACAGCAGCCGAGCTACCGCCTCCGGGCGGAGCCCAGTGAGGAGGGGAAAGCTGTTTCTTACTCCACCGCCCTGTGCCGCGCAGCCTGCTCTATCTCTGCCGCACACGCGCCTGGAGCGGGGGAAGGGGAGGAGGCGGCCAATGCTGCCGCCGCCACAGCTGTAGCTCCGCCAGCCAGCTCGGGCAGACAGGAAAGCAGCCGCCTCAGCAGCATGGCGGGGCTGCGCTACCCGTCGCAGAGCAGCTACTGCCGCGTCGCCACGGCCATGAACCTCCTCCTCGGCGTCTTTCAGGTCCTCTTGCCTGGCTTCCGTCTGGGAGAAGCGCAGGGCCAAGGTAAAAAAAAAAAAAAAAAAAAGCCTGGCGAAATACTCCCGAGAGGTAGCGTAGACCTGTAGCGGGAGGTGAAGGGGGCTGGTGGGTGGGTGGGGGTCGACCAGAAGGGAACCGGGTCTGACAAGGGCGAAAGTTGAGTGAGGTTTTCCCCCTCGTCCCTCTCTCCGCCTCCCTTTGTGCAGCGGCGTCTCTGGCTGCTGCCTTCCCAGTCGCCGAGAAAGGGAAAAAAAGAGCCGCGAGCGAGTTCCCCTTTCTGCCTCGTTGCTGAAAGCTGTTTTTTTTTTTTTTTTAAACGACCGCTCGTTCAGAACTCCTCGGGGCTTGTTTGCACGAGCGTGTGGCAGATCAGTAAATAAAGGGGTGGGGGAGCCAAACCGTCGAAGGGGTTTGCACCCTGAACGTGTGGACGCTGCTTTTATGACTTGCCACCACCGCCCCCTCTCTTCCCGCTCTGCTCGGGCAACGCGTTGCCGCAGCTGCTGGGGTTCGCGTGGCTAAGAAAACGACGCCACCCCTCGCCCGGGCTCTCCCTTCTGCCTTCCCCAGCCTGCCCCGCCGCCTGATAGAAAGAAGGGTGGTTTGTTCGGACGTGGTCCTGCTAAGATCTTTCTTTCCCTCCCACGACTTGCTGTTTTAAAGAATAAAAGGCCAAACACCCGCCTTTCGCAAGTCAACTCTTCACACTCCCCTTTTCTTCGCGCGTGGTGTCTGCAGCAGCGTTCAATATGGAAGCGCCTCTTAGCCTCGAGCCGAACAAAACAAAGCCCGACCACATGTTTGGGCCGCTCGAAAATGCCCGGTCCCAGAACATAAGAACTCGCCTTTCTCTTAACTATATTAAGATCCAGGTTACAACAGTGAATCCTTGACCTGGTTGGAAGTCGTGATTTAGCACTGATTGAGGTTTTTACCTCCCTCCCATCTAGCTATTGATCCTATTCCCAATGTGGTGGAGCTTTGGCAAGCAGAAGAAGGGGAACTCCTGATGCCTGCAAAGGTAAGGAAGATCTGGGAAGAGAGAAATAGCAGAAGGGATATGTGGTATAGCACCTATAGAATAAGATCATTCTTCTCCTTGGAGAGGGGATTAGGTGTCTCTGGAAAAACACATAATTTCCCTACATTGCCAGTGTTTTCCTCCACACTGTTCTGCAAGTCATGGTGGCCTTAGATTTAGAGATGGTGGTGGCTGTGACTGGAAAGCAATTCATCCACATTCATCTTCAGCAGCACTGCAGGCTCTATTTTGCTGTAACTTCAGAGTAAAATAATGAAAGATTATATATGAGAAAAAATACTATGATGTTTCTGCAAGATTTCAAAATCTATCGCACCTGATAAATTTTGAAGAACAAATCTGTTGACATATGATGGCAGTACTGCTTCTATAAGGGAAGGTTGCTGTCAGCAGATCTCATGATCTTCTAACATGTTTGCAATAAAATCCATTTTAAGAGGAACATTGTATCAGGATATTTATCAAGATTATACAGATTCCTCCTGGCTCCCCATCCCTAATAAAGTGAGGTGATATAGTCACTTAAATTGTGAAGATACTCTATTAATCTTAATTATTTCAAAATTCAAACTTTTAGAAAAATTCTTAAATGGAAGGTGTTTTTCATATACTTTTAAATAGTTTCAGATATATTTTCTTTAGCAGCTATCTAGGTTTGCATTTTTTACATATTCTGTCTACAGTTCCACATATTCATAAACAGTGCAATATTCATGACCAGTATGATTTTCTGTAATCATGTCTTCTGCTTGAGTGGGGGGTTGGACTAGAAGACCTCAGAGCTCCCTTCCAGCTCTATTCTAATTTAGGTATAATCTCAATGAGCTGAAAAGAGTCTATTTCTAAGCACTAAAAGATCTTCTCTGGTGCTGCCTAGATGTGTAAAGTATAACTTGTCTCATCTCCAGATGCTGCTGGAGTTTATATGGTGGATGGAGGCCTCATATGGTAATATAGCTAAAGGCCTCAAGATTGAAAGAACCTCTCCATATGATATCTTCCATGTCTACCAAAATAAATACCAGCAGAAGAGGGTCTGGCATGGAAAGAATGCATTTGAGGAACTTAATTCCTACTTCTTAATTCCACAGTAATCATTTGTAGAGTATGATAGTTCCATCAGCTCCCTAGATAAAATAACCCTTCTCTTTGGACTTAAATATCTATGGTGGAAGTAAAATATGTGTGAGCATTATTATTGAGACCGTTTCTTACTATGCAGGATTGATTTTATTTTTAAGTAGATGTATGTGAATTGGGGTTTGAGTGCTTATGTCATTTAGTCCTATGAAAAATATAATTCCTGCAGTGATCTTGACAGGAAGTTCCAGATACTTGAAAACTTCATATGTTTGTTTTCTGGTTTGCCTTTTAATTGATGAAATGTGTATTCATTTGTTTTATCTAAACTGAAGGTAGTATATCAAAATTGCATGCTTTTATGTTAAATTAGTTGTAATCACCCAATCTTAGATTAACTTCAGAGTGTTGCTACATTTTATTTATATTAATGTATTTTAATGAGTTCTGTTTAGAAAAGCAAAAGAAGATGTCAACTTTAAGTACAATTAAGATTGCTGTTTTTTCTGGAGTGTAAGCATATTGGCTAAAATAAATAAGTTTAATATTGTATATTATGCCAAATTGTTATTTGTCCAATGTCAGTGTGCAGAAAAGGACAGCAGAGTAGCTGAAAGCTTATTACTATGTGTTTAGCATAGTTTACATAATCTGAATCAGTTGTATATTGTATTTTTATAGAGTATATAAATAAATATTGTCCCTAATTATTATATTATGCCATTAGTTAATTATGTATTACTAAACCAAATGGTCTTTTGTTTCACAATGCTCTTTCTGCCTTCCTTTATGAGCAATAATGTATGTTGCATGCAAAGTTGACCTTTGTTTCAGCCATGCGTAGTAAGGTGAAGCAACCCTCATTACTGCGTTAGTTTAGCATGCAGCAATAATTATCTTGATAAAGTAAATGAATTTTGAGAAAAACTGAATCTCAATTTTGTGCAATTGGAAACATGTGAGCATCTCCCTGTTTCTGCTGTCTTGCATTTATAGTACGTTGGTTTGCTACTATCATAATTCCTAGGCATTAAAACAATGTTTTTGGCAGTTATAGATTGTCCAACAACCCTGAAGGATATCAAAATGAAAAAGTTGACTTTAAGCCTTGAGTGGAAAGATAATAGAAACATTTCTTTCTTTTTTATGTGTGAAGAACATGTTACTTTAACAGGAAATATTTTTTTCGGTAAAGGTATGCTTCAGATATTTTCTCAAGTAAAAAAAAAATTACTAATAGTTCCTTTTCATATATATTTTTTTTCAGACACTACTGTAGTATGAAAATAGATTGGTTTCAGTATACCCGCAGCCAGTTTTAAAAAGCAGAAGTGAATTTAGAATAAAGACTAATAATTTTTTCCTTTATCTGTTGTGAGATAGTTTGAAGTAGATTTTAAAAGAGCTGGACTGTTTTTGGTACTTCCTAAATGCCTTTTTAAAAGGAAATTCAACTTTCGGTTCATATTCACTTTCTCTGTCGGGCCTATAGTATTTTGTTTGGTCTCAATGTAAGTCTGATGCCAATTTTAGCTAGAAAGTGAATTAAGAGTTTCATTTTAAATTCTCAGTTATAAAGTAATAAGACTCAGATGTTCTTATTTTAGAAACTGGTGAAATCTCAAATTCGTATCTTGAGTAGCTTTGAAATGTTCATGAAAAGAATAGGGTTTTTTCATATTTTAATGAAATTTTTATGAATATTTTTCAATAGGCTTTTTCTAATATTCTTCAGAAATAGATAGAAACCATGAAGCGAAAGTGATGGTGATTATTATATATGAAATGTTGCAGTTCAAATACTGCTTTGTTTATAAATTCTTAATTGCATTTTCCCGTATTACGCTAATGTAATTTCTTGCTATAGTATATTGATTTCTGGGAATCAACTGCATTAATGCTTGTTCAACTAATGACTTATAGACAATCTTAGTTGCTAAGGGCAATTCTACAATTTACCATATTTTGGGCCCATCGGGGTTTATAAATAACATGTCCATTATAAAATGGTGATACTGTGCCTAATCTCCTATGTGTCCATGGCTATTTAACTTTCTTTGTAGGAACAGAAGTAAAATAAGACTGACTCTCTATAAATATTTTAAAAGTCTTTTGTGGGTGCATTTGTTACTCCATCTTGAAAGGAGTGGTATTTTCTTAATTTTGTGGGACAAGTATACATAGATTAAATAAAATAAAGGCAGTGTACAAGTGTTCTAAAAAAAATCTTACCTCAATTTTGTACATCCTCATAGGTGTCTTATCTAAATTATATGCTTATTTCAAGCAGTGGGCCCCAACCTTTGTGGCTTGGTGGCCCAGCTGTGGAGGGAGAGTGGAACTGGGTCATGTGTGTGCACGGGCATAAATGCATACAGCTCAACTTGCATAAATGGCAGGCTGGTGCACATGCATACGCAATTCAACTTGCACAAGACACTTATGTGTTTTCCATGCAATTAAATGTGTACTATGATAAAAGACTGGATGCATTTTGCAATTGGGAAGAAATTGGAATTTTCATTTTCTTCGTCTATATTAAGAATGTGGCGTATGCGAATATGGGAAGAAGAAGCTACATTCTATAGTCAGAAAAACAGTACTATTACAGTGTTGCTATTTTCCTGCCAAGTATGATAGAAAAAATAATCTCAAATAGGAAAACGTTTAGAAGTGTGTGTATTAAGTTGATATTTCTCAGAAGGGAAATGACATGTTTAAATTTATTTGAGTGGAATACACAAGGATAATATGCAATAAATAATGAGGCTGCTCCGCTATGGGATTTGGAGATACTGCTTTCCCAGGGCCTAATTTATGGAAAAGAAATGCAATTTGTCATGTATTATAGATTTCTTGGACTTTGCCATGAGCCTTAATGCAGCTATTAAATGCTGCTGATAGGCTGGCTGTTGTCTCTCTGTTTGTCTAGTGCTTATTATATTTCGTAGCACAATCAGCCAGATGTTCACACTGTATTTGGCATTTTTGTTTACCTATCAAGTCCTTTCCAAGGACCTGGGATAGACAGATGTGAATGTTTGATGGTGTTAGACATATTGTCACAAGATATAAGCTGTTCTGAGTAAATCTGCCTTTTGCAATTGACTGATGGTGAATATATCAAAGCCAATGGTGTTCAAATGATGCTCTAGGTCCAGTTGTTTGGGATTGCACCCAAAATGCTGCCTATTTCTATTGGTACTATCTTTGCTTGTTGTTCTATTTCTGTTTGCAGATCTTTGTATTTTGCAATCTTCTGCAGTTCTTTCTCTTCTCTTCTGTGGTCTCCCAATACTGCCTCGTGTACCATCTAGACTTTTTTGTCTTTCACATTGATAGTTATTAAGTCTGGGGTGTTTTGTGGTAGGTGCTTGTCTATTTGAATTCTAAAGTCCCAGAGCAATTTAGTTTCTTCATTTTCTATGATTTTCTGTTTTATGGCTCATTACAGAGTCAGCCAAATGTTGAGACTAGATTTGGGTTTTTTATCTATCTATCTAGTCTTTTCCAAAGACCTGGGATAGGCAGGTGTGGATGTTTAACGTTGTTACAGATATTGTAGGTTGGAAGCTGTTCTGAGTAAAGCTGCTTTTGACTGACTGATGGTGGATTTGTCAAAGCCAATGATGTTCAAGTGATGTTTGGGATTGCACCCAGAATACCTATTTCTATTGATACTGTCTTTGCTTGCTTTTACCACAGTTGTTCTATTTCTGTTTGCAGGTCTTTGTATTTTGCTATCTTCTCCAGTTCTTTCTCTTCTATTCTGCTGTCTTTCTATAGATTATGATTGTTGTTATTTATTTTGTTACAGTGGTCTTGTGTTATATGTCTGAAGATTTAGGCATTTACTTCAAAAAGTTTAAATTTTGCTAGTAGCATTTTTCAAAAATTTGCATGCAAAAATATGTTGTAATGTGGTAACCTAATTAACATGAAACATCACTGAGCAGTACAATACTGGCATTGCTGAAATAAAGTATATGAAGGAAATGCATGTTTGTTGCTGAAAAACTTTCTGGTGTTTTCTTTGTTTACTAGGCAGAATCAGAGGAGGATGTGGAGGAAGATCCACAAGAGCAGAGGTAAGTAAAGTCAACTTTTGATAAGAGTCTGACCAATTGGTTCAGTTATCAGTTTTTTCTGGCAATGACTACCATAGGTTTCAGTGAAGAACATTTCCTTCTCAAAGAAACAATATCTTCAAGGGAGCAATATTTCTAAATTCAGATCAATGCCTATCTGTTTTACCCTAGACAAATTTTATACAGAAATGTAATCTTAGGTAGACATAATCCTAGAAAAATTAATATCAACAGTGCATTTTCCCCTGTTATAAAAATAACATTAACATTATTTCTCAATTTCAGTTAAAATACTACCCCTCTTAACATTGGAGGTAGAGTTTCTTTCCAAAATATTCGTGTAAATATTTTAAATAATGCAGAAACTTTTATCAAAATTTTATCATGCTGTCTGGGGAATTCTGGGAGTTAGTCCTCAAGTTTTAAAATGGCCAAGTTTGAGGACCCCTGCCATAACACTACTGTAGGTGGTTTCATTGTTCCCTCCACTTTTTCTTATTCTCAAGAAAGAGGAAGATTTTATTAGGGAACTGTGTGCTTGGTTGTAAGTTGCTTCATTAACTTTCCAATTGAGTACAGATATCTGTATGCTTTCTGATTAATGGATATACATATTTGAATTGTTACCAATATAATGAAAAATATAATCAGTTTTTTTCTTTACTTAGCTAGCATACCTTCTTTGTTGCATCTGATTATACTTGATTTTATAACTACCGTATTTTCTGGTGTATAAGATGACTTTCTAAAGCACGCAAATCGGCGCCGAAGTCGGGGGTCGTCTTATATGCCGAGTCGTCTTATGCGCCGGAAATTACAGTAGTTTCCGGCGTATAAGATGACTTTCTAGCATGCAACTCGGCGCTGAAGTCGGGGGTCGTCTTATATGCCGAGTCGTCCTATACGCCGGAAAAGACGGTACTATACTTGCACATGCTTAACCTAATCAAGCTAAATCCAAAAACCACCTTGAACTTTTAATAAATACTCTATATTTTCTTTATCAATGAATTAGAAAATATGAATACATAGCAATTTTTAAAATATTAATACAATATCCATAATTTGAAACATTCCCAACATATAATATAGCATGTAATACAGCAATATCTGTTTCTTTTAAAATTTGAGATTAATTTTAAAAATAATTGGTGATGTAGAATTCCCTATTGTATACTTCAGAATTGCTTTGACTTATTCAAATAAAATGAAGATGAGGAAATTTTGTTTTTTATTCCCAAATTATTATATCAGATTATTTTGTTTTGTATGAAAGAGAAAATAGTTGAATATATGAAAAAGACTCTGTGGAAGTGTTAAATCTGTAGGATTTAATTGAGGGTCAGACAGCCACATTAATGCTGATTGTTTTCAAGTCATACATATATACTATCTCCGCCACCTCTTCTATAAAATAAATATAAGGACTTTGTAACATTCCACTAAAATGTAGTTCGTCTAATTTTTTGAAAACTGTTGAAAAAAATTAATTGAAAAAAATATAGAATACATTTTTTGGTATACTTTATAATACAAATACATTTGCCATCACTTTTCCTATCTTTTGTTAGTATCATAGTGTTCCCTAGAAATGCTGCCTTTCTGTTATATTATACTTATTTACTCATTTACAGATTTGTGAAATGAAAATAATTTTAAAATTAAAAAATGTATGACTTAATATAATCCAGAAATAGACACAGTGCCTGGGGATCTTTCCCTATATAACACTCATTGTGTTGGATCATAGTTGCTAAGAAGTATGGAAGTACAGATTATAAGTACAGGAATGTTTAGGGTCAGTTTTCTCTACTTTGAATAAAATTCAATATGCTTTTTTTGGTTCAGATGTGAGATCATTGTTTGATTACAGAGAGCTATAGAAATTCATAACTTTAGGAGCGTTGCAATTGCTTATATCCATATCTTTGATTATTGTGAACTTCTGTGCAATGCAGTTCACCAGAGCGTAAAATAATAGTTGCAATAATATTGCACATTTCAGGAAATATGGATATGTTTCAAGTGCTGTTAATATATGCTCTGGTTTTACGGAAGATGCTGTTCTGCAAACAATTCTTGTGCAAACTATGTGCTTTTAATAGATGTGAACCATGCAGTATATATAAAGACATTTGTTAGACTGGATTAAAGCTGCCATATTAAAGATGGTGTACAAGTAGAATGGATAAAAAACCCAGGAATTGTCTAAAACAGTGTTTCTCAACCTTGGCAGCTTGAAGATATGTAGACTTCAACTCCCAGAATTCCCCAGCCAGCAATGGCTGGTTGAAGGTTCTGGGAGTTCTGACGTCTACATGTCTTCAAGCCGTCAAGGTTAAGAAATACTGGTCTAAAAGTTTCCTTGGGGGAAATAGATAAGGAACCAGATTGTTAAGGAAAAATATCACTTGAATCAAATAAAAGAAGTTGGATATGAACACATGGGAAACCTTTCCACAAATCCCATCAACAGTTACCAGATTTTGAAATGAACAAGGCAAAAGTAGCTACCATTCCTGTAAAACAACAAAGCAAGCACATGGGATAAAAAATGCTCTTTGCATTGTCTTTGGATCCAGATTTGGCAGCTTCAGTCTCTCTGGCTGGTTGATGGCTGCTTAGTTGACAAGGATGTGGCTGGTGTGGATCTGTGTTTGTGTGTTTGTGTGTGTGTGTGTGTGAGAGAGAGAGGGGGGGAGGGGGAGGGAGGGAGGGGGAGAGCAGATTTACATTGTTATCAGTAAACTTGCTGTTACTTTAGATTCAATGGGTCTCTTGTGTATTATTTGGAATGAATGATTGCCAGTGTTTGGTTGTGATTTGAGTGGCTGCTGATCAGTAACACTTACGGTCACTCACTCAGACACTCACAACCCTGATCAACAGCCACTTAAATCACTTTCAACCAAACACTGTTGATGGGAATTGTGCTTTTCTCAGGCTCATATTACCACACAGTATATTGCATATTTAGCAACTTTTCTCTTGAGGGACAAATTTTAGTAAAAGGAAAATAAAAATTTCACTGAGGGAAAGAACCTACAAAAAAAAAAAAAAACAGTTTGGCCTTCTTTAAACATGTATTGATTAAAAACAGGCAATGGAGCTGTGATATTTGAAACATTTTTATGAAAGTTGGTATAGATGCTTTTGTTCTTTTGCATTCCTGGCATTTTAAGAAAAACTTTCAAAAGCATTTACCTTATGGGTGGGAGATCTGCATGCCTCATATACCCTCTTCCAATAATATGTGGCTCTTAGTTTGACCAGAAATTTCAACTTTATCATTGAATTTCAGCACTACCATTTGTCTGTGAGGTCCAAGCATTAAATAAAAGGATTTTTTTCTTTTTACTTAGATTTCCATTTTTTTTTCTTTTTGAATCTGTATAAGTTAAATAAATAAATAAATCTAATGTGGAAGGACTTTTGCTGCATCCTGTGAATTTCTGGAAGAATGCTCAAAGAATGAAAGTGGATTAATTGCTGTTTCTCAAAGAATTTCAAAGCACATTGAAATGTCAAAATGTTACAAATTCCAGGCTGAATCTGGAAAATGCATGTTCCAATATTCCAAATACTTTTTGATGAGCTACAAGAAAGGACTGAAGAAAAGGAGATAAATTATTGGAATGACATTATGAAAAGATGCTGTACAGCGGAATTCAACTTAAAATGCTTTAATTCTTGTGTAACTGCATAAATGATTTAGGAAGTCCTTTCACAAAGATCCTCTTACAAAAAGGATTTGTTAAAAATAATCCCAAATTACAGGAGTTGACTACACCACAATTGGCACCCAGGTTTCTATTGCTAAGCAAGACAGTTGTTAATGAGTCACACCATTTTACAACCATTTTTGCTATTTTAAATAAATCACTATAGTTGTTAAGTGAATGAAATAGTTGGTAAGCAAATCCAGCTTGCCCCATTGACTTTGCCTGTGAGAAATCATCTCAGAAGGTTGAAAACGGTGATCACACAACCACAGAATGTTTCAACCATTGTAAATACATGCCAGTTGCCAAGTGTCAAACTTTGATCATGTGATCATGGGAATGCAGTAACAATCATAAGCTCAAATACCGATCATAAGTCCCTTTTTTCAGTGCCTTTGTAACTTTGGCCGTTAAATGAATGGATGTAAGTTGATAACCTGTAACAGATAATATCTGATCATTGAAGAACAAGTTTATAAACTTGCATTGAAGTGCAAGTTTATCTTTCTTCCATGTTTGATTGTGCTGCATTTCCCCATTGCTCTGCTCACTGTAAGGGCCTGGTATAGAGTGTGGAGGTTGGTTGGGAAAAAAAAGAAAAAGAGCAGAGCATTTTGGCATTAACAAGCTTCCATTTCTTGATTTAGACCAGGGGGTGGCAACCAATATTTCATGAATATTAATCTTGGAATGTGGGCATGCTGCAAACTAAAGCACAGTGTTTATATTCATGGATCCAATTAAACACCTTTGAGAAGCAGGCCAAGAAAAAGTGTGAACTGAGGAAATACCGAATATTCTTGTGAGGAAATAGAGTGCAATGGCACTGATTATATTTTGGATAAATATTTTGTTGTGGCCTTATCTACTGCGACAATAATTTTTAGACCATTTTCAAAAAGTCTTAAAAGGTTGCTTTATACTTGTCAAATTAATAATTATCAGAGTATGTCTAAAATGTCATATTTTATGTCTTTGCTTTAAATTAATATTCAGAAAATGTCCTCAAATAAAAATTATGGCAGCTAGATATAACAGAATAATAGAGTTGGAAGTGACCTTGGAGGTCTTCTAGTGCAGTGATGGCGAACCTTTTAGAGACTGAGTGCCCCAAAACTGGCCCCACCTCCGCTCCACCACCTGCCCCGCCCCCACTCTGTCCCTCCATCACCCGCCCTGCCTGTCCACAGGACCACTCACTGCCTCCAGGGCACACCGCAGATCGCCCAGGCAGCTCAGCAGTGCTATGGCGGTCATGCCCTCTGCCCGCGCCCTGCAGCATCAACTGCATGATGGGGTGTGAGGGCAGAGTCTTGTCTACGCTGCCTGGCTGCCATGTCCTTGCTGTGCTGCTCCACATGGGCCATGCTTGGGAGTGACCCCTCAAGGGGGGCTGCTGGAGAGGAGGGGGGGTCGCAGGGGGGAGGTGAGGCTGGGGCACAGTGTGCCCACAGAGAGGGCTCCGAGTGCCGCCTCTGGCACTCGTGCCATAGGTTCGCCACCACTGTTCTAGTGTCTAACCCCCTACTTAACAACTTCAGTGATTCACTTAACAACTATAGCAAGAGTGGTTGTAAATTGGGGCAAAATTCACTTAACAAATGTCTCACTTAACAGAAATTTTGGGCTCAGTTGTGATCATAAGTCTAGGATTACCTGTATCCATCATGATTTTATAACAACAGAAACTATTGGTATACAACTCTTCTCAGAGACTAAGCAGATGATTTGTGAAAAAGGAGTTGGAACAGACTGCAGCAGTTGTGTGTATGTAGCAGAAATCTATTACAAATTTAAGCAGGCTTTTACAAATTCACTTGCCAAATAACTTGGGACAAAAGAGGGGAAAATGTATCTTGCTATGCCGGAACACTTGGTATTTTAAGAGGATATTTTAAGAGCAAAATTAGACTTCCAGAGCTCTTTTGGGAATGTTCTGCTGTCATTTGGTAAGCTGATGGAAGGCTGCACCATATTTGGTGTTCTGATGTTCAATATTATTTTTAGTTTTCTCTTCTCTGGATCTGTTGCCCCATGCAGTCTCTGCATTTATGAAGAGGGTTCTCAGTTTAAGATCTTCCTTCAAAATACTTCCCAGTTGCTGTTGACTTTATTCCAATATAGGTAGATATTTGGAAAAACAAATGGAAAATTTGATTAATATATCTGCTGACAAGACGATTTCCAAATGTCCTTTTTATTTTACCTGTAATGCTGGCTTCCTTCATATTTGATCTCAAACTTTGTCTTTCCTTATCCCTTATCCCTATTTACTTTTTTCCAATTGTCTTCATTGATAATAGGATTTGTAATGCAAAAACAATTTGGAGAGGACAGAAGTAAAAAATGCTACATAACTTATTTGCTAAATAAATCATTTGCTGTAAAAATCCCTTCCCCATATATTTTCCCATCCTTCTGTTAAATAAACCCTGAAATAATTTCCCATCTTTAGGAATGGACAAATTTGTCAATTTTACTATCTCTCTCAGTTTCCAATATCTATTTTTTATATCCCAAGACTGCACTGGTTAGTGTTCATTTTCATTTTTTTTAGAAAGAACCCAACCATATATAGGATCATGCATATTTCTGCTAGTATAACAAATTCCTTATCTGTATTTTCTCCTACTGTATATTTGTTGGATGTCAAATTTTTAAATAAGAACAAAGAGCAATTGTTTTCTGCTTGCTGTATGCATTTTGGAAATGTGAATTTGATAAATTCGTATCGAATTATAATCTCCCCTTAACTTTACTGGGTCTTTGTGGAAGCCCTCCTGGCAGGAAAGCCTTCTACACCTTGAGAGATTTCACAGTCAACCAACTAAAGCAGGGCTTTTCAACCTTTTCACCCATTGTACCACTTTTAGGGTATGGCAACATCCGAGTACCACTAGTCATTTAGCAAGATGTCAGAAACTTGATAACCAAAAAAAAAAAGAAAAAAGAAAAAAAAGTGATAAAGTACAGGTAGTCCTTGATTTACAACAGTTCACTTAATGACTGTTCGAAGTTACAATGGCACTGAAAAAAGTGCCCCCCAAGCCACAGCCGAGCAAGATACCTGCCTGCCCACCAGGCGGTGCTCTTCCTCCTGTCGGAGGTTTTAATTGTGAGCATTTCTGTTGAGGATTGGCAGCGGAGGTGGGGTGGGGGGTGTTTGGTTTTTATTCCCCCCATCTGCTGGGTGGTTACAGCAGGTTTTAGTCATTTCACATGACCCTGGGACACTGAGCATCATAAATATGAATCAGTTGCCAAGCATCTGAATGTAAATCCCAAGATCCTGGAGATGCTGCAACATTCCAGCTGATCAGCGCTTCTTCTGGGCTCAGCAGAAGCACCAGGATCAGTGCTGCTTTCCAGATGATTGGTGCTTCTTCAGGGCTCAGCAGAAGCACCAGGATCAGCACCGAGCTCCAGCTGGAGCCTGGCGCTGATCCTGGTGCTTCCACTGAGCCCTGACAGCCCTGCAGCTCCAGCCATCTCTCGCTCAGGCTTGTGTGGTGCTGCCACTGGTTCAGCTCATTCCCCTCCCCCACTACCACTTTTCTAGGATGGTCGCGTACCACCTGCCAGGTGCCAATGTACCACAGGTGGTACCTGTACCACTGGTTGAAAAGCCCTGAACTAAAGGACAGATAGTTCATATCTAAATTTATGTGAGCATTGACTCCAAGCTAACCTGAATTTTGTCATAAGCAGAGTTTGCTTCCTGGGACAATTGAAGCTTTAGTTTTTTGGTAGAATCGAAGTCAAAAGTTACAATTCTAGGGAAAAAATATTGAATTAGAAAGGAACTTCTTATTCAAGGAATTGTTACTTAGAAAAATATACAGTAGGTAAATGTGTAGCCATTGTAGCCAATGCAGTCCTAGGCTGCATCAACAGAGGAATAGTATATCAAGATCATGTGAAGTATTAGTCCCGCTATATACTGCCCTGATAAGACCACACTTAGAATACTGTGTCCAGTTTTAGTCCCCACAGTACAAAAAAAGTGTCTCTGGAAAGAGTGCAGAGAAGAACAATAAAACTGGAGGCTGAAACAAATGATAAATGGTTACAGGAACTGAGAATATCTAATTTAATGAAGAGAAAGTCTAAGGGTGACACGATAGCAGTCTTCCAATATTTGAGAGACTGCTACAAGGAAGAGGGGGGCAACTTATTTCCCACAAGAGGGCAAGACAAAAAGTGACAGATGGAAACTTATTCAAAGAGAGATCCAACCTGGAATTAAGGAGACACTTCCTGACAGTTAATCTGTTGAACATCCTATCTTCAGAAGTCTTGGGTTCTCCAGCACTGGAGAATTTTAAGAAGAAATTTGACAGTTGTTTTTCCAGATCTCCAAGGTCCCTTCCACCTCTAACGTTCTGTATTCTGTACCGAGTTTCTTCATTTTATATATGCCAGTTAAGATCTTTTATTGTTTCTATTGTTTTTTGTATCTATATTGGTTCAGTTAAAAACGTTTGATTTTTTTTGTAATTTCTGAATATCCGTTGTATTGTATTTTGTCATCTGCCTTAAGTTTATTAGAATATAACCACTATTTTTTATTTTACTTGTTTTGTATTTTTTATTTTTAGGAGTATTAATTTTTCAGGTGGCTGCCTAAAGTTAAAAAGGAATTTTTACATTGTCTTATTTCCTTATTTAAGGAAGTAATTATAATTATACTTTGGATTAAAAGAACAAGCCATAGTTTGGAATATGAATTTTCTCAAGCAATATTTAATATGAATCATAGTATATGAGATGTTTGGTTCAAGTAGCAAATCAAGATTAGATCTCTGTGCATTTGTGGAAGATGTATGATTTGAAGTTTTGGTAAAACAAAAACTAAGTTTATATATCATGTAGTTTCATGATAAAAAGTTACATTCCATTTTCTAATATTAGAAGTAATAAAGATTGTTCTTAAAAATGAACCTATCAGAATTGATAGGCAGAATAATATTTAAATAAATTAAACAAAAATAATAAATCAGTTAAATAAAATCTTCAGTGTCAGCCATCTGTTGCATTTGTGTACTGCAAAATTGCAGTACCCAATTTTCAGTTTGGTTAGAACTTCATTTGGATTGTAGATCTTATTTAATCTATTAAGACAAGAAAAGATTAACACCAAGTGTCACTTTTAAAGTATGTGCCATCTTGAATAACATGTGTTGAAATGCTTTTTCCACAATACTGTACTGTTTGCGATTCTCTAAATTCTGTTCAAGGCAAGTAGCAATAGAATGGATTGGAAAGACCTCTGTTTGACCAGCTCTTTGACCCATGACATACATGTTTTGTTGCCATTGACTACTGTTCTTCGCTGCCAATTTGATTTCTGTTGCAGTGTTTCCATTTAGAGTTTTCCCTCACCATTTTCCCTGTAGTCTTAAGAGTTGCTGACCAGGAAGATTATTCTCTGTAATCCATTTCTTTTCAAAATTAATTTGAGTTTTGATTTGTTTACGATATAGCTATCTTTAAACTTACAAAACTATATTTGCATAGAAGTACTTGTTTTATATTAGATAGATTACAGAACTGTTAAACTTTTTCTTTTTTTTTATTGAGAATTTTTGAAAGTTTTTACAAATAACAAAAAAAGAACAATAAAAAACAAAAAAACAAACAAAACAACCCTCACCCAAGCCCTCCCAAACCACCCCCTCCATTCCCCCCCCCAAGCTTCCCAGAGCTGAATATAGGCTTAATTAAAATTTTAAGAAACCTAAACAAGTTTTAACAACTTATAAAATAGTTAATAATAAAATATAAGTGACATAAACATTAAAAAGAAAAAATACTTAAAAAGGAAAAAAGAAAAGAAGAAAGAAAGAAAGAGGAAAAAATATAGGAAAAAGAAAAAAAAGAAAAAAAGAGAAAACAATCCATAAAATATCAAAAATTATATACAAGTTATAAAACTTTTTCTTATGTAGGTATGTATATACATATATGCCGATCAGCCAAATGTATGACATAACAAATATCACAAAAAGCTAATAGTTACTCACTTCTGTATACATGCTTATTCTGCTTACAAGTAAAGCCATATCAACCATGGTTTGTTAACCCAAGTTTATTATGATATACAGAAAGAGTTTTGTGCTGCTTTTGCCTAGAAGCATAATGAAAAATACTGGTTAATGATTTTATATATATATTTTTTTTCTGAATGAAAGATAAAATTCTGAAGTTGGGTAGTTGAGTGATGATAGCCCATTAGCTGCTTCAATTCTAGTGGGACTGTAAGTTTGTACATGTTTTTCATAAAGTTAGAAAGTGCATATTACATGGATTTCTCCAAGTGGCAATTATACCACAAAACACATTTTTTCTTTGTGAGACTCTTTTTTCTGTTTTAGAATAAATAGATATTTTGAGAGAGTACCATGCTGCTTTTCAACCTGCAGTTTACTTAAACTCATTTTACATAGCAGACCATAGTTGCAACAGAATTTTATTTTGAAAATATTCAATATATTCATTCAGCTGTATGATTAGACTTGAACAATTCAGCTTATCTACATTTGACAGATACTTTATATAATTGCAAAATCTAGTTTGCATTGTTTATTTAAGATTAGGAATTGGATTGTATTAATGTATAACACAGTGTTTCTCAACCTTGACAATTTTAAGGCATGTGGACTTCAACTCCCAGAATTCCACAGCCAGCAATGCTGGCTGTGGAATTCTGGGAGTTGAAGTCCACATGCCTTAAAATTGTCAAGGTTGAGAAACACTGGTTATAACATATATATAATGTATAAAAATGTGGCCAGGTGTAATGACATTTTACCTAGTGTGTTAACTCCTATTATTTCAAATTACATTTCCTTCTTCTCTTCTTTAATAGCATTTCTCTTCTTTACAACAGAGGTATTCTCAGTGTGCATAGAATAGGGCCAAACTCTTTTTATTTCTTTAAATAATTCTTTTATTTGGAAAATATTTATCTGAAATAGATTCCATGGCTATTTGGATCTAGATTATCCCTGGTCATTTCATGGGACTACTTCTGTGTATTAAAACATAAGCCTTTGTGTTACCAAACAAAGGTTAAGCTGGATTTGCATGTACAATCTCCTTTGGGATAATAGTGCAGATTGCATGGACATTTGACCTAAGTACTCCACATACAGATGTGAAGTTCAGTATATAAAATATCAAGTCAGAAAATGGAGCTGTTTTCATGCTAACCCCTACAACATACACATGTTAATAAAAGGAGTTCTTGAATTTTTTTTATTTTTTATTTTTTTTACAAATTTTATTAAATGTACATTTTAAAAACAAAAATGGACATGATTCAATTTCCCTGGCTTCAACAGTGCTATTAGTATTTCCTTATGTTACAGAAAGAAAAACAGAAACTTAAAATACATTCTATAACAGGACAGAGTATAACAAACTGTGCGTATAACATCTGTAATTTTTTTGATAAACCATCTTTCAATCGTCAACGTTGTATTTATATATCTTTCAGTTGTGTCCTAATATAAGTATTAATAAGAAGTCCTTATGATATCAACTAGTCAATCGATAATCATCTCAGCAATCCTCCTTATCTCTAACCAATCGTACAAATATTTCCAAATTTCATAATACTCTGTTTCAGTTTTATTTTTAATCTCTAGAGTTAACCTGTCCATTTCGGTGCAGGATAAAATTTTATTTATTATTTCTTCCTCAGTGGGGGTTTCCTTTCCATATTTGGGCGTCTGCCAATCTTGCTGCAGTTAAAATATGCAATAGTAAGTAAAAAGATGCTTTGCTGAGTTTATCATTAATAATCCCTAATAAGAAGATTTCTAGTTTTAAATCAGTTTTTTGTAATAGTATTTCTTTCAGCCAATTTTTTATCCGATTCCAAAAGTTTTGCACCTTTGAACATTCCACCACATGTGATAGTAAGTCCCTGGAAGCCTTCTACATTTCCAGCATGGTGGTGAGGTTTTTTTATCTATTTTTGCTAGCCTTGTAGGGGGAAGGTGCCATCTATAAAACATCTTGTATAAATTTTCTTTGTAGGAGGTGGCTAGTGTTAACCTTCTGTTTCTGTCCCAGAAATTTTATTTTTAAAAGCCTGCTAAAATTCTATTTGTAGTTAACTTGTTTATATTTATGTGTGTAAAGTATATTGTTAGTATATTTTAATGGATTTTATGTTTAGATTTGTCTTATTATATAAGCAAGACATATAAGTTTACTTTCTCCATAATTCTGGCGGTACTAATAATCTCATGCTAGTGTTGACTCCCCTTTGGGTGTCGACTGGCTGTTCTTATGACCTGGACAGCCGTTTGAGTGGCCACTTGCCACAAGTCAAAACATGACTCGAAGGCACAAAAAACAAAATGAATAGACAGCCAAACAGGCAAACAGGCTCCAGCAGAGGCAATTGCAGACCCAGTGATATCCACAGCTATAACTTTGCTTAATGTGATACCCAAACCAAACTGGATTATTTCCCCTAAGAGGAAATGAAATTATAAAATTGATATTCAGCCACAGCTGGCAGCCGTGCCATAGGTTCGCCACCACTGATCTAAAGTATAAAACCATACAAGTCCAAGATCACATTGTGGCAACTTGGGTGGCTTTGTTTTACTTTACCTTAGCTTAGAACTTGTGTATGGGCAGTTTATAGTCTATTCCTCTGGCCACATCTCTATTATAACCAACTTGTTCTATCTCCTTTTAGCAGTAGTATAGTCTGTATGATTTCTTTGTGTTTTATACAGGATGATATCTATGTGTGTAGATGTCATTTTTGTTTTTGAAGACTATTGGCAACAAAGAGACATAATTGAATTGGCAAAAACTGATAAGTTGTTTTCATTTGTTTGCTGTACAGTCCAATAACATTCTTGCCTTGCTACTTTCATCATTGTCATTCAAATCCCCAAGCACAAGCAGCACAACTTACTTGCATGTTCTGTAAATTTCAGATTGAACTTGACCATAAACCTTGTCAGCCTCTTCTTCGACAATAATGGTTACAGCATAAACATGCCCAACCTATCACATCAAGTGGTTGTCTACAAAACCTGACTTTATTCTGTCATTGATTACAGTGTACCCAAATACTGATTCTGCTTTATCTTTTATAACTTTGAAAACAGTGCAATTACTTCCTTGCTTATTATCTTTTGAGTAGTAAGCAATATGATCTTCTAACTTAGTGCCCACTTCCAATCCATTTCAATTCTCTGATGCCAAAGACATCAGAGTGCAGTAAATTCATTTCATCTTTCACTGTTGACCTTTCCTGTCTTTATGCTGCTCACATTCCATATGCCTACAGTATTTCTATTTTTACAACTTCAGATTTTATTCTCTTTAACTTGCTATCTGGAAAGTCACACCATAAACAATTCTGAAAAGTCCTCAGCTCTTTCTTAGTAGCATACCTAGTGTCATCTGACCTGAAAGGCTTATTGTCCAGCATTATATGTCAATAGCCTTATTTTGTCTATCCATGTAGTTTTACCATTACATTTTCCTGGGTAATATAAAATTATGCCTTTGCCATTGTCAGTAAATTGGTGATCCGCCTCCCAAACCATCATATATCACTGCAGTGTAATATAGATAGCTGCTTCTTTTAGCTGGTATCAGCCTTCCAGGTAGGCAAGATCAGGAAATGGATAAGAAATATTGGAACTGTGCTTTGTTGTTATAGTAACAGAATGTTGAAAGCCTGCAGCATTTTCCCTTCCTTGATCCAGAATCAAGACATTATTTCTTCAGATTTCTGACTATCATTTTCCTTCCTTCCTAGAGTTAATTTATGTTTTGCTGTATTACTTCAAAGTCATCTCTGTAGTTTTCTGTAGCTGGGCAGCTGGATGACATTTATGCCTTGGATCAGGGGTCCCCAACCCCTGGTCTGTGGACCGGTACCGGGCTGCGGCATGCCAGCAACTGGGCTGCACAAACAAGCAAAGCCCCATCTGTGGGATGCAGGCAACACACAAAACCATGCCCCCTCTGGTCCATGGAAAAACCTCTCTCCACGTAACTGGAGGTTGGGGACCTCTGCCTTGGATAATCCTGTTAGAAATATGTACACTCCCACTGCTTTTTATTCACTCCACTCAGCAACACCCCTCACCCTGCCACAGTGAGGCAGCATAGCAGGCCTTGGTGTGACTACAAGCAATTTTGAAGATAGGAAATGAATGGTTGCTTGTATTGCAAGGAAAACATTCTGTTTAGGTGTTTCAGAATTATAAAACAAATTGTGCTTGTTCACTGCTCATATTCTTATCTGCCCATACAGTTCTCCACAAAGCAGATATATATGTAAAAATTGGATCTGTCAATCTAAGTATTATGAAATACAGGATCAGAAGAATTAAGATTTTAGACCAATTCTGTTAATATGGGCAAGATTATATGACAACAATAACAAATAATAATAACAAAACAGATTACAAATATAAGAGCAGTTACATTAAGCTGAATTTTTATGTTGCATCTTACTTTGAAGCATATTGCCTGCATCAATACTAGGTGTTTATATGATTAAAAATTGTAATAAAGCTGTACTGCTCCTGATTGCATCCATTGAAATTAATATACAGTGGGGCCACCAATTGTGCAAGTTCTCCCACTTAAAAAGATGAGAGAGGCCTGTAATTGTCATCATAGGTAGACCTCAACTATGAGAGACAAAATGAGAAAACAAATCCAGACAATCACATTGTCTGATTTGGAAAGAATTTATTTGCAAATTATAGTGGAAAATAAGTATGTGGTCCATATCAAAAGTTCATCTCAATACTTTGTTATATATCCTTTGTTGGCAATGACAGAGGTCAAACGTTTTCTGTAAGTCTTCACAAGGTTGGCACACACTGTTGCTGGTATGTTGGCCCATTCTTCCATGCAGATTCCCTCTAGAGCAGTGATGTTTTGGGGCTGTCACTGGGCAACACAGACTTTCAACTCCCTCCAAAGGTTTTCTATGGGGTTGAGATCTGGAGACTGGCTAGGCCACTTCAGGACCTTGAAATGCTTCTTACGAAGCCACTCCTTCATTGCCCGGGTAGTGTGTTTGAGATCATTGTCATGCTGAAAGACCCAGCCACGTTTCATCTTCAATGCCCTTGCTGATGGAAGGAGGTTTGCACTCAAAATCTCACGATACATGGCCCCATTCATTCTTTCCTGTACACGGATCAGTCGTCCTGGTCCCTTTGCAGAGAAACAGCCCCAAAGCATGATGTTGCCACCCCCATGCTTCACAGTAGGTATGGTGTTCTTTGGATGCAACTCAGCATTCTCTCTCCTCCAAACACGACGAGTTGTGTTTCTACCAAACAGTTCTACTTTTGTTTCATCTGACCATAGGACATTCTCCCAATCCTCTTCTGGATCATCCAAATGCTCTCTAGCAAACTTCAGATGGGCCTGGGCATGTACTGGCTTAAGCAGGGGGACATGTCTGGCACTGCAGGATCTGAGTCCCTGGCGGCGTAGTGTGTTACTGATGGTTGCCTTTGTTACATTGGTCCCAGCTCTCTGCAGGTCATTCACTAGGTCCCCCCATGTGGTTCTGGGATTTTTGCTCACCTTCTTGTGATCATGTTGACCCCAAGGGGTGAGATCTTGCGTGGAGCCCCAGATTGAGGGAGATTATCAGTGGTCTTATATGTCTTCCATTTTCTAATTATTGCTCCCACAGTTGATTTCTTCACACCTTGCTTGCCTATTGCAGATTCAGTCTTCCCAGCCTGGTGCAGGTCTACAATTTTGTTTCTGGTGTCCTTTGACAGCTCTTTGGTCTTCACCATAATGGAGTTTGGAGTGTGACTGTTTGAGGTTGTGGACAGGTATCTTTTATACTGATAACAAGTTCAAACAGGTGCCATTAATACAGGAAATGAGTGGAGGACAGAGGAGCCTCTTAAAGAAGAAGTTACAGGTCTGTGAGAGCCAGAAATCTTGCTTGTTTGTAGGTGACCACATACTTATTTTCCACCATTATTTGCAAATAAATTCTTTCCAGATCAGACAATGTGATTGTCTGGATTTCTCATTTTGTCTCTCATAGTTGAGGTCTACCTATGATGACAATTACAGACCTCTCTCATCTTTTTAAGTGGGAGAACTTGCACAATTGGTGGCTGACTAAATACTTTTTTGCCCCACTGTAGCTATAGGCTTCTGTTCTTAGAAGCTGATTCATCTACAAAAACTGATTCAAATGTGTGTAGAAGGCTGTGGGGAATAGATATTATGCAAATGAATGCATGGGAGAAAACTAAGAAAGTTGATAACATGTGCTGCCTTTGGCATTGTGAGTAAAACTAATACCTGACTTCAGTGTAAATTTTTGGATAGGCTATTTACAATTAAAAATTATTCTTTATTTGAAATAGAAGCCTCTGAGAATTGGGCAAGTTTTCTCATATGAAGATGAAAATAAGGCCACATATATGCCTGCTCCTGCTTTTAATTAACAAGTCATACATATAAACTTTCAAAAGAGTCAATTTTTGAGACATGTAGAGAAGTAAATATCAGAATATGGTGCTGACACTGCTGTATGAGTGAGCTATACTAGAAACTGATGAGGCAGGGTATGCAGAGCCCTGCTTACTCTCTTGAACCTCTACTATCATGATGATACTGAAGTGTCCTTTTGCTTTGTACCAAATTGGAAGGCTGAGAGTCAGTATAGTTCAATGATTTGTTTCCCATTGAAGCAGAGGCTTTGGGACTTTAGCAACAGGCAGATCATGCAGCATATCCTGCTTTGTCCTTGTTAGGGGCAGACTGTTGTATACTACATTTGCTTGCTTGTGGCTGCTTGCCACCACTTGTGGCCGGACGCCCTGTGGCGCATTGCACTGTTGCTGCTCCTCCCGGTAGGATGCTGCATGGTGCTTTGAGCCATTTTGCTGCTCGCATGCTTTGGGCCATTTCCGCTGCTTGCACAGCACTTCAGGCCACTTCTGTTGCTTGTGCGCTTTGGGCCACTTCTGTTGCTTGCAGCAGGAGACCACTTGGCGCTTTGGGCTGTTTCTGCTGCAGAAATGGCCCAAAGAGCCACACGGTGTCCTCCCATGAGCAGCAGAAATGGCCCGAAGTGCAGGAGCAACAGAAGTGGCCTAAAGCACACGAGCAACAGAAGTGGCTTGAAGCGTGCGAGCAGCAGAAAGGGCCTGAAGCACCATGCAGTGTCCTGCCAGGAGGAGCGGCAATGGCGCAATGCGCCACATGGTGTCCGGCCACAAGTGGCAGCAAGCGGCTGCAGAAGAAGTCAAGCAGCAGCGCAACAGGTGTTGGGGCGTGGGAGGCCTGGCTGTGGTGGTCCTAAGGTAAGACATTCTCCAAAATTAAGACCTAGTGCCTCTTTTGGAGGAAAAAAAAAAAAGACCAGGTCTTAATTTCGGGGAAACATGGTACACTTGATGATGAACTAGATGAGGTAGAAAAAGATTAAAATTTGGGTAAGTGATCCAGGTAACTATTATTGCATTGGAAACTGGTCTTGATAAGCATTTAGTAAGTCCTAAAAGAGTAAATACCTAATGAGGAAGTACTCCTTGGTTGTGACTGTATTTGCAGGAGATACCATTTCCGGTGTACCAGATACAGTCTTTCTTGAGGCATTTAGATTTGGTGATAGTTATCCATGTTATTGTTACTTTCTGCCTGAATTATTGCAAAGCACAATATGTTGGGTTACCAACAAAAAAGTATATAAATGCTAGTGCATTTTGTCCAAACAGTGTCAGATCTGTTTTCTAGGTATTTTTCACTCTGTGGTCATGTTAAACTACAGCTGCAGAAAATGTTGACTGAGTACTCATTGGAATAAACCTGTTTAGCTTCCCCCCTCACCCCCAATAGTTGCATGCAAATTAAACCAGCAAGCCTCAGCTGTATAAGAATAATGACAGAGTTGACTTCTGAATGAATGGTATGGCAGCTACTTATATGCCCTTCATATTCTCAAACATTTTTAAATTAATCATTACAGAATAGTTCACATGTAATTGAATTCTTTAAAAAGGATTTATTACTTTTGGATAGAATATTCTGAAATCTAGTATCCAGTATTCAGAATTTTCTATAGCTTATCAATAGAGAAATGGAATTAATTAAAAACCAAGCACTAGATGTCATACTATACATTCAATTGAAAGAGTGTTTGTATATTTTCTTATCTAATAAGATTCTATAGTTATTGCTATATTCTTTTTCAGATTTTCTGCAAAAATGCCTGATGGCAAGATTCTTCATTTTCATCCTTCTATTCTCCATTTTGGAATGCAGTGAGTATTTTGCACTTTTTCAGAATAAAGGCAAAATAATACCTATAATACAAAAATAATATTTTAAAGAAAAGAGCCTTTTGCCTATTTTCCTTTCTCATTACAATTATTTTATAAGATGCATCAATATTTTAAGGGTGATTATGAAAAGTAAATAATGGGCAATAGATACGAAATATTTTTTTAATTATGAAAGAAGAAGCACATTAGCTAACTTTTAAAATAATTACAGCTCTTAAGAGGAATATGTAAAACAGCTATATTAACTTGCTTTATAATCTAAATTGTTTACCTATTTATATCATAGTTTTAATGTTATATCAAACCATGGTTTGTTATGTGATCAAGGAAAGGCTCATGTGTTACTATGTTGAGTTTCCGATGCTTTCAGCTATAGTTTGTCTTTGTCCTAAAACCCAATTGTACATATTCAAGCAATATTCTTCTGGTTTGAGTCTGCTTTGAAAAGCATATAAAAACAATATTTGGATAATACTTTGAAATCAGCAAATTTTGAGAGAGCCACAGTACTAGGAAAGGATAATGTGTGTCATTGTAAACCAAGGCTTGATACTTTGTCTTCAGCTATTGCAAATTTATTTTTTTAAAACTGTTGAAAATAATGTTATTTTTGTGGAATATAATTCTGTAGTATTTTGAGTGTTGAAATTAAATTGGAGCAAAAAGAATAATATATTATTTTAGCACTGTCCTCTATTTCACCTTTTCTTGTTTCCCTAGGTTACTGGGACTACCCAAAGCTAAAATGCTCTATGCTTACAACCCTAATAAGGATAGAGACATTCTAGTGAATTCAGTGTTTACGGCAACTAGGCATTTTCATGTGTCCCCTGCTCATAGCAGAGTGAGTATTTTAATGTATTTTTGCAGTAGCATGCCAGTTTTTGCCAAAATGGCAACAGTTATGTTTGTAGGCACATGATCAATTTATAATTAGCAAATGAAGTTACATTCATATCTGAAAAGAGACTGACATTGACTTGCTGCTGTCATATTTTATTTATTAAATTGTATTTTATTTATTAAACTTACTGACTGCCACCTTACCTCTTGGAATTGGAAGTGAGAATGCATTGAAGGGGATACAATTTTTTTATTACTTGGTAGAAAAAAAAATATAGCTTGGTATAAAAAAAATCCTCTCTTCTAACATTTAGAAGACACACATTTTATCTGAAGCAAATACTTGCAAAAGAGAGCAAACATTGCTTGTAAAATACACAGTTGCAAATAGAATGTTATATTTTATCAAATGTACACAATACTTAAATATTATTAAGTATTTAAATAAAAATATTATTTTACTAATGCATGGCTGTTTACAAATGTTAATAATAAAGCATTCAGTGTAACCCATTTATAAGAGAAACTTTGCTCCAGTGACTTCTAACAATAATTTTTATATCCCAATAATTTAGTTACTTTTCTGGAATTTTAGAATACTAGTGATTTAATAGCAAATGCAGAATTGCTTGTTTAGGGCAACCTGAGTGCTTTATGATTGCAGGCAGTGCTTGACCACATTTAACCCCAGAATTTCTGTTGCTAAGCGAGACAGTTGTTAAGTGAATTTTGCCCCATTTTATGACCTTTCTTACCACGATTGTTAAGTGAACCACTGCCGTTAAGTTAGTAATATGATTATTAAATAACTCTGGCTTCCCCATTGACATTGCTTGTCAGAAGGTCACAAAAGGTGATTACATGACCCCGGGGCACTGCAACTGTCATAAATACATGCCAGTTGCCAAGTGTCCAAATTTTGATGGGGATGTTGTAACAGTCATAAGTTTGAAAAACAGTCATCATTTTTTTTCAGTGCCATTATAACTTAAAATGGTCACTAAATGAATGCTCGTAAGTTGAGGACTGTCTGTATAGAAGACAAAGTTCCAGCATTCTAAAGTGATATGTGAATCAGTTTGAAAGTACATATGCAACTGATTCAATATTTACAGTAAATGTATACGTTAACAGTCTTGGATGGGAATATTATTGAGAGACTCCTTCAGTGCCGTGAAGGACATGTAGGTATATCACTGTATGGGCCTTATGCAGGAGGCCACAGGAATGTGATAAAAGGTTTGGGAGGAATACAGTACATAAGCAGATTGTAAGCAGAATATTAAATATCAGCTCTGTCCCTCTCCACATTAAGATCTAAGATTGAGGTTAGATATAGATTGCAGGTACACCTGCAGTGAACTCCCTCCCCATTCAGTATCCGTATTACTATACGTGTTCTTGCTACCCTCTCTGTAGCTACAGGTAGTCCTTGACTTAAAATCATAGTTGGGACCAGAATGTATGTTAGTAAGTTGCAGTCATAAGCTGAATCATATCTGCTTTTATGACAATTTTATCACAGGCGTTAAGTGACTCTCCACAGCTGTTAAGTAAATCATGTGGTCATTAAGTGAATCCAGCTTTCTCAATGGATTTTTTTTTCCAGTTTTGGTTGTAAATTGGCAAAAAAAGATTGGAAAACATTACCATCTGACTGTAGGAGGCTGCAACCTGTCATAAATACAAGGCAGTTGCCAAGCACTCAAATTGCAATCACATGACTGAAGGGTAGTGCAACGGTTGTAAGTGCGAGTATAGGTCATAACTCACTTTTCCCGAGGTAACTTTATCAAACAATTGTAAATCAAGGACTACCTATACAATGAAGTCTTTATGCATTGGTGCTATTTTACCATACTGAAACATCTGAAATCAATCTGAGTTTTATGTCTCCTGAAAATTTGAATCCCCAAACTGCATTCAAACTACAAAAAGTTTCTAACACAATGACACAAGTTGTAGCTATGATACTCATGTGCGCAACAACCACATTACTAAAAGCTGAAGTACTAACCCCTTCTTTATACGGTGCTACACGTGCAAAGATATCACTTCCTTAGAAGCCTTTCTGTTGGAGGCCATTTGAGGCTCTGGTGGTTAAAATACTGACTCAGTCTTAAGACAGAAAGTTGTGGCTTTGGCTTAGCTTGTATTAATAAATAGACACACTTTCCTGTGAAAGAACTGAATTATTTCTGTTTTACAAGCCATTAAAAGTATATTTATAATTTTGCATTTTTATATCACATCCTTTAAAGAATAAAGTGGGTTGACAACATGTTACTGTGTTCTGTTTCGTTTAGGTGAACATACTACAAAGTTTTTCCCCCTCCTTTTTGTAAAATGTAATATTTTTCCTGTTATAAGTATATGACGTGAATGCATACAGGATGCAAACAGCAAGTTTGAAATGTGGTTCAACCCCTGAAACATAAAGCAACTTGCATATGAAACTGCAGAGCTGATATGGGATCAAGATCTATATATTTGTAGTACTTCTTCTTTTATCCTTAATAGGCTAAGCCTTAACAGAACCTGACAACCATTTGCTTTAATGAAATACTTAAAATATGGTTTGAAGATTCTTGTGTTTTCCTTTTGCAAAATAAAATTTATTTTGCAATTTATCATGTCTTTTTGAAGCAAAACAAATCTTGGACTTGCTCGCAAAGTATAAGAGATGCAATCATAACCAGTGCCAAAATTTTGGTATACTTAAAATGTATTAAAATGTTTTTCTATAATATTTCCTCCTTACTCTTGTCACAAATTACTCTGAAATTGATCTCATTTCAAGGGTAGTTTTCAGGTTCAGTTGCTGTTGAAGGGCATCAGTCAACATAAACCAAGTATATGAAAATGTGAACCTATTTCCATAGAGATTTTTGCATTTCATCCTTAATGTTAAAATGTTATATTTATGTGTGTGTATGAGTGTGTATATGTGTGTATTTGACTTTTCCTGTCATCAAAAGTATAAACAATTTTAGTAGCTTATCACCTACTCTTAAAAGACAACAGTCTCTTCTTTCCGTATTCCATCGCTTATCTATAAACAAATCCTTATAGCTATATTGTTTCAGTCCTGATCAGCAAAAATCCATTAAGGACTCTTTTAACCTTGATCAAATAAATCAGTTTTATATATCCCTTTTTATTATTAAAACATCAATCAGTTTCTTTCGTATGTCTTCTGTAACCTTTTTTCCCATGTCATTTTAAAATCCACCTTTATATCACTCTCAATCAAGTCAGGTAATATTTGTTCCTGTTCCACAGCACCTTTTAAACACAGTCTGTTTGTAGAGGCAGACACTCTTAAAATTAACTTCTGGGACCATTGTTCAAAAATATCCTTTAATATGTCTTGTGTTAAAATATTTTGCTTCATTCTGTATTTGTAAATTGGGATTGAGTATTCTTTTCTGTAATTGTAATCACTAGTTACAGCTGTACTGAGATTATAATTTGCCATTTCATCGAGACCTTACAAGCTGTTGCTTACAATTGTAATGTAGGAAAAAGCCACGAGGAATGAGAAGAGGATATGTAATATAGTAGTCACCGCAATTTGATACCACATGAAACTATTTGATACCACATGAAATCCATTTAAATCCCTTTAAAATGGATTTTATATTAAGGTGTAATATAGCCACTTTTTAGCCTGGAGTAATGTGTGAATGTATCCATTAAGGAGTGGCATTATGTTAGTGATTAATAACTGTATGTGTGAATAGCTAGTAGCTGGATTTATGCCGTAATGCTTAGCTATAATCTGAGTTTTTGGCTTAGCTATGTGTGTGAAATTGGCTACCATGATTCATAAAAATGATTTATAGCTTAATGTTACGGGTAACCTAGCTATACTGGGTTATCAAAGCATGATTAATACATTGAAGCCCAGATAATAGGATACCACTACTGTGATACTTCGAAGACAATAATTTTCCTATGGGTTATAGACTGACAGTGTAGTACTTCTGGGATTTGGTTCTAGCTTTGATGAAGTGATGTGCAAATGAGTGTATCTTGGCTAGTTTTATCTTAGCATAGCAAAGAGGTAATGGCTATCTCTTGGTAATATATAAGTGTAATAAATCTATGGCAGTTTAATATATTGAACATCAGATACTTTTTATCTTACTTGTAGGTGATTCCAGCAATGGGAAAAATTTATTTCAGAGTACTTTTTCTTCCAGTAGAAGAAGGCAGTTTTGAAAGTTCATTATTTATAAATACCTCATCTCATGGAATATTTTCATATCAGGTAATACTAATTTACCAGCTTGAAATGCAGAAGATACTTTATTTCAAATGATGGTGTAGTGGACAAACAAGTGAAGACTGACAAAGATGTACAGTCCAAATAAATATAATTTGCAGAACATTACATGCTGTGTAAGAGATTGACATTTACAGGTATTTGCTCCTCAAGTCTTCACTATCATGAAGGGATTCTGCATTAATGTTGGTGATTCTCCCTTAAGAAGAATAATATTTATAAATTTTAATAACATAACATAATATCTTCATCCTTGTCTTATGAAAAACAAAGATCCTCTTTTCACTATAGTGGGGACTAAAACATCATGTCATCTGAGAATATAATGCCTTTGTTTATAGCCCTAGTTTTTATGCTAGCGTGGAACCTGGGTAAAAGCTGCCTCCTTTTTGAACCCAGCTTCTCTGGCAAAGTTCTTCTACTTTCCTACTTTTTTCCTTCTTTCTGAAGACAGCCCTGTCTTTGTAAACTTGTGCTGTCATCACAGGCTTTGGAAAGCTGTGCTATCTTTGGAACAAGTCATTCTGGAGACAAAAAATTTCTGAAGACAGAAGCTGGAAAAGTTGGGTCTGAAAAAGAGACAGCAAAAAGTGAAAGGTCGTTGCATGAAACTGGGACAGAAGACAGCTGACTGACCCAAAATCACTCAGCTAACTTTTACAACTAAGGCAGGACTAGAATTTGCAATTGCCTGGTCTCTAGCCTAGTGGCTTAACCACTAGTTGATTGTCTCTAAAGGAATGATGCCTTTTTCTGAGCTTAAATGATAATTATAGTAACTTAAGGAAGCAGAAACTTGAGTACAATACATCACAAGAGCCCTTACCTGAAAAATATTAAATTACTAGGCCTGTGCAGCTACTGTGAGAGTTCAAAAAAGTTGTTGCTTCTGTATTTTATAACACTCTTTAGGGATACATAAAGAGGGCAAACGGTATATTCGCTTTCACTTTTTAAATTAAAATTTGGTCTGTTTGCTTGTTTTACAAAAAGTTAAAGCTAGATGGGGTAGCTGGTTCAAATATAATGAAGAGAGCATTATGTTGGCTATTCCAGTAATAGATAAAATGTGATGCATGTCCTTAATATACACACACATACTTACGCATGCATGCACTTTTAATGCCAATAACATACAATAAAATCTTGATTAATGATTATAAACATGGAGAAAAAAGTGTTAATTAAATCTGAAGTTCTATTAAATCTGAATTGGGAAAATTTACATCACTACATCATTATTTGTGCATCAATTGCAGCCATTTACATCATTTGCATAATTTAAAGCAAGGTGCAAATAAATACAAATATTAATTTAATATTATTTACAATAGTCACAATATCTATAGCGCGGGTGAAGGTTTGTTTTCCGAGCTTGTGGGTTGGTTCCGAACGTTTTGTTACCAGGCTAGGTAACATCTTCAGCGGAGTTTAGGGGATGTCGGTGTCAGTGTTTATAAGGGCTTCAGGTGTGAATTTCACAAGACCCATCACAAGACTTTCACTGATGACTCACACCTGACTCATCACAAGACCCTCACTTGACACACCCACACCTGAAGCCCTTGTAAACAGAACACTGACACTGAAATCCTTTAAAATCTGCTGAAGACAACAACAACAACAATAATAATAAAGTTGGAAGGGATCTTGGAGGTCATCAAGTCCAACTCCCTGCTCAGGCAGGTAACCCTATACTATTTTGGACAAATGGCCGTCCAGTCTCTTCTTAAAAACTTCCAGTGTTGGAGCATTCACCGCTTTGGAGGCAGGTTGTTCCATTGGTTAATTGTTCTAACTGTCAGGAAGTTTTTCCTTAGTTCTAGGTTGCTTCTCTCCTTGATTAGTTTCCATCCGTTGCTTCTTGTCCTGCCTTCAGGCGCTTTGGAAAATAGCTTGACTCCCTCTTCTTTGTGGCAGCCCCTGAGATATTGGAACACTGCTATCATGTCCCCCCTTGTCTTTCTCTTCATTAAACTAGACATACTTAATTCCAGCAACCGTTCGTTATATGTTTTAGCCTCCAGTCCCCTAATCATCCTTGTTGCTCTTCTCTGTACTCTTTCTAGAATCTCAACATATTTTTTACATCGTGGTGACCAAAACTGGATGCAATATTCCAAGTATGGCCTTACCAAGGCATTGTAAAGTGGTATTAATACTTCATATGATCTTGATTCTATTCCTCTGTTAATGCAGCCTAGCACTGTGTTGGCTTTTTTGGCAGCTGCGGCACACTGCTGGCTCATATTTAAATGATTGTCCACTAGGAATCCGAGATTCCTCTCACAGTTATTACTATTGAACAAGCTACCCCTGTACTATACCTGTACAATTGTTACCTAGTTAGTAATGAAATGTTCAGAAACCAACCCACAAGCTTGGAGAATGAACTTTCGCCCTCAATATTATTTACATTACAATGTTTTGAGGACTGTTTTATAAGAAACATAATTTGTTGTTTAGGGGAGTAGGTGTGACATTCAAAAAAATTTGGTCAGTTGCATCTGAAGTTTCCTGAAAGAAAATTTTATTTACACCCTAGATGTTTACCACGAACAGTATCTAATGCTGTAATATCTTATTTATTGTTAAAATTGCTTTATACAAATGTGTTTGTAAAAGATTGCAGTTCTTTATTACATTTATTGTTGGAAATATTTAATATAATATTTAATATTTAATATAACATGCTGTTTTACACTAGGTATTTGGAACCGGAACTTCAGAAGCTGTTTCAGAAGATTCTAAACAGGAGTTAGCAAACACTTATTTGCTGCTTCCACATATCAATAGTATTCAGATCTCACAAACATTGGTACTGTATTCTTTTAAAAAATATCTATTACTCTAAATGTCCTGTTTATTAAGTATAGTATTAATTGGACTTTTAAGTGCGACCTGGAAAATGAGAATGGGTAATATATTGACATTTGAAGATTCTAATAATGAGTTTGTAAATGGTGGGAAAAATAACCCTATTGATGAAATAACCAATAACTAAAGGCTGTGGTTTTGCAGACAAGTGTTTCCGTTATGCTGAGGTTTTGCTCTAAAGATAAAGCCAACTGCTTTGCTTTCTCATACATCCATGCTTTGACAATATTCTCACTCACTGTCACCAGCTAATTTAAGCAGGCAAAATTTCTGGCATACAAACCAGTTTGGTACATACCTGTTAAATAAGATACTATTAAAGAGAGGATCTCTTAATGAGATTTTTTTAAAAAAATTCATCTCAGTTACAAATAAATATTAAGGATTTCATTACATTGATTGCTGCTGTTACTTATTCATAACAACATTGAGAAAGTTAGATCAATTCATAATTATTCTGAAACAATCTTAAGCTCTTTTACATAGTATTATGTAAAAGAGAAATGCACAATCTTATTCCCTTGGCTGCCTGCTTCTAAACATTGCAATATGTAATGTGACAGATGCAGAGAAATAATTAAATTCAGGACTTTGGTAATCACATAATATTTAATTTTAATTAAGTTTAAATGCAAATATTTAATTTGTTTAAGAATTTAAACAATATTTTTAGAGCAATGTTTCTCAATCTTGACAACTTTAAGATGTGTGGACTTCAACTACCATGGTGTCTGGGGAATTCTGGGAGTTAAAAGTCCACAAATCTTAAAGTTGCCAAGGTTGAGGACCCCTGCTTTAGAGTATTGCTTTGTGGTTAATATCTGAAAAGCTAAGTGTGAACCTCATGCTTGTATCATTTGTCTATTGAAGCACGATAATAGAGTGACCAATAATGATTGGCCATTTTATAATAGATTGTTATCCAGAACTGAATTAATTGAATTAACATATTGACTGACCACTTTACAGCAGAAAAAGCAGGAATGCAAATTTCAGGACAGAAATCAGTGTGCTTTCCAATTTTTTTTTCTATCGTAAACTTTTTCTGTTTGTGCCATTGTCTTTAAAAACTTTATGGGCAGAATAAAAGTGCATTGAAGTCTGTGGAACATAAATATTAGATTTATATGTGAAAGTATATAGGTAAAGGGTGTGATTTGCATGCTAAGGGCTGGGCTTCCCACTTTGCAAACAGGAAAAATTTAAAAAAGAGCTAGACTTGTAGACTGCTGTGTGAACTTTTTTTAAAATAAGCTCTAGCTTAATGAGGGAAAAAGCATTTTATTGATCTGTTTATGAATAAATATGTTTTTAAAAGGCAAGATCCACTTTCATATATGCTTAATAATTATAGAAAAGGGACAAAATCTTATTTTAAATAAAAATATTCATGCAAACTCGATCACTGGCTCTGCATGATGTAGCAGAAGCAAGGGGAACAGGTTTGCTAAATTAAGCGTGGTAACAGAAGTTTACTAGCCTTAAATATAGCAAGGCTGCTTACTCTATACCATGACAACATAAACGATCACTAGTAGTTTATTAAAAGATGCATTGATTGTTTCAGTTGTTATGCTATTAGTCATTGTACTGATTTATTAAATATTCTTTCAGTGTTGAGTATAAGTATAGGTTTTGCTGATTCTCCTGTACTGTATTTTAACAAAGCTGATAATACACACACTTTTCGTCTTTAGATATTAATATTTTCACAAAATGTAGTGCTTATAGAAGGAATTTAAATAAGATCTTATATCTCCCCCTTGTGGAAATGTAAAACTTTGAATATAGGAATGAGATAAAATCAACAATGCTATTTAAATTTATTAAATTTTATATTATGTTTTTATCATTTATATTTTGGATGCAAACTCTTCAATAAGTACCTTTGATAATCTGATGGTACAAAATTATAAATACTTTTTCAAGTGGTTACTTATTTTAACACAAATAACATAAATTACAATATTAAAAAGCATACATGCCATTTGTATATTATTAAAATGTCTGAAGTACATTGTATATAGTATATAATGGAAGGCTTCTATGATCAGCAACCTTGGATCCGGTAATTAGAGACCCAGATTTCTCGTTTATGTTAGGAAGCCCAAGATTTTGATACAGAAGAAAGTACTTCTCTGTACTTTGACATAACCTTTTGTTCTATTTAAATATTATCAGTTTCTCCTTATTTTCATCTAGATTTCAATTTCTTGAACTATTTTATAAAACTACTGGTTATGTATTTTTTTCAGGCAGAAACTAGGAATGTCAGTCATGTAAAAGTTCGCCTTGAATGCAGTGTACATAACAAATTGTATCATTATTTTAAGGTATGGCATGTATGTTTGCTCTTAAATTTGCTTTTACGACTATAAGCATTTTATCTATGAGCAGTAAATTGAGCTGCTGTTAGATGTGACTTGAACCAGTCCTGATTCATTGTTCAGGTATACATTAGCATATACACTGAAGTTATCTTTTCAAAACTAATTCTCCTCTCTTTATCGTTATCAAGTCTTTTTCAAGTAATATGTGTCTTAACATGAAAGCTCCTGTGTCCTTTTTAATATTTATTCATGAACATTATTAGAATTATTTAATAATTGCTCTTAAACATTCTCTTCTGTGAAAAATTAGCTTTGTTAAGCAGAGCCACTTTTATTCTAGATATTTTTCTCTTCAACTTCAAGCTGGATATTATCTAACATAAGTTTCTGTGCTATGTTTTCCTTCCTGTCTTCTTGATTCTCTTAAAATGAGGTAGACACAACAATTTCTGTTATTAAAGTGACTCTAAGAATGTGCAAAACTTGCACACTTTTTTCATTGCCATTGTAACTGAATGGTCACCAAACAAACTGTTGCGAGGATTACCTGTACTCCTGAATAATGGAGGGCTTTGGGATGGAATAAAGGGCAGTTAGCTTCCAAAACTTTTCTTCTACTAATACAATGTTGAATGTTGAATGTCAAACAAAAGTTTTTCTTTCATACTGTGCTGACCTAAAAGTTAAAATCAAACAAGAAGACGGAATTTAGTGCAGCCTGTAGAGTTTTGAGCATATGAAACATTCAGCATTGGTCATGAGGTGGCCGATGAGGGCAGGAGAGTAGTTTAGAATTTGCAGGCCAATCTGAAGGATTCCTAATTCCATTCTCAATAGACTAGCAGTGGGATACTACTGCTGCCCTCTTCGTAGTGCAGGTATTTAGAGCCACGGGTAACTGCTTCATTCTCTTCATTCATACTGTTTATTTAATATGATCAAACTTTTTAGTTCCATTTCAGATTTACTGACTTTTAGATCCAGTAGTGGATCTAGTAACACTGCATCATCAATTGTAATATTATTACCCCTTCTATGGTTGCCTAATTATATGTAAATTATAAACTCAATTTACATATAATCATTAGATAGACTTAATTAAACTTAAACTATTTACATGAAAGCAATATAATATGTATGATACTGTTCTTCTTTGGAGTACCTATGCAAAAAAAAAATAAAATAAAATTCCTGAGCTAGTGCATAGCATACAAGAAGAATGCCAGCAGAGCATCCCTTTGCTTTCGCATCAACAGTTTTGTTTTCTTGATGTGAGTAACTCCCACTTTTAAGACGTCTATTTATAGGCTTTTAATTATTCACCTGTGATCATTTTTGGATTTTCCTTTCATTTTATATTAGAATTGTTGCTTTGCATCCAATGACCTGCTTCTAGAAATAAGTTTAATGGTCCGAATGAAAAATGTGCAGCATGAATTTGTGGATCTTAGACAATACTTACTGGAGAACCTTTTTGTAATTTATGTAGCAATGGATAAAACACAGACCTCAGGTAAGGTCAAGATATATTACCATTTTGACTTTAATTTGTTTTAGACCATAATATAGTGTTATAGTAGAGAGTTTACATTTGCTTCTGGTTTTATTCTTTTTGTATAGATGGTTCTACAGTAATCTTGTATGTATTACATTCGGGAAACAACCTTTTGTACGTGCAGGTAATTTTTAACAATTTTTAACATATTTTGGTTTCATATAGTTTTTGCTCTATACTTTTATGTTTAATAAATTGCTCACAAATTCTTGTTGATCCTCTTGTGCCTGAGCAGTTATAATACAGCAAACTTTGATTTTATTGAAAAAGAAATTGGAACAGAAAATCCTCAATTCAAGGAACAAAATGCAAACAGGATTGTTACCAACATGTTTATGATGTTGAACAGAACATTCTTTATTTTACAATCTGATTTAGAGGTAAAATTTAAGTGTTGAATCAGGTGTGCAAGGAAGAAACTATCCTGGAAACCAGTATATTGAAAGTCTTTAGAAATAACAACAACAACATTGTCCCTTTCTCTGAATAACCAATTACTCTTGTGGAAAGGCTGCTTGATATTCAAGAAGCTTTTAGCCAATGAAGTGAGAAGTGGAAAGTTGTGGGTTGATTTCCAGCAGGCTAAAGAGAACGGGTAATATATATAAGATTTCCATTTGGGGAAATATTTTTCTGTTTGCTGTCTTTATGCATAATTAGACATTCCAACAACCTCTTCCTATGTCTTATGAACAAAGGAGAAAAATCAGTCACTTCGAATGAGAATTGAAAAGAAAATTAGGACATACCTTTTTGTGTAAATTGTGAATGAAAAAATTTGCACAAGTAGGGAGTGGGAAAGTGATAGTTTAAAAATCCAAAAGAATTTTGTAAGTCTGTGCTAATTTTTAGTATAAAACTATATTAACAGACTTGAAACTGTAGTAATGGATTTCTTCATTAGTATGAGTTCAGAATAAGAATGGCTTGATGAGACAAACTGTAGGGACTTGAAACTTTGCCTATTTATAGCAACTGTGATATAATTTGCCTTCTTTGCAGGATATAAAACATTTGACCCAGGGAAACATATTTACTTTGCTTTTTGAGCCAATATTGCTACCATCGTTGACCATGAATTTCACAAAAGTGGCTTCTATTATTTGTAAAGGTATAGTATTTTCATATGTTGTGTAATAATAAGTGATATTTTGTGGGTCTGTTTTTGTTCAGAGCTAAAAACTATTTTTACTTTAATTATTTTGTCTACCTTTCTAATAAAACAACAATAAAAGAGCAAAATGTATTAACATAGCATCCTTTACAATTTGACTTTTAAAGAACATTTTCAAGTATATATTTTATTGAAATCCATGGTCCTTTTAGTAGGATTATTATTATTGTTATTACTATTTGCTAATTTGATGAATTTCCTTTCTATTCTCTCATCTAAATTGTTTATGAAGAGGTTGAAGAGTACTGGGCCTAGTAAGACTAACCCTGGGGTACCCCACTGCTTATTTCTTTCCATTAAGGACTACACATTGAATGTGGTTTGTCAGCCAGTTACAAATCCATCTTGTGTTGATGCTGTCTATTTCACATTTTTCTAATTTACCAAGAAGTAGATTGTGATCTATTTTGTCAAATGTATTATTGAAATCCAAGTATACTGTGTCTTCAGCATTTTGCTGGTCCACTAATTTAGTTACTTTGTCAAAGAATGCAATTACATTTGTTTGACATGATCTGTTTTTGACTTTAGTTGGCTTCTGGTTATAACTTTGCTTTCTTCTAGGTGTTTGGAAATCTGTTGCTTATCTTTTCCAGTATTGGTATCAAGGTGGTTGGTCTATAGTTTCCTGCATCCATTTTTTCCCCCCTTTCTTTGACATAGGTACACTATGTGGTCATGAAAGCAACCAAGAAAGAGTTAATCTACTGGATAGAACAACTTTACTTAAGCCGTGTCTTTTACATCCAGTGATTGAAGGGTGAGTTTTAATGCAAATATGTAATAATGTACAACAATGCAAAATCCTCAAAAATAGGAATACATATTCTATAATTTAGAATTAATCCAGATATCATTTGACATGATTTAAAAACAATTTCCAGAGACTCCAGAGGGATATATTGATTTTTTTAATGACTTATTTGGAACAGATAGATTTCACTATATATTGAGATTATAGGGTTAGGAAGGAAGGAAGGAAAATGAAAGGAAAGGAAAGGAGGAAAAAGAAAGAAAGGAACAGGCAATTTCCAGATTAATTTTCTTTTTCCTTTTTATTGTATTTTGAAAAATCCTTGTGCATTGTATTGTTTTGATACAGAGATATTTATATAATATTAATTAAAATTATTGCCAGTCTTCACATTTAATTGTTCATTTTATCTCTGTAGGTATTTTGGCATTAATCCATTTGCAGTGGTATTTCACATAGAACCATATCACAATATTTCAGCATTTTGGTCTGTTTGGTTTACAAATAATTTTGATTTTAGCATTATGCTAAATGATGTATATGTGTCAAGGCAAACTAAGGATATTCTAAAGGTAATTCTTTTTATTTCTGATCTCATAGTGCACTTTTCTTCAAATGAGTATCTATATATGCTTTCATTCAGCTCAGTCATATCTTCTTTCTGTAATTTGTTTGTGTATATATCTATATTTTTATTCATTCATTCTATATAAAATACTGATACCTTATCTATGACTGTTATAAATTATGAACATTTATATGAAGTAAGTATTTATCACTGTATCATAAAATATAAATTTCAAATTCAGTTCGGCGCATTCCATCAACAGTAATGCACAATACAAATACATCATAGAAAACCAATGTGAAACTACTGTGATTTGAGTATTGGATATTAATGAGTACAAAACCTCTCAAAAGGTCTGCTAAGTAAACTAGAGTGATGCAGTTTGGGGCCTTCCCAGTTTATTTTAGCATCTGGTAGCTGTGAAGTGAGCTGTTTACCTTTCTTATTCTGAACAGCTTCTAAAATGCCACTAAGCATCAATACACATTTGAGAAATTATCTTACTTGTGATTGAATTTGTGAATCACCAGGGAAATTGTGAGGATGTTGAATGTTGAATGATAATCAGTTTTCACTTTGGGGCAATATATTTGAAACACGATTGGTAATCTTCATAGTCTTGGCTTTATGGAATTTCTAGATATTGAAGGAAATGGTCTTGCAGCAGGGAGAAGATATCAGTAGCAGGACAAACAAACCTCTTGTTTGCTGTTTTATTTTCATATATACTAGGATTAGAATCAAAAGGCGTAAAACCAAGTAGCATTTGTACATGTTTATTTACTATAAATTTAATCTGAAGTTTTTGTCATTAGGTTCTGAACTTCACAGGAGCCCTGATTCTACCTCCTGGCTGTTGGAATGTGTTTTCCTTGAAATATCACATACAGGAATCTGTAACAAGTTTATTTTCCAGTATTTTTGTGACTACAAATGTTGGAGTGATATTTGAGATTCCACTACAGATTTATTCTGCTTTTTCTCAGGTACTATATTTTTCTAAATTTATATATACAGAATGCATTGAATAATAATATTATTACAAAAGTGGTATTGTCTCTTCTACTTGCAATTTGTTGTCTGTGGAATTATTCTCCATAACATAGAAAGACAGGAAAACTGTTAACAAACTAATAAATAGCTCCCAGATGGCACTTTCATCTGGGGCAGTGGTTCTCAACCTGTGGGTCGGGACCCCATTTGGGGTCGAACAACCATTTCACGGGGGTCGCCAAACAACGCAGTTCGCCATTTTTTCCCCCTTTTCCTTAGCTGTGCTCCTCCCTTTTATTCTATTGGTTTTTGAAAGCCAATAGAATAGACTCTCTTGAATAGAGTCTAATTCTATTGGCTTTCAAAAGCCAACAGGAATTGTCCAGGCTGTCTCTGCCCTGCTGAGCCCGCCAAAAGTTCCATTCTGCAAACGGTGCTGCACAGTTGAGTAGTCCTCAACTTATGACCGATTGAGTAGTCCTCGACTTACGACCAGTTGGGGGGTCGCGGCATTAAAAAGGTTGAGAACCACTGATCTGGGGAAATATATGAATTAAGATTTTTTTGGTCACCTATTAATGTTTTGGATTTTAACTGAAATTGTTTCATTTTTTTTAATTTATTGCCATCTGTAGTCATAATGTTTGAGTTGGGCAGTCATATAAATTGTATTTAAAAGATTAAATAAATAGAATTGAAGCAGTTTTTTCTGAATCTGGATTAAGTAAGACCCAAGATTTTCTGGACCACTTTGTATTACCGTGACAGAAATTAAAAGCTTTTAGTCAGAGGAGTTTACAATTTCTATGCTTCTTTCTATTTTTTTTTTAAAACCAAACACAACACATTTTAAAATTATGTCATTTAATTTGTGTTCTATGTGTATTTTAAAAATTCTCAAAATACATAAAACATAAGAATGAATCATAGTGCAAGCTGGCTTACATTTAGAAACTTATTTTTGCAAGATAATGTTGCTTAACCCGTTTTTCAATTATCTTTCAGCAAGGGGAGACTCATTTTGAAGTCATAGCACATCATGATATGTACTGTTCCTTAAGAATGTCAGACAAAGGTAAATGTAGAAAAAATAATGTTTTAATCTGTTATAACAAATAAATATATAACAACTAGCATTCATTTCTTTGCAACACTATTTATTCTTTATAGATCTTAGCAATATTCTATCCTCGCTGCTTAATATTTTGTAGTTCAGAGGTTTAGATTTTTTTTTTACAAGAATAGGAAAATAGGGCAAGGCAGTGCATCGAAGAAAAGATAAGTCAGATGCTCCAGCATAAGAAAGAGAAATAATAACAAGGGGAGTTTCTTTGTATATATCATATGTATTAGATAAAATTTGTTGTTTAATTTTTTAAAAAAGTATAGATTCTTTGGTACTTTTCTAAAATGAGATGATGGTCAGAGAAGTATTAATTAAAATAAACATTGTATAACAGTATAACTGACTATTATTTTCATTTTAGCAAATCTTCTTTGGGAAAGAAGTCTTTCTCTTGACAGCTCAACATGGAATGTGGATTCTGATCTTGCATATGAACTCCATGAAAAATGGCAAAAAATTAAACAGAGTGAAATTTGCAGGTTTGCATAATAAATATATATATATATTCTTTTAGCAATTTTGTCTGCAGCTAGAGTTGTAGTTTATAATTAAATTTCTGTAAGTGGGAAAAATAATCATAACTCAAATTAAGATGAATTATGGATAAAATGTCAGGTATGGAGTGCAACTTACTTTTTTTTCTGACTTAATCAGACCCTAGACAGTCTGGAAACAGGTGTTCAATTGGCCATCTTTATCTCTCATCCCATTGTCATCTTATTTGTTCAGCCACTATCAAAATTAGTCTTCACTTTTTTTTCTTAAAAATACTATAAGCAGTGGAGTAAAAGAAGCACATTGCTTTGTATTGGACATTTAGCACCATGTTGGTTTTCTTCAGCTCCTCTCATGAGGGGAACTCAGCCAACATATCTTATACTATTTACTATATGGCAAAGGCATAGATATAAACATTTAAAAATGAAACCTTGCAGGTAATGGCAGAGATTAGCCCTCAGATGCCAAAGAAGGATTGAATAATCATTAAAAGGAAGAATGAAGTGTATACTGGATGGAGAAAAAAGGCTAATAAACTAGTTCAGTGTTTCTCAACTTGGCAACTGTAATGTGTGGACTTCAACTCCCAGAATTCCCCAGCCAGCCAAGCTTATTTGATTTAGTTAATATTTTGGTTAATATGTTGGTTAATATATTTAATTAATAAATTACAGTAGTTAATGTTTTCAGCACCATTTGGTATAGTGAAATATTAAAAAGTTTCAAACCTATTTTGTTTAAAAATGTGTATCTCCAATGATAGTTTAAAAAAAAAAAAGAGGTGGCAATCGCAGCTAGGAAAACTTCTGCACAACTTCACGTTGTGTACCAGTTGCAGCCTTTTCTGGATCAGGAATCCCTGAGCTCAGTCATTCAGGCCCTAGTCATGTCCCAGTTGGACTATTGTAAATCATTTCACAAATATTCCCAACTAAAATATATATAATTGATATTTATATCAAAACATTAAAGTTATTGACCATTGTTTTACATATGTTATCTCAACAGAAGAAATCTTAAGGAAATTATTCAAGCTGCTTATGAAAAAAATCCTGAAGAAGAGTCATCTGCATTATCTTTTCCCCATTTGGTGTCAGAGGTTGGTCTTACACTGAACTTCAGTGCAGCTGCACCAAAGAACAGCATGGTGAGATTATATGTTTGTGAAAAAAATTCTAATGTGTAGGTATTGCATCAATTTAAAAGAATTTTGACATCAACTGAAAATTGTAGAACTAGGCTGAAGCCAATAATTTAGCTTAACATTTTGCACGTCCATTGAAATTAGTGCAAAGAAATTTTTTTGACATTTATAATAATATAAAATATAATTATGTATAATTGTAAATATCTGATAAAAAATAAAATTTATAACATGCTAAAATATGCCTCAAAATTGTATATTAATAACTTGAATTCTTTAATTATTTAGGTAAAATATTTTACGCTAAGAAACCCTTCATATTTCCCAGTTACATTACAACTCCTGCCTCTGTCCTTCTATCCTGATCCTCAAGCTCCACTGAATCTACTCAGCAAATGGTAATAGCTATTAAAGATTATGACTTTTATTTTATTATCTCAAATGAACACATACAAATAATTCCATCTATGTCTATGGTACTGAATGTGTGTAGTGTGAGGAATGTATAAATCTATATTTATACCACTTGAGATCATTCTGGAATAGAACAATAGATTATAAATAAACTGTAAGTTTATTAAGTTTATCAAAAAATGTTATGTGTGAAAGCTATAAAGAAGAGACAGTATGCATAGCTACCATGTTTCCCCAAAAAATATTTTTATTTGCCTCCAAAAGAAGCACCAGATCTTATTTTTTTTTTTTGTGTGTGTGTGTGTGTGTGTGTGTGTGTGTGTTCCTCTTACCTCCAGCACCAACAGCCCTGCCCAGCTGGCCTACTTTTTCTGCAGCCAAAGGAGCAGTTTCATTCTGCAGTTGAGAAAGGCCTTTCCGGAAGGCCACTGCAGCTGAGAACTGAGCCATGGATTCAATCCATAGTTTGATTCTCGACTGCAGAGGCCTTGTAGAACTGAGCTGTGGACTGAATCTATAGCTTGGTTCTCGGCTGCAGCGGCCTTCCGGAAAGGTCTCTGACTGCAAAATGTAGGCCCAGGGACACCACAGAAGTGCACCAGTGAGGAGAGGCCTGGCTGCAAGGTAAGTGGGTAAAGGGCGCATAGGGCAGCTCCATACCCTCACCCCCACCCTAGCTTCATTTTTAGGTTTGTGCCTCGCCCCAAAACTAGGGCTTATTTTTGGGGTAGGGCTTATATTAGACCCACCCCCCAAAATCAAGCTAGGGCTTATTTTGGGGGTAGGTCTTTCAGGGAAACAAGGTATGTATGCATTAGAATTTCTGTGCTCTTAGTGGTCTCATTTGCATAGAGTTCCCAATTCCAGTTGATTTTTCCTTCTATGGAACATGCAGAGGTTGAGAATAAATGATAGTAGATATGATCCTTTTCTTTCTCTTTCTTTCTTTCTTTCTTTCTTTCTTTCTTTCTCTCTCTCTCTCTCTCTCTCTCTCTCTCTCTCTCTCTCTCTCTCTCTCTCTCTCTCTCTTTCTTTCTTTCTTTCTTTCCTCCTGTATTATTTTATAAGGCAGCAAACATATACAGCACACCTTCCTTACCCACAACAACAAACCTGTGAGCTGACTTGGGCTGAGAGAGAGTGAGTGACCAAGTGTCATCCAGCTGGCTTTTATGACTCATGCAAGACTAGAACTCACTCACTCTCACTTTCTAGCCTAGTGCCTTAACCACTAGACCAAATTGGTTCTCATGATTTGCAGCAATAGGCTGTAAAAGTGGGGTGTGGAGAAGTAAAACAACAGAAGTGTTATTGCAGTGAAGCTTTGTCCCTTTTGTGTATGCATGAGGTTGACATGACACTGCTTTTTTCACTTGGACAAAAGTAGCAGTCTTCTCTAGCTATTGTGTAGGAAAACTGGTCTAATTCTCTCAAAATTCTTAATGGTGGCTACATTATGTCTTCTGGCAATAAAATTTATAATATACTTTTGAACTGTAAAATATCCTTTCTTACAGCACAATGACAAAAGCGATATTTCAAAACAATTAAGAATTTGTGGTTAGTACATGATTTATGTATTTAATTACATAAAAGTATTTAATACTTTTCTTTCAAAACAAAATATTTGAATTAAATACAAACTTAAAATAACTGACTGTTTTAGTTATTTCTGACGTTTTCTGTGTTTGGGGTATAACTATTTTAATGCATTTTGATACAGGTTTGGTGCAAATATACAATCTATTAATTATACAACCACTGAATTCAGATTGATAGAAGAGTATACTTACAGGGTAAGTTATGCCTTGTGTTAAAGTGATGTAATACATTCAACATTAGGGAACTTAAAAATAAATCTACATTAAATACATTCTCCAGCAACTTACTTTTCCCAGAATGTGTTATTTATATACACAAAAGGCACTCAACTATTCAAGAGTTATTATTTGCTATGAAATATAAAATTAGCTTTCACATGATGTACAATATTTGCTATGAAATGTAAAATTAGCTTTCACATGATGTGCAATATTTATTCATTTAAAAAAACCTTTCATTGTCACTGTTGCATATTTTTCATTTTGTGGAACAATTAAATAATACAGGGTAAGTTGCAGAAAGATAAACCCTATTATTAGAGAGTATACATTTAAAAGAGTAAAGTTTAGTTAGAATACAGACTCTAATCAATTGGGATTAAAAATTGGAAGAAAAAATAGCTCTACCACTGAATAAAATGATTACCACAGGTAAATGGCAGGAGTTAGGAAAAAGAAGTTTGGTAGAAACACTGCCGTATTTTTAAGTGTTATAGAAGATTGCTTCTAGTACAAAAAGAGAGAAAACCTTAAAGATTCACTTGCTAGTCTAGTCAGTTTTTATATATTACCATATATAAGGTAATATATCTTAGGTACTGGATGATAGCAACAAGATACAGTAAACTAGTTATTTGATGCCATCTAATGGTTGTATAGATTTTTACATCTGAAGTATGATGGTCCTATTATATGTAGAAGTGAAAGTCATTTTGTCTCTGGTAGCAAGAAATTTTCAAATGATTTGAGACTGATACACAATATTTCTAAAAAAAAGAAAAGAGTATAGAAAGACTGCATAATTTTTATTTGAGTGTGTGGGATGGATTCTATGATAAAATGGTTCAAAATTAGTTAATTTTGTTAGAAATGTAACCATCCTGCTTAATTTGTTCATTGATTTCACCAACTTTAATCTGTATCCAGTCTATTAATTTTGGTACACATGTTCTGTAGTTCTGATATTTCAGTTTAAGATTGTTGTCCTGTGTGTTGCCTAAGCTTTTGTTTATGCAGAAAGTAATAATGTAGAGTAAAAAAAAGATCTTTAATAATAAATTTATTTATGTATTATATCAATTTATATAGTCATCTATTTCATAATTACAAGTCCAAGTGGCAAACTTGTTTCTTGATTTGTTGCTACAAGTACACACTGAGTCTTCCACTCAGTAACATTCATTTCTTAGTAAACAATTTGAAAAATAATTATTTTCTTACAAACAAAAAAGAGCATCAGAATATTTTGTTGATCTTATTAATCTTTATTTTAAATTATACAAATATAAATAATATATTCTTATTTTTATTTTATTTGGCGGGGTGAACCACAGGAAGGCCATGATTATATCAGATCTAGTTCTGAGTTGCTTCATTTGAAATTGCAACCTCTAGAAATGAAAAGAGTTGGAGTTGTCTTTACACCTCTTGACTACAGGAGAGTAACTTCCCTTATATTAGTCAGGTAGGTCTACTTTTTACTTTCTTCAAAGAGGGTAAAGCTAAAAAGTTCATTGCAGATATTTTAAAATACTTCTCATCTGAAATATATGATGTGATGTAAACCAGTGGTCCCCAATCTTTCTGTCTCCATGGATTGGCAGCAGTAGTGGGGGAGGGGGAGAGGGGATGGTTTCACATACACTTGCCTGCCGCTTGTGTGGCCCAGTTCCCAACAGGCAGAGGACTGGATCCAGGGCTTGAGGTCCGGGACATGGACTGTGGGTTGGGGACCCCTGATGTTAACTATAGTTTGTATGTCCTTGAATATTTTATAAGTTATATGCCTCCAGCAGTCAGTTTTGTTCACACAAATATAATGTTCTTAGCTTTCCATTATTGAAAATCCTTTTTTCCATCATTAAAGTCAGTGTCAATTCAAGATGTTCCTATCCATGATGTCTTTAGGATAAGTTAATTCATTAATAATACATTAGGAAAAGGAATTATCACTGTATGTTTCTAATTTTTGTTTTGAGATATATTGCACATATTATATGGTGTTGGGTGATTTGTGATGGTGCTAGTATTTTTTTCTTAAATTAGTTATCAAGTTTGCTTTGATTTATTGCAGGAATAATTTGACAATTCTAGATATGGTTTATGTTGAAGGCACTGGAGCAAGAGAATTATTGAAAGTAGGGGGAAGGTTACCTGGGGCTGGAGGATCTCTTCGATTTAAGGTGCCAGAGTCAACCCTTATGGACTGCAGACGACGTGAGTGCGAAATTTGTCTGTTGGTAAGGGATTGAATGGGATTGAATGGGATTAGTGCAGATATGTATGGTTAGAAGAAAGGTGTGTAGAGACTTAGGTTCATAACATGCATGTATGTTTATTCACACATCTCTGATTCCTGTTGTGACTATGATTGTAAATATGTGCCATAAATGGATGGATAATATATAATGTAGTACAGAAATTTTTTTTGTGTTAATACAAAATGTTGAAGGGGCATTGCATATCATTGTTATTCCCACCTCTTGCCTTGCATATAAATGAATGTATCATAGCAACATTATGGGAAGATTTGTTAGCATTATAGATTGACTGCTAGAAAAATAACAATATATCAATTTTATGATTTTCAGAACTGAAAGATGGCAAGCATATTCTGTCTATCACAAAGAACTTTAAAGTTGAGAACATTGGTCATCTTCCTATTACTGTAATGTCTATGAAAATTAATGGGTACAGATGCCAAGGATATGGGTTCGAAGTACTTGACTGCAGGGAGGTTTTTTTGGCACCAAATTCTTCACGTGACATCAGCATTGTGTAAGCATTTGTTCTTTTATTGATAAACTTATTGTTTCTTACAATTGTCTTTAAATGAGTAGAACCTTCATTCCCTAAAACATTTTCATAGAAAATACTATAATTCCCAAATTCTTTCTAGTAAAGATTTTAACAAAAGTTTATTTCAGTAACATATTCTGTAACCTGCAATGTTATCTCAGATTTTGAGATTAATCTTTTAGGACATAGTTTGCTTTGCTGGCTGCTTAAATCATTATTTATGGTTAATTTTGGTCATAATTACCATAATTCAGAGCAATGAGTGTTTTAGCCTTCTTAATGCAATCTTTTGGCAAAGGCATTTCTTTTACACTATTCCTTCCTGAACTGCTTTGCATTTCACAGTTGCTGATACTAGATAGGAGAGAAGTTTAAAGAGACTGCAACAAATATATTAGAACAAGATTATGCATTCAAAGCATTTTCTCATTTTGTGTTGAAGTGATTACACCTTTTCACTGTTCAACTTTCTACTAAAAATAGAATATATTTCTGGTAAAATCCTGTTATCCAGGCATTTACCACTTTTTTACTTTCTTTGGTACATGTCTAGGTGGATGATGCTTTGGTACTACTCCTGCCTAGAGTAGTTAATGAGGCTTCAAAAGGTCTCAACAGAACAGTTTATTCATAGTTTAAATGTGTGTGTGTGAGAGAGAGGGGGGGAGGGAGGGAGGGAAAGAAAGAAAGAGGAGTACCTTCATGAAAGTATGCTTCCACAAAAGAAAAACTGACCTTTGCCATCTTCTTGCCCCTACCACTGACAAAGTGTATCCAGCCTGGTCTTCCGTGAGGCAACTGCTGACCATATGAGACCTTCTTCCCAGTCCTCACAAGGAAACTGCCATGTATGATCTTGGCAAGAAAACCTTGCATACCTTTTCAGCAGTGGGAGCAAGAAGAATAGTGAATGTCAGCTGGGTGGTGGAGCACCCCATAAAAGAGTAAGGCTGCAGGGATGGAAAAGACAGGCAGGTGAAGGGAGTTGAATCATAAGTGTAGATGGTCTACCAAGCATCTGTATTTTGAACTCATGAACACTGTATCTTAGAGCAGGGGTCCCCAACCCCCCAGTCTGTGGACCAGTAGTGGGCCACAGCATGCTAGCAATCGGTCTGCACAAACAAGGAAAGCCCCATCCACAGGATGCAGGTAGCACACAAAGCCATGTCCCCTCCGGTCTGCAGAAAAACCTCTCTCCATGTAACCAGTCCCTGGTGCCCAAAAGGTTGTGGACATCTTAGAGAACTAGATGTAAGCACCATTTGTTCAGTGCTACCATAACTTTGAATGGTCATTGAATGAACGGTTGGGATTTGAGGACTACCCGTATTGATCTTATTCCCATCAAAAGCAACTATAAAACAACTATTTAAAAAGGCTCTAACTTCATTGTTTTGGTTTCTTTTTTTGATGCAGTTTTACTCCAGATTTTACATCATCTTGGGTTATTCGTGAGCTGACTCTGGTTACTGCTGCTGGCATCGAGTTTCACTTTACGCTCAATGTCACCCTTCCTCACCATCTTTTACCCATATGTGCAGATGTAGTACCAGGACCCAGTTGGGAAGAGTCATTCTGGAGGCTGACAGTACTCTTTGTAAGGTAAATCATTAAGAATCTCAGGATGCTTACAGAAATAAACTCTGTAACAATAAAGGAATAATTCTTAAATAACTTTAACAGATGTGCATGTTTTAATCAACTGTCACTAAACTTTTCCTCTAGTAGATTTTTAAATTTTCATTATAAAAGAGGACTTTTTTTGCTATTAATATTAATGAATACAAAACTCTTACAATTACTCATATGGGTAGTTGATCTTAATGCAATTGCTTGGTATCCACTGAATAACACACAAACCCAGGAAGAACACACAAACCCAGGAAGGCACTGAAGAACACACAAACCCAGGAAGAGGATAACCTTAGCTGTTAAACAGAAACTAAAATATATGAAGGTGCTGCTAGTCTGACAGTGAACTTATTCTGGTGGAGAAGAATCATACGTCTCAGATATCATCTTCAGTGGGTTTTGCATCATACTAGGCTCAGTAAATTCTAGAATCTATCAGAATCATGCATAATTTTAAAATAGTGTTGGTAGAATGCATGCCATGCAGTTTTACATATTGAACCCTTTACAAAACAAAGTTTAGGATATGGTGACTTGTATACCAGTAGTCATCCTTTGACTATAACTTCTTGGTGCCTTCAAACGTATTTTATCAAATTGAGACTAAATGAGCTTTAAATTTTGCACATTTCTCATTACTGTTTCTGTGCATGTGTTTGCATTTACAGTTTGTCCTTATTTGGTGTGATCTTGATAGCTTTCCAGCAAGCACAGTACATTCTAACAGAATTCATGAAGTCAAGACAGCGGTCAAACCACAATTCTGCACTGCAGAACAACAATTCTGTGGACATCATCAGTTCTGAAACTTACAAGTAATGCATTTTCCCTTTCTATATAAAATTCCTAGAAATTTTATTTAAAAATTATACATTAGCGGTAGTTGGTATTTCTGACATCTTAGTTGAGATGACTGCTGTTTTATACTAAGAAAACAAGTTACTGTTTAAAAAAGTTGTGAACATGCATAATATAGATTTGCATATTTGCATATCCGAGCATATGTATATTTGCATATTGTATCTCTCCAGTGGAAGAGGGACAAAAAACTAGGAGAGATGAACATTGTATAAGTTTAATAAATAAATAAAATAAAAAAATAATATTCTGATTATGACATATATTAAGGGAGCTAGGAAATATAAAACTGAAAGACAGAAAATACAACAATCCTTTTAGAAGTATCAGCTTGATTTCAAAGTTTCATGCTTGATTCCATGTTTACAACTTTTTTACTGCTTTGTTTTTATGCAATCTTTTTTATAGTAAGTTTTATAACTTTATTTTAAAATCAGGAGTAGCTGCAGAGCGTTTACTGAGACTTATAGTTCTTCTGATAAAGGAAAAGGAAAAGGCTCCCTTTTGGTGGGCACTGCGACCAGCCGTAGCCAGAACGCTGCCAAGAGAAGTCCAGCAACATACAGTCATTCTCAGAAGAAACATAAATGTTCTGTATACTATGGTAAACAAAAATCGAGCACAACAACTAGCAGCAACATTCTGACCACAGATGATAAGCCGAACCAGTCAATGGAAAATCCTATTTCAGTACCAAAGGAAGACATCTGTACTGTTAATGAAAACTGGCTGAGCTTGAAATATGCAAATAGCGTAAACATAAACATGCAAAAGAACCTAACACATCCAGGGAACTTTGTAGATAAAGACGAAAGTGCATTAAAAAGTGCATCACTTATGAAAAATATTTCTTCAGATTGCAGTTTGAAGGAGGGCCTTCAAACAAATATGTTTCCTAAGGAAACGAATTTTAAGTCTTCAGAAAATTTAGCTGAACTCAAAGAACCTGAGTTATGTCCTTCAAAGTCATCAAAGAAATTGTCTGAAAGTCGCCTTTCAAGATCTTCACCTCAACAACAATCAGAATTTCAAGAGAGTTCAAGGAAAAATGGCGGTAATTTTATTTTTAATCAAAAAAGGTGTCATTCTGAATAAACTCAAGAGAAATATGCATGCCAGAAAATAGGTTTTTGTAGCATTTTGAAAATAATGCTAGAATTATGATCATAGAAGTTGTACTATGTCAAATATTTTAGCAATTATAATATTACACTGCAATCCAAGCATTTTAATGCTTTTTTAAGAAGTGGCTTTTAATTGGATTTTCAGCATTAATAGTTACAGAAGATATACAGATATGACACAAAGGGAACAATTTTAGGCATATTTACTAAGATTAAGATGAATTGTAAATGAGGTAATTCCTTCAGAGTAAATTTTAAGGTGATTGAAATTCAAGCATGTTTTTTTTCACCTTTATTTTACTTTCCAGAAAGAAAGCTAGGAAAACTAAAATTTTATTTATCTAGTCAGATACATTTTATTTATCTAGTCAGATAAATTTAAAATCTGTTTAAAGTATCTTATGAAAGTATTTTAGTTAAGAAATTGAGAATTTTTAAATCCAATCTAACATGCTAACTTTTACTATAAATTTCAAGTAATACAGATCCATAATTTTTCATGGTTTATTAGTGGTTATTACAAAGTACATGTTTCTTTATTGCTTAAGGAAATAGTCAGCAAGTGCCTCTCAGGAATGAAACAGGAAACTGTGAGATGTTGCAAAAACAGGCTAACGAACAGCTTTCTACAGAGAAGATAGAGAATAAAGGACTTAAAGATGAATTACTGTATTCTGGAAAACGGGAATTGATTTCTGCTGAGGTTTGTATTTTATATCTCCTTGCTGCAATATTCAGTTTTTTTAAAAAAAATATGATAGATCGGAGATAGGGTTAAATATGATCCAGTTTGAGCAAAGTTTTGTTGAAGCTAATAAAAGCCCAGTGGTTTCAAAGAGATGAATTTTATATAGTAGTCATATTTCTTTTCTTGTTTCACACTTTTAAACAATTGTTTATCAGTATGCCCTGAGCACTGTGTGTGTGTTACAGTAATTGGAATTATTAGCAATAAAGTACAAGCAATCAATATAAACAATTGTTAGAATAAACACTTTCAAAATATGAAGATTGGTTGAAGTGGGTTAATGAGCTCCATTCTTACAAATTAGAAAGTTTAAATGATTTAATTAAAAATAATTGTTTCAAAGCTGTGCATGGTCTCTTAGATCACATTAGATGCTGTATAACCTACATGAGATTGCTTGTACTGTTTGATTCACTTTAGCTTTGCCATGTTGTGATCTTAACACCAGAACAAAAATATGCATCGATGAAACTTACCTTTAATTTTCTCTTTGATTAACCTTGGCTGCAACTATATAATAGAAAGCTGAAATAACTTTTCAGGAAACCTTAAACCTCAGTGGAACAGCAAATAACAGTGAAGGAGGGAGGGAGGAAGTGAAAAGAAGAAAGAAAGAAAGCCAGAGGGAGCATTTATAATAGGTCTGCTAATAGCTATGCTGATCTAGTTTTTGTCGGTCAAAATCGTATTACCTATTCTTCCTTCCATTCCAGCCCTTTCTGACTCAAAAAAGAATAAAAGTATCAGAGAAGAAATAGAAAAAAGATTTACGTTAATATATTCAGTATCATAAAATGATAGTCTTTCAACAGTTAGTTATATTAAATATGGTTCTAGCACATACATATTTTAAAAAAGTAGTTGTGTCTTTCAGCAGGAAGAAGTTCACCCCAAAAATGGATCTCAAGAGAAAAAAGATGGACAGTTGCCCAATACTAGCTGGAATAGACATAGGACAAATAGAAAAAATAAGAAGAAGCATATAAACATATCTTCACGGTATGTATCACTACCTTTACATATTCACATTTTTAAATTAGAAGATCAGCACTGTTTCTATCACTTAAATTTTATTGGATGTGTTCAGAGAGTGCTTCTACTCTAGCTTCTTTGAGTATATTTTTATTCTGAATGTTTCTGTCTACAGAAGGAAGGACTCCCCCCCCCCCCAGTTCCTTTCTCTTCTTCCATCACTATTTCTGCTGCTGTATCAAGGGGTTTCTTTAATATTTTAGAATAAATGCTAAAAGAACTCTAAGGAAAGAAAAAATGAAGAAACCTGGATCAGAAACCTTTGCCAAATAGAAATAGTAATTCTATGTAAGAAATGGAGAGTCTGGTTCCATCTATTATTTTATAATTATTCATTTCACTCATTCTCTTGTTAACATGTAATCTAGATGTTTCAATTGCTATTCAAATGCAATTTAAAAACCAAGCATCTAATCTTAATATGAATTGTTGCTTATTGTTCATTTACTGATCAAAGTGGGGAAAAAATAAGACTTTTCTTCTTGTTTGGGGGATATTTTTACAGCGTTCCTGAGCAGACTGAGCTGAAGCATGTGTGCAGTGAAAGACATGAACTTAGAACTACTATTAATATAAGAAATTGGTGTGCTCAAAGCAACAGGGAAACTTGCAAAGGAGATGATAAATCTGCACACAGAGAAGCAGGTAGGTAGTAAAATATAAATGGAAGACAAACAATAGAAACCAATTGTTTTTATTAGAAATTGTTTTTTGTGATTTTGGTTCTCAAATCAAATCCAAGAAATAAATTGATTTGATTTAATGCTACAATAAGGAGATCATCCCAGTCTTTATATTTGACCGCTTGATTAGGAGAATGGGAACCAGTGACAAAAAACCCCATACTTACAATCATACATAAAACTCTGAACATTTCTAAACTTCACGGATAGTTATAGTTTAGAAATGAGCTCTCTCTTATTCTGCCATTTGTTAAAATTGTTTAATTTTTCTATCTAACAAAAGATGGAATAGAAGAGAAAATCTGATATGCTGGTAATCACATGTTTGGTTAAATGGCAAGAATGCAATGGGACAAGTGTTAAAGTTTGGTTTTGTTAACTGCTTCCTGAAGAAGGTTTCTACCAGTGGCCTAAGAAGAAGTGCTTGGAAAGGTTTTGTTCAGATTCAAGTTCAGATTGTGGAAGTTCTTCTGGAAGTGTACGGGCCAGTCGCGGCAGCTGGGGCAGCTGGAGCAGCACCAGCAGTTCAGATGGAGATAAGAAGATTCCTAGCAGACATTTCCTTCCTTCAAGTATGTGGGCTCTGGACACGTGTTCTTTCTCTTTTCTGCTTTGGGAAAATGTCATTGCAAGTCACTGTCTCTACATTAAACTCTGAAGTCCCCCCACCCCCATCTTAATAATTGCTATCTGGAAAATAATCTTAACTGAAAATAACAAAAATATCTTAATTGCTGCAATTTAAGTATTTAAAATAAGCATATCTATTTTAGGGGATAATACACAATCAGTTTATTTTAAAGGGATTGTATTTAAACCAAATTTCCAATGAACTGTTAACATATCTTCAGTCAAATATTTGAATATTGCTTCTAAAGAATTTATCCCACCTTTATTATTTTTATAAATAACTCAAGCCTCTTCCTCCTATTTGTCCCACAACAACAATCCTGTAAGGTGAATTGGGCTGACTTTCATGCTTGAGGCAGGATCAGAACTCACAGTTCCTGGTTGCTAGCCCAGTGCCTTACCTGCTAGACCAAAATTGGCTCTTTTTATCTTTCTGACATTTTGAAGTTTAACTATAGATAATCCCTGCTTATAACCACTCATACAGCAACCATTCTAACTTCCAGCAGTACTGAATGAGGAAAGGTATGACCAGTCCTTGGAATTGCAGCTATGACAATGAACCCCTGACCATGTGATTATGATTCACATGCTTGGCAACTCACAGTTACAACAGTCCCAGTATCCAGTTGAAAACTTTACTGCTGGCTTCTGACAAAGTCAGTTGGGGAAGCCAGCAGGGGGATAGCAAAAGGCAATCGTATGGCATTGCAATTGACTGTGGGGAATTTGCTTAATGATGGCAGTTGCAACCGCCCTTGGCATGGTCATGCAATGCTGCACTTTGCAACTGTGTCACTTGGTGGTCCCAATTACTATCATTAAGTGAGGACTACCTGTATAAACAGTTGAGTCTTTTCATTAACAGTTCCTATTTGTTTTTCTTGTTAACATTTATTAAATGTATTGGGATTACTGTGAATGCATTTTAACAGTCTCACAAGTTGTTAATAGCATAGTTTAAAGGGACAATGAAATCAAAGCCAATGTACTTTGAAATGTATTATTTGTGAAGGCAAGGAGACAAGTTTATTTGTATAGTTATTTATCAAAAGAGCTCTGGTGACACAGTGGTTAGAATGCAGTATTGTAGGCTAATTCTGCCAGCAGTTCAATTCTCATCAGTTTAAGGTTGACTCAGCCTTTCATCCTTCTGAGGTCGGTGAATGAGGATCCAGATTGTCAGGGGCAATATGCTGACTTTGTAAATTGCTTAGGGTTGTAAAGGGCTGTGAAGCAGAATAAATCTAAGTGCTGTTGCTATCAAATTTTAAACATTGTGAATTAATTTTTACTGGCATTATAATCTTAGATGCTAGTTCTGGATAGGGGTGCTATATCTGTTCCTCAATCTTTTTCTTTTCTTTGACTTTTTGAAATTGCTACAGAAAAGAAAGAAAATATCTAGAAAGATGCTAAAATTCTTGTTAGGGACTGCCTGTTAAATCATATAGTCCCAAAGTTAGTGCATTGTATATATGTTATTCCAGTCCCTGATTCTTAATTTTGCTTTTTGCAGGAGAAAATATTTTATGTAATGATTTTTCACCTGATACCCCCATCACTTTAAATCTTTCTCACAACATCTGCAATACCAGGTAAAGGCTTTTAATAATTCCTCTTTTCTATAGATCACTCACAGACCAACTGCTTCAAATATAACTAGCAAAGAAATGAAAAGCAAATGTTCTAAATCTAAACTTACTTATACATTTGATAGTGTATTTTTTGCTGTTTATTTCATATAAAATATTAATGTGCCCTCTTTTTTGGTTTAACAATATAAATATGTTTTTAATCCTTCTCTGCTCCTGTCGATGTTTTTGGGGAGCCATACAGAAGTGGTTTGCCATAACCTGTAGGATGTTTTTTTTTTGTCAGTGTAGCTAAGTCATAGATTTTCTTAGTAATATTAACCACATCTGACTGCTTTGTATTTTGAGCTCAGACAAAAGAACAGCTAGATGCTGCCATGCAAATATTTTGATCAAAAACCTGTATAGCCATTTTTCTGTTTGATTACATTAGATACTATGCTTCAAATATATGTGGATGTCCATTTATGAACATAACTGTAGTCATACTCTTTGCAGTGGAAAAGTTATATGTGATCATTAAAAATATAAAAATATTTATTTTATTTTTAGTGGAGAAATGAACAGTATCACACAGTATTCAGAAAATTTGTGTCCCAGCTTCACTGATATAACCACAGATCAAGACAAAAATGAAGGTTGGTTAATTAAAAAAAGATCTGATACTGTCAATTTCATGCATATTTTTTATTGTTTGTAATATAAGGCAGATCATCCAAACAATCCTCCATTATTCATTTTCTTTCTTTCTGATATATCTAATTTTATATGACTAATGATTAACTTATTTTTAATATTGTTTCACTAAGATTTATGTAACTCAAATGAAACTTGGTAGCTTATTTAGGATGAACTGTTGCTTAAATTTCACTGACTTAACAGAAATACATTAGAAATTGCTTTGTATTTCTTTCTTTTTTCCTCTATTAAAAGTTAATCTGCCCTCAAGATTTGTTATTGTTAATTGTTCTTTTTTAATTTTTTATTTACGAAAACCTTCATTCAGAAATCTGAAGCTTCAATTGAGTACATCAGCATCATGCCTCCTTGTCAAAATGGGATAGAATTTACAGGCAATATCCATTTAAAAGAAGATAAAGTCTAGATAAAACCCTAGTCAAATAAATAAATGGAAAAGTTGCTCCTAAGGGACTTTTTAAAATGTACTTTTTAAGCTGATAAGTTACTAAAATTGTTTATATAGGTTGTCCTCAATTACAAGGGAAAGCCAGATTCACTTAACACTTGTGGCAAGAAAGATCATAAAAATGGGCCAAACGCTTAACATCTGTTTTGTTTAGCAACAGAATTTTTGGGGTCAATTGTGGTCATAATTTGAGGATTGCCTGTACTTGTTTGATGAAGGAGGAAGTCACTTCTTTATATATTTCTCTTTTTTTTAACCTTACTATATCCTTAGTTTTTCTCCTTCTGTTTTTTTCTGTTTTTGTCTTTTCTGCTTCCATTTTTACTTTTCATTGTTTTTTAGTTTGCATTAGTTTTTATTGTTGTAAATTGCAATCTTTAATAAAAGTACTATAAAAAATTAAAATGATGTTTTCCCCACAAATAAGAACTGCTGATCAGCTTATTGTTCACAAGAAGTCTAAAATACCGTATATTCCGGCGTATAAGACGACTTTTGAGAGCGATGAAACAGCCTCCGAACTCGGGGGTCGTCTTATACGCCGGAAATAAGGTAGTTTCTGGCGTATAAGACGACTTTCTAGGCATGCGACTCGGCGTTGATCATCTTATGCGCCGGAAATAACGTTATTTCTGGCGTATAAGACAATCGATGCCAAGTCGCATGCCTAGAAAGTCGTCTTATACGCGGGAAATAAAACGTTATTTCCGGCGTATAAGACGACTTTCTAGGCATGCGACTCGGCGTCAATCATCTTATGCGCCGGAAATAACGTTATTTCCGGCGCATAAGATGATCGACGCCAAATCGCATGCCTAGAAAGTCTTCTTATACGCCGGAAATAACGTTATTTCCGGCGTATAAGACAATCGATGCCAAGTCGCATGCCTAGAAAGTCGTCTTATATGCAACTCGGCATCGATCATCTTGCGACTTGACGTGATCGTCTTGTGACCCGGCGTCGAACTCGGGGGTCGTCTTATATGCCAGGTCGCCCTATACGCCGGAATATATGGTAAGTCTGATTAGAAGTTTTGTCAGAGATAAAATAAGTTTGAAAGTTCATTTCCTCCTTCCTGAGTTAATCAAGAATACTAACTTCCATGTAAATAGATTGAGATATAGTGGTGGGATTTACAGGCATATATTAGGAAAATGACAGATAGCAAAATCTCAGAAATTAGGTAACAAAATTATATCAGATATAAATAAATGAACAAGTAAATTAAGCCTTTTTGCTCATCTTATTGTCTAATTAATTGTGATCTAAGTCATAAAATGTGAATGATGAATGGGAGCATAAAATGGTCAAAGCAGAAGGAGTTGCACATCCAGCATTCTAAGAACAACTATCCATTTCCATTTCCCACAGACTTCCATTTTAAAATATTCCTGCTTCTGGAAGGTACATTTGAAAAGACTGGAATAGTCCTGTGAATATAATAATTCAACATCCTCCTCTAAAATCTATTGGCCTCAAATGGACAGGGTTACAAAGGAGACTTGGGGACTAACATACCACTTTCTGCAAATATCTTTCCCAGAATCTCTTAAGGATTCAGCTTTGGTCTGTAGGAAGCCCTCACTTAAGCAGAGCAATTGGAACTGGAATTTCTGTTAAGTGATGCAATCCTAAAGTGTGTGATATCATGTGACTGCATTGCTTAGCAACAGCAATGCTGCCAGTCCTCATTGCCGACATTAAGGATTGTGGTTCATTAAGCAAAGACCTCCCATGACTATGATTTGCAGCTTCTCACAAGCAAAGTCAGTGGGGAATCTGGCAGGAATTTGCAAATGCCAGGTGCCTCACAGGCTGGGGGGGGGGGAGGTCAATGCTCCATAGTGGCACTCTGGAGAAAAAGCAGCAGGAGCGACTTGTAACCTTCCCTGTGGGAATCTGGCAAGGAGGATGACAAATTGTGGTCCTATGACCACAACACACTGCAATTGTGTGAGACAATTGCTAACCACTCAGATTACATTCACATGACCATCCAGAACTTTTGAGAAACAGTCATCAGTACCGTTTGTTCAGCACATATCTCCTGAATTTGCAGAGTTTGATACTGGCTGAATATATAGTCATAACTTTTACAATAAATTCATATGATGGATAATTTTCAGCCTTATGCCCCTCAAATATATTGTACTTGAACTTTAATATTAAAACTGTATAAGCCTCAGCCAATTAAGTGGCTAGCTAGAATGTTGTATCTTGTAAAACTTAATTTGTCTGGGGGGAGATGAAACATTGCATAGCATTTTAATGCTGGTGCTTGGAATTTTTAAAAATATATATATTGTATTAATATATAATATGCTATAAATTTTACTTGCCTTTCTAGGTCTCTATCCAGCAGATCTGTGGTCATCTCAGCCTATCTGCCTGACAAATAGTATGAATTACAGTCTTGAGAACAACATATCATGCATGATCCAAGAAAACCCTTCATTACATAATGGGCAAGTTTTTTATTTATTTATTATATACTTTTACTCTGGTCTTCACAGTCTGAGATTGTGTTGGGCATGGGAGCTTTGAATTGTCCTCTCATATTTGGAAGCTGGGGGGGGGGATCCAGATTAGGAGAGGCTGTTTTATCAGAAATATGTTTTATTGTGACTTTTGAGCCAAGATATTGGTTTTAATTCAGTCTTTCTGAAATTTTTCTTACACTTTTTTTTTTTTATCTTGCAGTAGCTTCGTTGATTGGAATCCACCCTGTGATGGCCAGCTTAACATGTACTGTCCGGTAGAAGTGAATGAATACGGTACGTCTTCTACCGAACCATTAGTACTTTATATGGAAATAGGTGCACTTAAATAGGCATTCAGAATTCCATTGAACACCTTTGGTTATTATTCTAGCTTTTGTAGTGTCTTTTGGACTCCTGTCCAGATTATACACTTTTTTGTATACATTCATTCACACTTTCTCATGTCAACCAAATGGACAGAAACTGCCAAATCTGGATCCAAAAACGACTCAGAGCCAGGAGCCCTTTTATTCCCCAAATCCTTGTTAGCTTTGCTTTGTTGACTGACAAGACCAGCAACTACTCTTTCCTTGTTAATTTACAAATCTGGTAACTGTTGATAGGATTTGGGGAAGAGCTTCCCATGTGGTCAGGCTCAATTTCTTTTGTTTGGGTAAGGTGACATTTTTTCCTTTGTTTCCTTAATAACTTAGTTCCTTCTTATTTATCTCCCCAAAGGGATCTTTTAGACTGGATTCCTGGCTTTTACCCACCCTGCTTACTTGCCCGCTTCGTCTTTAGGTGTGGCAGCTTGCCTGTTTCAGTCTCACAGCACCTTCAATGTCGGTGAAATGGATGTTGTTCTTCATTCACCCAACCTATATTATTATTTAGCATAGATTGTCTTCTCCTCTCCTATATAAATAAACAAAAAATAGGATATAAAAATGAAATCCACCAGATTAAGTCCAGATCAATTTATGATGGATTATGCAGGTATCATTATGGTAGCAATGGGAAGTAATTTTCCACCACATTATTTTGGGAATTTTAAAATTTTCCAAATATCCTTGGAAAGTGTCCCATGTAAATACTAATCTGGGCTGACCCATTTTGGTTTATGAAGATTAGCCAGAGTTGATTAGGTGCTGTTGTCAGCTGGACATAAAAGCAGGATCTAGGATTCATAAAATAATTATTTGACTAACTAATGTAAATAAGGAGCACTATATATGTTTATTCATACAATTTATATAATCGCACCTTGATATAAAGTTGACTAATACTGAAAACCGTTCTATCTCCTAAAATAAAGAAAATATGAATTACCATAATGGCTTTCCATGCACAGAAGAAATTCAAAATTCAGGCTTCATTGATCACACCTGTCAGTCTTCATGGAACACCCCACCTAACCTTCCTCCAACATGGGAAACCACCAGTTATGTCAACCCAACAGTAAGTATTACAAGTGGGCTGTTTCATGCATTCTAATAACAGTTCAAATATATATTTTTTAGGATTGTGGTGGCACAGTGGTTAGTATGCAATATTGCAGGCTGACTCTGCTCACTGTCAGGAGTTTGATCCTGACCGGCTCAAAGGCCTTCCATGCTTCCGAGGTCGGTAAAATGAGGATCCAGATTATAGGGGGAAATATGCTGACTCTCTAAATTGCTTAGAAAGGGCTATAAAGCACTCTGAAGTGGAATATGTCTAAGTGCTATTGCTATATTCTTGGGTTTGTTTTTTTAAAGAGAAGTATTTAACATCCACATTTCAACATTTAGGTGGCTTCAATTTCAGTTTTGATTGTAATTTTGGCACATTTAATAACACATTTTCTGAGCAATAGATTTCATTGTTCAGTACATATTTCAATATATATTTCTGTTATGCATGTAATGAAATGAATAATGGAAAAATGCTGGAATTTTTTTCTGGATATAAAAATAGATTTATAATTTTGGTACAGTGATTAAGGCATAGGAGTAGGGTTTGGGAAATGCAGGGTTCAAGTCCACTTTTAGCTGGAGAACATGCTTGGATAACGTGGGGCTGTGAGGCATGCACACATTGTTATGGCTGGCCCTTCAGCAAAATGTGCATAAAAATTAAGTATTTATTTACATTTTAATTTTATTTTCACCTTAGCTTGTTTGCTTCAGTTTCTCAAGTGGTATTTAATTGCTTGTTCCTGGTCTTTAGATAGCTTTTGCACTCCCAGTGATGCCTTCTCTTGTCTTTCAGTCCTACCTCTCGAGCACCAGGAGTTTGTCACCCATGTCTGGCCTCTTCGGTTCCATCTGGGCCCCTCAGAATGATGTCTATGACAATTGCTGCCCTGTCAGTGCTGCCACTCAGCACTCAGCTCAGGTGGAAAGCCAAACAGTTCTATGTAAGCAGGAATGTTACCCGAGATTTAACCCATTCCGTGCCTATATGAACTTAGATATATGGACTTCAGCAACTAATCGGAATGCAAATTTCTCTCTTCCTAGGGACTCCGGTTATTGTGGAAATGTGTGAAAAAAGAATGTCATTTTTAAAATGTGAACTAAAAAAATGCTTTTTCTTTTGATTACTAGAATGAAAAGGTGGTTGAACTAGAATTCATTGTTGGTCATTATTTTGGCACTTTTGTATGGAAAATAAATTTTTTTTTACCAAGGCATTTGGAATTTCTCTTTTCTGACAAAATATCTTTAATACAGGTAGTCTTCGAGTTACGAGTGTAATGGAGCCTGCCCATTCCACTTGTAAATCGAAAAACAGCAGAGTGAATCTTGTTCCTTTAGTGAGATTACTCTCTTCCTCGTTAAAACGCATACGGCTCATTAAGTAAACATGAGGTATCTCAGGATGGGGAAGGCCATGGGGGGGCTATTGATAGAACAAGCCCCCAGGGTCTCCCCGACCCACTAAGAAACCTCATGCTTCCCCTCCTTTCCTGCTGCACCAGAGTCTCTTACCTTGCAAAATTTATCTCTTCCCTGCTGTGATTTCTTTTCATAGAGGGAGAGGAGAAAAGCTTTCAAATGCTTTTCGTGCTGACAATGGAAGCTCCTGGGTGCCATAATATGGCACGAATTCAAACACCCGTTCTTTGCAAAAGAGATCATGGCCCTGGAAGCTTCCATTCTCAGAGGGGGGAGAAGTGTTTGCTTCATTTGCATGCCTATTGGGCAAAGCGTGGAATCAGAGTTGGCCAGGCGAAGGAACCAATATTGTCAGTGGCCTGGCTGAGCTGTTTGCTTGCATGCGCCGGACTTAGTTTGAGGCTAGGAACGAAGCCTTCAAATGAGTGGGGAGGCATTGCGGGGCCAGGTCCCTTTCACCCGCATCCAAGCTGGCAGAGGCTGCAACCACCTGAGCAGCCATGATCCCCTCCCCAGCCAGCCAGCCAGCCACCCCACCTGATCTTGTCCTTGCCTGGCCAGTTGGCTGGCACAAATCCTCACTGCTCTTTTCCTCTTCACTCAAGCGGCGGCAGGAAAGCAGAGGCACAGTAGCAAGATTGCTCTCAAACAATAATACCCGGGTGTGCTGCTTGCTTGTGTGCGCCGGCCTTATTGAGAGCAATCCTGCTGCTGTGTCTCCTTTCCTCCACTCAGATGGAGCTGAAAAACCCAAGCTCCTGCCGCTAATAAACTTCTTATCAGAAAGAAGACCTATAGTCAACCATTATAGCACCTCCATGGGATAGGCTAAATTCCTAAGGAGACAAGCCCAATAAGGTGAAGAAAGACTGGAGGTCCATGGACACATTCCATAGAAATGAGCCCATCGCTGGAAAGGCTGTCCCCCCTTAAGTGCTTGTAGGTGATATTTTCCTCAGGAGACCTTCAGGAAGCCTCACTTCTAATCTCACAGTGGTCTTCAAGAGCAGCACTATATAAAGTAGAATATGTAATTGGACTACAATGTGATGAGGGCACAAATCATTAAGCACAAAGCTTCCCAATCCAGAACCAACCTAACTGGTGCCAAAATCTCATTATGCAAAGGTGTCTTTGGCTGTGATTGTCAACTGTTACAATCTTGGGTGCCAGTACTCCTGAATTTTAAGCCACCTCCATAAGGGAGGTTGTCACTCTGGGTCAGTGGTTCTCAACCTTTTTAATGCCGCGACCCCCCCCCACCGGTCGTAAGTCGAGGACTACTCAACCGGTCGTAAGTCGAGGACTACTTAACTGGTGCAGCACCGTTTGCAGAATGGGGCTTTTGGCAGGCTCAGCAGGGCAAAGACAGCCTGGACAATTCCTATTGGCTTTTGAAAGTCAATAGAATTAGACTCTATTCAAGGGAGTCTATTCTATTGGCTTTCAAAAGCCAATAGAATAAAAGGGAGTAGCACAGCTAAGGAAAAGGGGGAAAAAATGGCGGGCTGCGTTTTGGCGACCCCCGTGAAATGGTCGTTCGACCCCAAATGGGGTCCCGACCCACAGGTTGAGAACCACTGCTCTAGGTAGAGGTAAACATTAACTATTTCCAGGGTTAGTGAGTATTTGAATCCATAACCATTTCATCTTTCTGGTGTTTAAACTTAAGCCTATTTTTCTTATCCAGCCTTCACAGAACCCAAGTCAGAACTGACCTTGCAGTTAAAAAAAAAAGTGAGACACATGGATTGTATAGAATTTTAATATTGCTTAACAATCAAGAAATCTTGGACTTTTTGTAAGCACTGTGATTTGTAAAAAAGCTTGAAGTCAGCTTAATATATTCTTTTTAAAAATTTAAATTTAAGAAATCATTTTACTGTTAGAATCTTGTCATTTATGTACTCTGTTTCTTGCCAAGAGAACCAGATTGTTCAGTATTAATGAGATTAGAAAATGATGCTATAATGTTAGCTCAGAATCTCACTTGATAATTGCCAACAAATCAGTCCTTCACATGTATCTCTAGTAACATCAAGGGACGGAATTATGCTCAGAATTTGAGTTCATGAAAACTGTAACCAGTGAAAACATTTTTTATTTTATTTTATTTAAAAACATACAGTTTCCTACCTTATACATGATATTCCTAAAAGGCCCCTAATAATATTAACTAAAAATAAAATAAAATTAACCAAATCCCACAATACTATATATTCCGACCACAGTACTGCATTACTACATAAATTCTACATTTACACTTGCATTTTGAGCTTATTTCTACCCTAATTTAACGTCTGGGTAAAGAGCCAGATTTTCATAGCCTCCAGAAGACTGATAGGATAGGCAGCTTGCCAAAGGAAATAAGAAAAATATCTGTCTTTCACTGTCTTTCATGTCTTATCGAGTAGTCTGTAGTCTCTTTGGTTTTGGTCATTTCAGTGTACTCTCAAAGAGAAGACATTGAGAGAACTCCTCTTAACAGAGTTTTTCAATAGTGAATTCTATTCTTAAGAAGTTACTGTATTTCTTTTACCCATGGGAAAATTTAAACCATTTCTCTACTCAAAAATTCGGTGGAAAATTTTATGTTCTGTATCAAAGACATTGAATTCAATCCAAGAAACTGAGTGAACTTGATCAAGTTGCTTTGAATAGTTATTTGAAATATATTTGATTGTTTATTCAGGCATTCATTTGGCAAATATATATGTTTACCCAATTACTGATGGAACTCTCGGTAAGAAACAAAAATAAAAATGAATACATAATACAAAAAAATGAAAAACACAGGAAGACTCTGCAAAGTCTACCAGTCTAAAAATTCACTGGGTGACTTTGGGATATCAAGGATACAATTTGAAGAGTAAGTTGATTGATTTCTTGTATAGATTTTTTCAAGGCAATAAGCCAGTGAATCTCATTGTGGTTTTAAATTTTCCCAGTCAGTTTTATGGTGCTTCTGCATAGCATGAGTAGACATTTATCAACAGCTTTAGCATCTAAAACATATGTCAAACTCGCAACATCACGTGACGTCACGCAACGTATCGGGACTGTTTTGCCATTGCCAGCAATGGGATGGGCGTGGCTTCCATGTGACGTGTCTGGCCCGTGGGCCGGCAGTTTGACACTCCAGACCTAAAACATAACTTACTGGGAGGAGCCAAATGAAATGGCTCTTTAGCTGAAAGGTTTCCTAAGGCATTTACAAATTGTTAATAAAAGAAGATTGATGTGGCCTACATATTGTTAAAATGAGGTATGAGATGACAACAAGCAAAATCAAGAATTAATTCTTAGTTAAATAAGTATTCATAATGACCAGGGAATGGAACACTTTCAGTGAAAAAAAGTCTGGTGGAGCTGGTAGTTCATCAGGTTGGCTAGAACCGCACTGCTTCCTACTTTCAACTTCTAAAGCCGAAGCAAATTGTTATATCAGAAGTGAGTCTTATTTTGTACACCAATTTGATGTAGTGGTTAAGGCACCAGGCTAGAAACTGGGAAACTATGAGTTCTAGTCCTGTCTTAGGCATGGAATGAGTGGCTGTGGGCCAGTCACTTTCTATCAGCCCCAGGAAAAAGGCAGCAGCAACAATTTCTGAAAAGTTTGCTAAGAAAACTATAGGGACTTCCTCTGCAAAAATCAAGACTTGGATTCTCATGATTAGAAGTCTTACTATATAAATGAGAATAGGATTGTAACCAAACAGGTTTTCAACCTTGAATTTTATTTCTATTTATTCTATAAAGAGGATAGATCAATAAAAACTAAAAAAGGGCATTGATTAAATTAAAATACTGTAGAAATATTCTCAAAAGTTTTTTCTCTATTTTAATAGAAGGAACTTTAAAAATAGTTCCGATCTGGTGTTTCTCTAAGAAGTCTTTTATGTTTTTGACATCTGATGGCCTGTCTTTTCCACCTATTCTGATGGCATCACCATAAAAACATTTTATTTTAATGTTAAATAAATCAGAGATACACAAAACCTGTTTCTTGTAACAAAGAAGTTGTAGTTCTACCTTTGTCTCCAGGAAATCAACTTCCAGTGATCTTTATTTGAATGCAGGAGGAACAAATTCATTCAAATTCTTGGAATAGTTTGTTTTACAGGTAGGAATGAAACACAAGGATCCTTGAAAAACAATTATTTCCTTTAACAACTCTATAGATAATATGGATAACTGAGCTGGAAATGAAAGAAAACAGCTCTTAAAGTCTACCAAAAAACCCCCAGAATTACGATATATGTCAAGAGTCCGAGGCCGTGCTCATGGAGAATTAATGGTCACCTAACTTGTGAAACAGGTTATCAGCTTCAAATATTTGGGAGGTATTTTGCATATCATTGAGTCAAGGAAAGTTCATTGTGAATATTCCTCGATCACCAGGCAAAGAACTATGTTCTTAAATTTCTTTGCTCCAGCTGCATTTAAGCTTTTTCAGGCTAAGACATTAATTATGACAGTAAGAATTACGTTTTTTACATCACTGTATGTTTTTGTTTATAAGAGTCACTTAGATGTGATTGGTAGTATAAAAGATGATAGAAGGTGAGATAGATAGATAGATAGACAGACAGACAGACAGATATAGATGGAGATATAGATATAGATTAGAGGTCTCCAACCTTTCGGGCTCATGGCCCGGAGGGAAGGAGAGCAGCCTCCAATTTGGTGCACACACATGCACATGCAAACAGGGCCGCATGCACTGGCATGGCACTAGTGGCCCCGTTTATGCTTGTGGCATGTGCTAGCACATGCGCATGCATGAATGGCCACAAACTCCCCCGTGATGGCTAGAGGCCCTGTTTGCACATGCGCAAATGGGCTGCACACAACTGCCCAGTGCTAGTGGCCCCATTTGCACCCGTGGGGCCACAGGCGTTAGTGCGAGAGGGGGAACCTGTGCACACCGGCCAGCCATTCCCACAGCCTGCTGGCCAAGAGCCACAGTCCAGTAGTGGGCCACGGCCCATAGATTGGGGACCCCTGATATAAATAGATGATGAAAGAAAGAAAGAGATAGATGATAGATATAGATAGATGATAGAGATAGATAGATTGATAGATGATTGATAGATGATAGATAGCCCAACCAAAGAATTCCTAAGATTGCTCCCACCCACCGAGGCAGGCAAGACACCAGAATATAAACAGACAGCAAACAGCACTCCTTACTAGCATTGATGATGTTACCGAGTTAGGGTAATGAAACGTCTGCAAGAAAACAAGCAAGCTCAGAGAGCATCAAGGACCCCTCATAGATGATAGATAGATAGAAGATAAAAAGAGATGATAGATAGATAGATGATAGACAGACAATAGAATTATCCTGGCACTTTGATGTTTTGTTGGATCTCTTATAGATGGTTACAGATTACTTTTGAACATATTTCTTGTCCTGGTCTGAAACCACAAGAAAAAAATTTGACTAAGACCATAATTCAAAGGAAGCACTACTACACAAAAGCCCATCGAAAGTTCATTTAGAACATTCAGTATTTCCATTTTAAAGCACGATTTTAAGCCTTTCAAATTAATGAGGAATAATCTTTTTATTATAGGATTTTTGAGCCACCCAGTGTTGCTGTTACAATACATCTTTTAAAATAAAATACCCAAAGGCTCAGTAAAGACTTCCTCCACAATGTGGTTTGTGTTGTACTACTGTATATACTAGATTTCAACTCCCATATTAACATGCATTTATTGTATTGCCACACAATGCTAAATCTAATCACACGGTGAGTTTATGCCCTCCCCAAGGTCTTTTACCTAAAGTGCCAGTAACATCTTTTCAAAATTGCAATCTTCCTTTAAACTCAGGGGACTCCAGCAAATGGCTTATATCTATCATCTGCATGATTAAGAACATGATTTAACCTTTGCACACTTCTAACTTCACCATGGATTAATGAGGCACAATTCACAACTGACTTCTGATCATCTGAACACTACTGAAATTGCACCATGTAAGTCAGAATAATCTTCAGACAACACACCAAACCATTGAGCATAGCACTGTTTGTATAGTAAGGTTATGCAGGATATTCTAGGAGGTGCTTTTACTTCAACATGGTCTCCTCGCTTCTAAAAACAAAGTAGACACATTGCATGGACAATCAGCTAATCAACAAACTTGCCTCTGTAGCAGTGTTTCTGAACCTCAGCAACTTTAAGAAATGTGGACTTCATCTCCCAGAATTGCTGACAGAGAATTCTGGAGTTAAACAACTTAAAAATGCTGAGGTTAAGATACACTGCTGTAGACAGAGGAAAAATCAAATTATTCAAGTCCCAAAGACACAAGTAATCAAACAACCAGGTCCTGATGGGTTTGTGAAGCCCCAAAAGCATACTGTAGGGCAGGGGTCCCCAACCCTTGGTCCATGGACCTGCACTGGGCTGTGGCATGCCAGAAATCAGGCTGCATAAACAAGCGAAGCCCCATCTGCGGGATGCAGGCAACATGTGAAACCATGCCCTCTCTTGTCCACGGAAAAAAACTCTCTCCACGTGCCCAAAAGGTTGGGGGCTGCTGCTGTAGGGGGCAATCTAACCTCCAGGAGAAAGTAGATAGGTTAGGGAGAAAGGAATGTCTATTCTATTCCAGAGAAGGGAGACAGCACTGAAGAAGACCTGTTCCCTGTAGAAGACATTCCTGAAGGCTAGGTAATCAAAGGAGCTCTCTCTTTTAAATCTGATCAGATAAGCAGATGCCACTAAGAGGTGATCCCAAAGATATCCAGTTCTGAAGCCATGATAGGCTTTTAGTGTGACAACACTTTGAATTGCTAGTGTTCTGCATAACAGTTCTTCATCATTTTTTTTCTGCCTGTCTCGTTTGATTTATTTAAAACAATCTGCTTTCATTTTTTTAAAAAAAGAATTTTAGTGGAATTTAAATGGTTTTTTGTGCTTTTGAACTCATTTAATTATGAGGTGCATATTAATGATGATTCTGTATTATATGATAAAGTTTAAAAGCAACTATCTGCCCAGCAGTCTACACTTTCCTTGGTTTCTTGCACCCTCTTCCAACTGCAGCAGTTAATAAATCTCAAAAATAGCATCAGAATAATATTCAGAAATAATTTTCAAGCACCAAGATTTGAAAAACAAAAGACCCCTGCAAGGGAGAAAGAATGTTTTGAGAAGCCCAGATTTTGCAGATTTTGGCACAGTCTTAATGGCTGCATAGAGAACTCTCTGACAAATTGAAAGATAAAAAGGACAAGTATAGAAAGTGGAAAGAGGGGAACATAACTAAGTCAGAATATCAGCAAATAGCCCGAGCCTGCAAAGATGAAGTGAAGAAAGCCAAGGCTCAAAATGAACTAAGGCTTGTGACCAAAGTCAAAAATAACAAAAAAAGCTTCTTTCAACATGTAAAAAACAAGAAAAAAGTGAAGGAAATGATTGGTCCATTAGTGGGTGGAAGTGGCAAGAAGGTGACAAGCAACAGGGAGAAAGCAGAACTATTTAACTCATTTTTTGCATCTGTCTTTACACAAAGGGAAAAAACAGACCAACCTATCAAAAATAGTGCCATAAAAAACAAAATAGAAACACAAGTTAAGATAGGCAAGAAAATGGTTAGTGAGCACCTGTCCAGCCTAGATGAGTTCAAATCGCCAGGACCAGATGGATTACACCCCAGAGTTCTCAAGGAACTGGCAGATGTGATATCGGAGCCACTGAACTATATTTTTCAAAGATCCTGGAACACAGGGGAACTACCAGAGGACTGGAAAAGAGCTGATGTAGTTCCCATCCTCAAAAAAGAAAAAAAAATGGATCCAGGAAATTACAGACCTATCAGCCTGACCTCAATACCTGGGAAGATCCTGGAAAAGATAATCAAACAACGAATCAACGAACACCTAGAGGCAAACAAAGTCATTACTAAAAGCCAACATGGGTTTGTCAAAAATAGATCATGCCAGACAAATCTTATTGCATTCTTTGACCAAGTGACAAAATTAGTGGATCAGAGGATGCTGTGGACATAATTTACTTGGACTTCAGTAAGGCATTTGATAAAGTAGATCACAACCTACTACTTGATAAGATAGAAAAATGTGGGGTAGACAGAATCACCACCAGATGGATCCGTAGCTGGCTGACTGGCCGTATTCAGCGAGTGGTCCTCAATGGAACTGCATCTATATGGAGGGAAGTGTGTAGTGGGGTGCCCCAGGGCTCTGTTCTGGGCCTAGTACTCTTCAACATTTTCATCAACGATTTGAATGAAGGGATAGATGGGGAACTCATCAAATTTGCAGACGACATCAAGCTGGCAGGAATAGCCAACACTCCAGAAGACAGGCTTAAGATACAGAAAGATCTGGACAGACTTGAACACTGGGCACTAACTAACAAAATGAAATTCAATGGTGAAAAAAGCAAGGTTCTACATTTAGGCAAGAAAAACCAAATGCACAAGTACAGCATAGGTGGCACCATGCTCAATAGTAGTAACTGTGAGAGGGACCTCGGAGTCCTAGTAGACAATCACCTAAATATGAGCCAGCAGTGTGCTGCAGCTGCCAAAAAGGCCAACACAGTGCTAGGCTGCATTAACAGAGGGATAGAATCAAGATCACGTGAAGTATTAATACCACTCTTCAATGCCTTGGTAAGGCCACACTTGGAATACTGCATCCAGTTTTGGTCACCACGATGTAAAAAAGATGTTGAGACTCTAGAAAGAGTACAGAGAAGAGCAACAAAGATGATTAGGGGACTGGAGGCTAAAACATATAAGGAACGGTTGCTAGAATTGGGTATGTCTAGTTTAACGAAGAGAAGGACAAGGGGGGACATGATAACAGTGTTCCAATATCTCAGGGGCTGCCATAAAGAAGAGGGAATTAAGCTATTTTCCAAAGCACCTGAAGGCAGGACAAGAAGCAACGGGTGGAAACTAATCAAGGAGAGAAGCAACCTAGAACTAAGGAGAAACTTCCTGACAGTGAGAACAATTAATCAGTGGAACAGCCTGCCTCCAGAAGCAGTAAATGCTCCAACACTGGAAGTTTTTAAGAAGAGACTGGACAGCCATTTGTCCGAAATGGTGTAGGATTTCCTGCCTGAGCAGGGGATTGGACTAGATGACCTCCAAGGTCCCTTCCAACTTTACTACTATTACTATTAATATTTACCTTGCTACATCCTCCTGAGGAAAAAGGAGAAGCAGAGAAACTAATGATCCTTTGGACTCTTTCTGAATTTCGAAGGAGAGCTGAAAGTTGGGAAGCAATCTGCTAGAATTAAATGGGTGCTCCTGTTGTTTTTCGAGTGATCAGTGAGCTGTGGCAAAACCCTCTTCCTGCTGACCTGACATTTGAACAATGTATCAACAGAAATTCATGAGGAATTCTCAGAACAAAGTCTATCTTTGTGGTCCATATCAAAGGAGCTTTATAAGAGTTTTGATCCTGATAGCTCCCAAGATAAAAGGAACACTCTCTCCAACCCATACAATGGTTGCAATCTGAGACACTGTGGTGTATAAGGAAGCCAAAGCATTGCTATTCCCCCACCTTTCCTTGTCACTTCCTTTTCTTATTTGCTTTCAATTGCTTCTTTCATGCCTTCCTTTGACTCTATGCAGTGGCCTAACAAAGCATAGAAAAGAGAAACAGTTTTAATTTTGTCCTTTTCCTTTTTTCCATTTTAAGCATTGTTTTATAAAAAAAATAAGTACATCTATATATTATCAGATTAAATTGTCTAATTGCAGTTATCTACCACCCATCTTGAGTCAAGAATTGGCTTATTAATGAACTAGAGTCATGTTTTTTAGCATTATCAGAGATAGATTTTCCTTCGGAATTTCTAGGATTTTTATTTTTATTTTTTTTAGAAATGTGTTATTGATTTTTTACAATAACAATCCTTAGTGTCTAGTGTACATCGTGTTGTCTTGGTTCATATATTTTGAAAAAAACAATCAATAGTAGATATTTATTATTATAATTATTAATAATAATTTTTGTAATTCCATAATTAGTATAATAATTAATAGTATATTTGTTTGATCTTCCCTTCTCCCAATAGTATTCTCCTTCTTCAACCTTAATCAAATATAATTCTTAATATTTTCAATGCATATATGATTAAATATAAACATTTTTTTCATGCTTGTACAAATAATAACGTCCATGTATGACATTTTTTCTTATCAACTTGTGTTGTTTTTATAAATATCATCTTATTAATTCACCATATATCCTATTTTCATAGTTCTTAAGCTTAATTTTCCCTTAATATTCAAACGATTCTTATCAGTCATACTTTTCTCAGGATTAATCATCTAAATCTCCAGATTTTCCATTTAGATATACCATCCCAATATTTTCATATTTCATGCGTTATAAAAATACTATACTGCTTAACTATCTTATGACATCTACCTATAACATCTTTTCTGATCAGTTTATTTTTCACTTACATTTGTAAAAGTTAATTTGTTAAATCACTATATATCCTATTTTCAAAGTTCTTATTTAAGCTTAATTTCCCCTCAGTATTTCAGTCATGCCTTAGTCCTAATTCTCTTCAACTTAATTTACCTTTAAATTTCAAACTTTTCATTCACATACATCATCCCAATATTTTTATATTTTATGAAAAATACTATATTACTTATCTCTTATCCCTCTTATTGTAAGGCCCCTTTATATCCAAAGTTATCTGTTCTTTTTTTTTATTGAAAATTTTTAAATTTTACAAAACAATTCCCTTCCCCAACCCCCCCCAACCCTCCCATACCCTCCCCCACCTCCCCAAACCTCCCATACTCTCCCCCAACCTTCCCAGAGCTGAGTACAGGCTTAATTAAAATTTTTCAAAAAAACTTAAAACACATATAAATCCTAAGCAAATCTAAATACATTAAATTAAACAAGTTATCTTCTCTTAAAAATAATAATTATAATCATTAAACACATTATAATATACTCTAAACATTTTCTAATATCATACTTACATTATTATCCATCATTCTTTATAAACTCCCTCCAAAACACAAATTTAAACATTACTTAAAACATTAAAATTCCCTTATACATATTTAAAGCAAAATGTTCCTTTAAATACTCCTTAGATATCTATACATACAATATAAAATCTAATCTCTCCCTCTTTCTTTATCCTAAGACACAAAAATAAACATATAAGCATTCATTATACCATTAAAACTAAATACTCTTTTAAATAGTCCTTAAATTGCTAAACTTAAACTTCTTATCTAAAATTTTCATTCGATCTCCATGATCTTCTCTCCTATCAAAAAAAACTTAAAACACATATAAATCCTAAACAAATCTAAATACATTAAATTAAACAAATTATCTTCTCTTAAAAATAATAATAAAGAAAAAGAAAAAAAACATATTTAACATTCTTTATAAACTCCCTCCAAAACACAAATTTAAACATTTCTTAAAACATTGAAATTCCCTTATACATATTTAAATCTTTACCAATAACAAATTCCATCCAGAATAAACACATTCCTTATCAGTCTCTCTTATCCATAAACCATAATCTTCTCTCCAGTAACCAATTCCATCCACAGTAAACACATTACTTATCAATCTCTCTTATCCATAAACCTCGAAAGAAGTGCTTTGAAATCTGCCCTTAAAGGTAGCTCCAAAAAGTTTGTAAATCCTGCTTCTCCCACAGACACAGGAACCAATACTTGTGAGGCTTCCTTAACCTCCTTCTTCTGTTGCTCTTTTTCTTTACATTTATATATTGCACAAGTTGTCCTCTGCTCCTTCATCTCGACTTGTTGAGGCCCCTCGAACTGAGATTTCCCATTTTTCATTAATATAGGCTCTTCAGACTGCAATTCTACCCTTAAAGGTTGCTCCAAAAAAATTATAAATCCTACTTCTCCCGCAGATTCAGAAGCCAATACTTGTGAGGCTTCCTTGACCTTCTTCTGCTGCTCCTTTTCTTTACAGTTATATGTTGCACACGTTATCCTCTGCTCCTCCATCTCAACTTGTTGAGGCCTCTCGAACTGAGATTTCCCAATTTTCATAAGTATAGGCTCTTCAGACTGCAATTCTACCTTCTTCTCTTCCAAAGCTTTAAATGTAATAGATGGTGATGAACATACCCTCAGGACCGAAGTATAAAAGTCTTTTGCTTTAGAAACAGTATTAAGTCTATAACGTATCCCCAGGTAACTCACCACCATTCCAGTCGGGACATCCCATCTAAACAAGATTCGTCTCTTTTTAAGTTCATCTGCTAAAAAAGCAAACTCCTTTCTTCTTCTTAAAATTTTAGATGGGATCTCCTTTAAAATTATAACATCTTGTGAAGCAATTTGAAACCTCTTCTTATAAAAAGCTTGTATAATTTCGTTGTGCAGGGATCTTTTCCCAAAGTAAATTACCACATCTCTTGGCAAATTCTTTTGCTCTGCCACCACAGAGTTAACTCTGAATGTTTTTTCAATTTCACTAAATATTTCCTCTTTTTCTCTATTCAAGATCACAGCAAAGTCCTTTGCAACCATCTCTCTCAAATCTTCTTGCACAGACTCTCTCAAGCCTCTGATTCTTAAAGCATATTCCATTTGTGTATATTGAAGCATAAGAATCTCATCTTGAAAATTTTCCATCTCTTTTTCCATGCTTTCAAATTTTCTCTCCATCAATTCCACTTTTTCTGTTACCTCTTCTACGCAAGAGTTCAGCTTTTCAAGAACAGAGGAAACTCCTTTTAAAGCCAAAACTATCTCTTGCCTCAAAATCTTATTATTTTCCTCTAAAATCTCCTTCATTTCTCCCCTAATTTGAAATATAACATTTCCCATCATATCTTGCAAATCCTTCACCATTGTTGACTGTGCCAAGGAAGAGGGTGAAACTATTGATTTAGGTTGTTGCGCTGATGATAACACCGAAGAAGAAACCACCTTAGGAGCTTTAGGAATTACTGGACGCTTTGGAGCCATCTTAAAAAAATCTTTACTCCTTTTTAAAAATTACAAAAATTAAACAAAAGAAAAAGAGAGATTAACTCCAAAAAATCAAAAAATCCTTCAAAAGGAGATCATTATAATAAAAAGAAAGGCGTTAAAAAAAAGGAAAAGGGAAGAAGAAAAAATAATTAAATAAAAAAAATCCATTCCATTTTTTAAAAGTACAAAAAACAAAACAAAGAAGTTAAACAAAAATAATAATGCTTCTAAAATCCAAACCCAACATCAAAAAATCATTATAAATAATTAAGTCCACATTCCATTCCAATCATTAAAAAAAAGGGGGAAAGGGAAAAAAAACACCAAAAAGCCTGCCGATCGCCATTCTACCTTCCCAAAGGAAAAAAAAAACACCGAAAAGCCTGCCGATCGCCATTTTACTTTCCCTTTCAACAAAGGAAAAAAAATAAAAAATAAAAAGAGGGAATATAAAAGTAAATCTTTAAACTTAAAATCCAGATAAAATCAAAGAAAGCAAAAGCTAAATCCTCTAGTCAGCTTTGTCTGCTTCTAAGAAAAACTCACCAGATCACTTTAATCATGGAGGTGGTTGCAGCAGCTGGGAAGCGGAGACAGTCTGAACTCCGTGGGAGCACTCTTTTCACCCCCCAAAAAAGGCCTTGGGGGTGCATAAGAGGCTCTACCACTATTCAGACAACCCTCTTCCCCCCCTTTGCCCGGGAGGGGGATTTTGAACCGCTGAACAGCTGATGTCCGCTGTTCATAGCGATTCAACACTTACCCAGGAGGACGGCTACAAAGTAGCCACCATCGCGCGCGCAGATCCACCGGAAGTCCCAAAGTTATCTGTTCTTTTAACTGTACTCAAAAAAGTGTTTGCTCATATAATATTCCATCTGGTAGGGTGAGTCAAATCTCTTGAATCTGTCTCTGGCCTTCTTCTTTTGCCAAGTAGCTTTCCAAGTTGATATATTCCGCTTGCCAGAAAGTTCTTGTATTTTTGTAAGTATTGTTGGGAGTGGAGAAGACAGGATGCATAGAATATATACTTTTTGTCTCCCAAATTCTAATGGTTCTCCTGGCAGTTCTATAGTTCATTTTGTTAAATCTTCTTTCTTATCCTCAGGTTTATTTTGACGTTCTGATGAATAAAGTATATTTTCCATTTTTATTATTATGTCAAGGTCTTGTAGGTTTTTTTCTTTTTGTGTTAAATTATAATTCTCTTCATTTGTAGCTTCACTGCTAAGTCATTTTCTTCTAGTTTATGTTCTATTATCTGATTTGTTTCTTCATTTTTTACTATCATTTTCTGTGTGTTTTTTGATTGTGGGTTTAGATTAGAGATGTGCTCATTTATGTCATCAAAGTTGTTTTTGATCTCCTTGTGGTTTGAAGCTATTGTCATTTGTATCTGTCGTAGCGTTACATACATTTCCTCCTGAAAAGTATTTGTTTTGTCTTGAAATATTGCTTCTGGAGGTCTTTGATATTCCAGGCTAGGTCCTTCAGGAGTAAGTATTAAATGTGGTTTTTCTGTCACTTTTTGATAAGTATGCAATATCAACAATATCTCCCCCTTTCAAATAAGTCCTTCATCAGTGCCATAGTCTCTATAATTAGCCTTAAGAAACTAGCCAAATTCAGAATCCAAACAGCCCAATTTTGTATAATTCTTATTTTTATATATAGTTTTTATAATCCACTGTATTTCCAATTGTCAATGCATCAGTAAAATCAATATTTTATAACACTTCTCTTTCTCTGCCAGTTACTCAGTTGTGGGCTCCTCCCCCTTTTATTTGATTGTTCTAGGCCAGGGGTTCCCAATCCCCTGTCTGTGGACCAGTAACGGGCCGCAACATGCCAGCAACCAATCCATACAAACAAGGAAAGCCCCATCCACAGGATGCAGGCAGCACACAAAACCATGTAGTCTGCGGAAAAACCTCTCCCCACATAACTGCTCCCTGGTGCCCAAAAGATTGGGGACCTCTGCTCTAGGCAGCATCTCTCTTTCTCTCCTTCATCCCCTTTGTCTTCCAAGATCATTCTCACATTCCATTACATTCTGTCCCTCATTATTTACCAAACTGCAGCCATAGTTGTTCTTCATAGTAAGAAACTCATGAATCTAAAACAGTGACGGACTTTCTAAAACCTTTTACCAATAAACCATCAGGACTAAAAAAATAAGGAATAGTTGCTGGAATTGGGTACGTCTAGTTTAACGAAGAGAAGGACGAGGGGAGACATGATAGCTATGTTCCAATATCTCACGGGCTGCCACAAAGAAGAGGGAGTCAAGCTATTTTTCAAAGCTCCTGAAGGCAGGACAAGAAGCAACGGGTGGAAACTAACCAAAGAGAGAAGCAATCTAGAACTAAGGAGAAACTTACTGACAGTTAGAACAATTAACCAGTGGAACAACCTGCCTCCAGAAGTGGTGAATGCTCCAACAATGGAAGTTTTTAAGAAGAAACTGGACAGCCATTTGTCCAAAATGGTATAAGGTTTCCTGCCTGAGCAGGGGGTTGGACTAGATGACCTCCAAGGTCCCTTCCAACATTATTATTATTATTATTATTATTATTATTGATCATCGCACAGTCAGCCAGATGTTCAGACTGGATTTGGCATTTTGTCTACCTATCGAGTCCTTACCCAGGACCTGGGATAGCCAGATGTGGATGTTTGATGGTATTACAGATATCGTCGCAGGATGGAAGCAGTTCCTAGTAAGGCCGCCTTTTGCAATTGACTAATAGCGAATTTGTCAATGCCAATGGTGTTCAAGTGGTGCTCCAGTTGTTTTGGGATTGCACCCAAGGAGTGTTGTTGTTGTTGTTGTTGTTGTTGTTGTTGTTGTTATTATTATTATTATTATTATTATTATTATTATTATTATTATTATGTGTAGTTTCCTTTGGTTCCCTACCACACGACCACAGAACAGTTGGAATTTCTACAAACAACTCTATGTTCTTTACATTCCTTCACTGAAGATAAATTGTTTAATGGAGGAAATTTCAGGATGGTTCCTGACATAACCCTGGATTAAATTTAAAATAATTTGTAATTAAATTTAAAGCAATTTGTAGCTAAATTTAAAGCAATTTGTAAAATTTTGGAAATGGATGAAAAATAATACTTCAATATTTGGCAAGTAACAACTCTACTAAGAGTTTACTTTTCCTTGCTGTCATCAAAGTTATTCATTTTCTATTGTAACAATTGTACAGATATGTGGGATAACATCACTACCAATTATATTTGTAACTGGTTAACCAACCACATTCAATGCATAGTCCTCAATGGAACTACATGTACGTGGAGGGAAGCATGCAGTGGGTGCCCCAAGGTTCTTAGGCCTACTACTCTTCAACATCTTCATAAACAATTTAGATGAAGGAATAGAAAGGGAACTATCAAATTTGCAGATGACACCAACCTGGGGGGGGGGGGTAATAGTCAACACTTTGGAAGAAAGGCTTAGGATCTTGACAGACTTGAACACTATCCAACAAAATACAACTCAGTAGTGAGAAGAGTAAGGTTTTACACTTAGGCCAGGAAAAACAAATGTACAGATATAGAATAGATGGTACCTGGCTCAACAGAAGTAATTATGAGAGGGATCTTGGAGTCCTCGTGAACAACCAGTTAAATATGAGCCAGCATGTGCTGCAGCTGCCAAAAAGGCCAATGCAATCCTGCTCTGCATTAACAGATGGATAGTATCAAGATCACATGAAATGTTAGTACCACTTTACACTGCCTTTGTCAGACCATACTTGGAATATTGTGTCCAGTTTTGGTCACCACAATACAAAAAATATATTAAGACTCTAGAAAAGAGTGCAGAGAAGAGAAACAAAGATGATTAGGGGACTGGAGACTAAAACACATGTTGAACGGTTGCAAGAACTGGGTATGTCTAGTTTAATGAAGAGAAGGACTGGGGGTGACATGATAGCAGTGTTCCAATATCTCAGGGGCTGCCACAAAGAAGAGGGAGTCAAGTTATTCTCCAGAGCACCTGAAGGCAGGAAAAGAAGCTATGGATGGAAACTAATCAAGGAGAGATCTAACCTAGAACTAAAGATAAATTTCCTGTCACTGAGAACAGTGAATTAATGGAAGAGCTTGCTTTCAGAAGTTGTGGGTGCTCCATCACTGGAGGTTTTAAAGAAGAGATTGGAGAGCCATTAGTCCAGAATGCTACAGAGTCTCCTGCTTGAGCAGGGGGTTGAATTAGAAGACCTCCAAGATCCCTTCCAACTCTATAATTCTGTTATTCTTTATTTATTCTAAACTGAGAAATATTTTAGGCTCAGACAAAGTGTCATTACTGAACTTAGTATGGTTCATTAGTAGCCAACTCTTTTTCCTGGACACGCAATACAAGATTATTTTCTGTGATGACTGCTCCATGCTGCAACAATTTTATATCTTATTAAGTCAGATACTTGTTTTCATAAATTACTTTATATATTTATATTTATTTATAATATTGTAGTACATGTGTTGTATTATGTGTTTTTATCCTGTCAATGCCAGATATCTGGCTATACTCACACAAACATACAAATAAATGTTTCTTATTGTATTGAAACAGCAGTGAAACTTAGATATGTATCATGGTTGTTTTACAAATAATTAAAAGGTCTCTGTGGAACAGCAGCTGAAATCTATGGCTAGAGAGACCTAAAGGTAGGTTTAGCTGATCTGTCACTTGTGAACATAGATTGGACAGCCCTTATAAACCATTCAAAAACTACAATTAGTTCAAAATTCAGCAGCATGCATATTTTCCAGCTTCTGTCATTGGAAGTACATAACACCAGTTTTGTGGATCCTGCTTGAATTGCCAGTTGATTTTCAGTTATAATTTAAACTATTTTAACTTATGAAACCCTTTATGGCCTGGTGCCTGGAATATGCAGTATCATCTACTCCAAATAGAACTTCCAGAAATTCCTACCCATTTATAATTTTGCAAAAACAACACACACACACACACACACACACACACACACACAACAAACACATATGTGTTGATGCAATTAATATAATTTTTAATTCAGTTAAATCAGCTTCAGTTTTTGTCTTAGCCCATTGAATGGTTTGAGGTGCATTTATACTCCATGCCCCAATTTGGAACTAAAATACCTCTAGGGCAATATTGTGAGGTGTGAATTAGGTAGAGGTCCTGAGTTGTTTTCTGCCCCCAAATAGCTTATGATTAAAAGTCATTTATCCCTGAAGTTGGTGTTTGCAGGAACAGCAACTGGGGCAAACCCATTGTTAGCAAGAAACGAGAGAGAGACTGAATCTTGAGGGAAGTTAATCAGAGTGCCTTTCTTATTCTTTTTCCTCTAAATTAAAAAGGTACTAATATATGTGGCATTATGTTAATTTTTAAAAAGCTCTGCCAAGGCAGGAAAAATCCATCAAGAATTATCTTTACCACTAGATGTCACCAAAAGCTTAGACTTGTTCCATAGATTTTCTTTACAAACCAGTATTCAAGACAATCAATCCTGACTATTCTTTGGAAGGATACTGAAGCTGAAGGTCAAATAGTAAATAAGAAACGAAAACTAATGGTAAAAGTCCCTGATGTTGGGAAGGATTGGAGGCAAAATGAGAAGGGGACAGCAGAGGATGAGATGGTAAGATAGTGTCATCGATGCAATGAACATGAATTTGGGCAAACTCCAAGAGACAATGGAGGACAGGGAGGCCTGGCATGCTGTGCTCCATGAGGTCAAGTAGTAGTAGTAGTAGTAGTAGTAGTAGTAGTAGTAGTAGTAGTAGTAGTAGTAGTAGTAGTAATAATAACAATAACAATAATAATAACAATAATAATAATAATAATAATTCTGGTGTGATATCTGATGCAGTACAACAGCATCTAGTTGAAAACAATCTCTTTCCACCTGAGCAGAAAGGAAACCGCCCCAATAGCAGAGGAACAAAAGATCAACTCCTAATAGACAAAATGATCTTGGAAAACTGCAAGAGAAGGAAGACCAACCTGAATGTGGCATGGATTGACTACAAAAAGGCATTTGACTCTCTGACACATGATTGGAGTGCCCAAACTGGAGTCAGTAAAACATCAGAAAATTTGTGCACAAGATGATCGATGGCACAATGGAAGACACAGTTGCAGATCAATGGTGAGAAGCTGGGAGAGGTTAATATCAAGAGAGGAATATTTCAAGGAGATTCATTATCACCATTACTATTTGTTATTGCACTGTTTCCTCTGTCAACAATACTGAATAACTCAGGACATGGCTATCAAACATCAAAAACATCTGCTAGACTATCCCACCTCCTTTACATGGATGATCTGAAGCTGTATGGAAAAACATCATCTGAAATAGAATCGCTGCTCAACACTGTCCGTATATATAGCCAAGATATTGTAATGGAGTTTGGCTTGGACAAATGTGCCACACTTACTATCAAACAAGGAAAAATAGTGAAAACTGAAGGAATCAAGATGCCCCACGAAAATAACATTAAGAGTCTGGATGAGGAAGAGTACTACAAATACTTGGGTATCCTTCAAGCTGACAACATCAAGCACACTGAAGTCAAGAAAAAGATTAGAGGTGAATACATCAAGAGAGTGAAGAAGATCTTAAAGTCCAAACTCAATGGAGGAAATACCATAAAGGCAATCAACACCTGGGCAATCCCAGTCATTAGGTACACAGCTGGAATAGTGGACTGGACTCAAGCAGAACTAAAAGCAATGGATAGGCAGACCAGAAAAATAATGACAATGAATCATGCCCTTCATCCACGCAGTGACATTGATAGACTTTATCTACCAAGGCAAATAGGTGGGCGTGGAATGCTACAAGTACATCAGATGGTTGAAGAAGAAAAAATGGCTTTGGAAGAATATCTGAAGAACAATGATGAAGATGCACTGAAATTAGTATATCAGGAAGGCTTACTAACTACTGGAGAGACCAAACTGGCCTACAAGAAAGACCAAATGAAGAACAGAATAGAGGCATGGGAAGACAAAGCACTACATGGCCAATACATTAAAAAAATAGCTGGGAAAGCAGATAATAATAAAACCTGGCAATGGCTAAGAGCAGGAAAATTGAAGAAAGAGACCGAGGGACTAATTCTGGCTGCACAAGACCAAGCCTTAAGGACAAATGCATACAAAGTCAAAATTGAGAAGACAGCAACAGACAGTAAGTGCCGCCTATGCAAAGAAGCTGAAGAAACAGTGGACCACTTGGTAAGCTGTTGCAAGAAGATTGCACAGACTGATTACAAGCAGCGGCATGACAAAGTAGCAACAATGGTGCATTGGAAGATCTGCAAAAAATATCATTTGCCTGTAAGCAAAAACTGGTGGGATCATAAAATAGAGAAAGTCATAGAAAATGATAAAATTAAACTGCTCTGGACTTCAGAATCAAACAGACAAGCACCTGCAACATAACACCCCAGACTTAACAATTGTCGATAAGAAAGACAAAAAAGTCTGGATAGTGGACGTGGCAGTGCCTGGAGATAGCAGAATAGAAGAGAAAGAACTGGAGAAGATAACAAAATACAAAGACCTACAAATAGAAATAGAAAGACTGTGGCAAAAGCAAGCAAGGGTAGTACCAATAGTCATAGGCTCCTTGGGTGCAATCCCAAAACAACTGGAGCACCACTTGAACACCATTGGCATTGACAAATTCGCTATTAGTCAATTGCAAAAGGCAGCCTTACTAGGAACTGCTTCCATCCTGCGACGATACCTGTAATACCATCAAACATCCACATCTGCCTATCCCAGTCCTGGGTAAGGACTCGATAGGTAGACAAAATGCCAAATCCAGTCTGAACATCTGGCTGACTGTGCGATGATCCATAATAATAATAATAATAATGAATAATAATAATATAATAATAATAATAATAATAATAATGGACAGCAGTGCCTGGAGACAGCAGAATAGATGAGAAAGAACTGGAGAAGAGAACAAAATACAAAGACTTACAAATAGAAATAGAAAGACTGTGGCAAAAGCAAGCAAGGGTAGTACCAATAGTCATAGGCTCCTTGGGTGCAATCCCAAAACAACTGGAGCACCACTTGAACACCATTGGCATTGACAAATTCGCTATTAGTCAATTGCAAAAGGCGGCCTTATTAGGAACTGCTTCCATCCTGCGACGATATCTGTAATACCATCAAACATCCACATCTGCCTATCCCAGGTCCTGGGTAAGGACTCGATAGGTAGACAAAATGCCAAATCCAGTCTGAACATCTGGCTGACTGTGCGATGATCCATAATAATAATAATAATAATAATAATAATACAGGCCAATTACCTGCTTACCAACAATTTTCAAATTACTAACTGGTGTGGTAGCTGATGCAGTACAACAGCATCTAGTTGAAAACAATCTCTTTCCACCTGAACAGAAAGGAAACCGCCCCAATAGCAGAGGAACAAAAGATCAACTCCTAATAGACAAAATGATCTTGGAAAACTGCAAGAGAAGGAAGACCAACCTGAATGTGGCATGGATTGACTACAAAAAGGCATTTGACTCTCTGCCACATGATTGGATAATAAAGTGCCTAGAAATAACAGGAGTCAGTAGAAACATCAGAAAATTTGTGCAAAGATCGATGGCACAATGGAAGACACAGTTGCAGATCAATGGTGAGAGGCTGGGAGAGGTTAATATCAAGAGAGGAATATTTCAAGGAGATTCATTATCACCATTACTATTTGTTATTGCACTGTTTCCTCTGTCAACAATACTGAATAACTCAGGACATGGTTATCAAACATCAAAAACATCTGCTAGACTATCCCACCTCCTTTACATGGATGATCTGAAGCTGTATGGAAAAACATCATCTGAAATAGAATCGCTGCTCAACACTGTCCGTATATATAGCCAAGATATTGTAATGGAGTTTGGCTTGGACAAATGTGCCACACTTACTATCAAACAAGGAAAAATAGTGAAAACTGAAGGAATCAAGATGCCCCAGAAAATAACATTAAGAGTCTGGATGAGGAAGAGTACTACAAATACTTGGGTATCCTTCAAGCTGACAACATCAAGCACACTGAAGTCAAGAAAAAGATTAGAGGTGAATACATCAAGAGAGTGAAGAAGATCTTAAAAATCCAAACTCAATGGAGGAAATACCATAAAGGCAATCAACACCTGGGCAATCCCAGTCATTAGGTACACAGCTGGAATAGTGGACTGGACTCAAGCAGAACTAAAAGCAATGGATAGGCAGACCAGAAAAATAATGACAATGAATCATGCCCTTCATCCACGCAGTGACATTGATAGACTTTATCTACCAAGGCAAATAGGTGGGCTTGGAATGCTACAAGTACATCAGATGGTTGAAGAAGAAAAAATGGCTTTGGAAGAATATCTGAAGAACAATGATGAAGATGCACTGAAATTAGTATATCAGGAAGGCTTACTGACTACTGGAGAGACCAAACTGGCCTACAAGAAAGACCAAATGAAGAACAGAATAGAGGCATGGGAAGACAAAGCACTACATGGCCAATACATGAAAAAAATAGCTGGGAAAGCAGATAATAATAAAACCTGGCAATGGCTAAGAGCAGGAAAATTGAAGAAAGAGACCGAGGGACTAATTCTGGCTGCACAAGACCAAGCCTTAAGGACAAATGCATACAAAGTCAAAATTGAGAAGACAGCAACAGACAGTAAGTGCCGCCTATGCAAAGAAGCTGAAGAAACAGTGGACCACTTGGTAAGCTGTTGCAAGAAGATTGCACAAACTGATTACAAGCAGCGGCATGACAAAGTAGCAACAATGTTGCATTGAAAGATCTGCAAAAAATATCATTTGCCTGTAAGCAAAAACTGGTGGGATCATAAAATAGAGAAAGTCATAGAAAATGATAAAATTAAACTGCTCTGGACTTCAGAATTCAAACAGACAAGCACCTGCAACATAACACCCCAGACTTAACAATTGTCGATAAGAAAGACAAAAAAGTCTGGATAGTGGACGTGGCAGTGCCTGAGACAGCAGAATAGAAGAGAAAGAACTGGAGAAGATAACAAAATACAAAGACCTACAAATAGAAATAGAAAGACTGTGGCAAAAGCAAGCAAGGGTAGTACCAATAGTCATAGGGCTCCTTGGGTGCAATCCCAAAACAACTGGAGCACCACTTGAACACCATTGGCATTGACAAATTCGCTATTAATCAATTGCAAAAGGCGGCCTTATTAGGAACTGCTTCCATCCTGCGATGATATCTGTAATACCATCAAACATCCACATCTGCCTATCCCAGGTCCTGGGTAAGGACTCGATAGGTAGACAAAATGCCAAATCCAGTCTGAACATCTGGTTGACTGTGCAATGATCGATAATAAAAAGTTGGAAGGGACCTTGGAGGTCATTTAGTCCAACCTCCTGCTCGGGCAGGAAACACTATATCATTTCGGACAAATGGCTGTCCAGTCTCTTCTTAAAAACTTCCAGTGTTGGAGCATTCACCGCTTCTGGGGGCAGGTTGTTCCACTGGTTAATTGTTCTAACTGTCAGAAAGTGTCTCCTTCTAGGTTCCTTCTCTCTTTGGTTAGTTTCCATCCGTTGCTTCTTGTCCTGCCTTCAGGTGCTTTGGAAAATAGCTTGGCTCCCTCTTTTTTGTGGCAGCCCCTGAGATATTGGAACACAGCTATCATGTCCCCCCTCGTCCTTCTCTTCGTTAAACTAGACATACCCAATTCCAGCAACTATTCCTTATATGTTTTAGCCTCCAGTCCCCTGATCATCTTTGTTGCTCTTCTCTGTACTCTTTCTAGAGTCTCAGACATGACTTAGTGACTGAACAACAAAATTAAAGACAATGATTTTTTCCTAATAACATAGACCAACATTTGGTGTCCCAGTATTTCCTGATTATTTAGGAATAAAGAGAACACAATAGTTATAGTACTAGAAAATGAATCATAAATAGCAGGGGTCCCCAACCCCAGCTCCGTGGACAGTACCAGTCCACACAAACAAGCAGGATGCAGGGAGTACACAAAATCACACACCTTCTGGTTTGCAGAAAAACCTCTCTCCATGGAACCAGTCCCTGGTGCCCAAAAGGCTGGGAATCTGTGATAAATAGACCTAATTTCATGCACATCTAAGAAATGTGAATAATCCAGCCAATATAATTATAGGCATACACAGAGAAGATATAGGGGACAAACGTAGAAATAGTCTATCAGTGTCATGTGATGATGTAATTATAAAAGGCCAGGGCTTGTGTTGTAGATCATTAAACTTGTTTCATTATTTTGGCATCATCGTATCAAGGAACAGCTGCCTATGACTAGAGTAATGATCCACTTCAGAAGTAATGCAAAGGTTGTATCATTAACAACTTCTTGCAACTCAAAGTTGTAGAACAGTGTTCTTCAAAATGGAATGAAGCTTTTATTTACAGCATTTCTTCATAGTCTTTCATTCAAAAAGCGTCCTTGCATAGCAGCTTGAATGATAGCATTCATGATTTTTTTTTAATTAAAATTTTTTAAAATTTTACAATAAAAACCCCTTCCCCAATCCCTCCCAACCCACCCCAAAACCTTCCCCCATTCTTCCCAGAGCTGAATACAGGCTTAACTAGAACTTAAAAGAAAAAAAAGTTTTAAGCCCAAATAAACCTTAAGCAAATATAATTACACTCAATAAACAAGTTGTAAAATACTTTAACTCCATTATATATATAAAAAAAAAAGGAAAAAAAAGGGAAGATAAAAAAATAAAAAAAATAAAAAATTAAAGAATAATAATAATTACACTTCTAGATAATATCTTAATCTTTAAATATAAATTATTCAAAAGCTAGATAATATTTTCTTATATCATACTTATATTGTATAAAATTTATCCATCTTTTCCACACCAAGAAATACTTCTCTTGCGATTGATCTTTCAAAAAAGCCGAAATTTTTGCCATTTAGTAAGTAAGAAGCTTTAAAAAACCATTCTTGCAAAGTAGGCAAAAATTCCTTCCTCCAATATTGCCCTATTAACAACCTAGCCGCAGTAATTAAATTTAACATTAAAATAATCTCTTTGTCATCACAATCCAGAACAATACCCAATAAAAACAATTGTGGAGTAAATTTTATCCTTCTTTTAAAAATTCTTTGAATATTCCACCATATCTTAATCCAAAAAGCTTTTATACTTTTACATGACCACCAGATATGATAATAAGTAGCGTCCAAGCAACCACATCTCCAACATTTAGGATGCAGGTTTGGATACATACGAGACATTTTTTGTGGATCAAGGTGCCATCTATAAAACATTTTATAAAAATTTTCCCGTAAGTTTTGGGCTTGCGTGAATTTAATATTCCTCACCCAAATAATCTCCCATGTATCTAATAAGATCGGTTCATCAAAATTTTGTGCCCACTTAACCATACAATCTTTAACTAGCTCTGCTTCTGAATCCAATTCCACCAAGACACCATCAATTCTTTTAATATGGGTTCGACTTTGATCTCTAATTTGTTTTAACAAATTCTCATCCTCTCTAAGCAAGCCCACATTATAATCTATCTTCCACCTTTCCAATAGTTGTCTATACTGAATCCATGAATAAATAATATTTTCTTGTGCTAATTCATCCATAGATTTTAATTGCCAATTTTTACCATCCCACTTAAGTAATTGTGTATAAGAAATAGTATCCATCTTAACTCCTCTCCTTATTCCTTCTATTGCATGCCATGGAATAGCCCATAATGGAATTCTTGAATCACTTCTATAATATTTCTTCCACACCCGAAGTAAAGAAATTCTTAAGATATGAGATCTAAAAACCCTATCATCCTTTTTATTATAAATTAAATAGGCATGCCATCCAAAAAGTAAATCCCATCCCTTCAAAAGAGTATATCTACATTTGTTAGGTTAACCCAATCACTGATTGATGTTAAGACCACAGCATCATAATACAATTTCAAATTCGGTACCTTGAGTCCACCTCTCTCTCGTATATCTTGTAAAATTTTAAGTTTTACTCTTGGTTTTTTCCCTGTCCAGATAAATTTATTGATATCTTTCTGCCACTCATCTAAATTTGCTTCTTTCTTTAAAATAGGTATCATTTGAAATAAAAAAAGAAATTTTGGCAGAACATTCATTTTAATCGCTGCTATTCTCCCCAAAAGGGACAATTGCAGCTTTTTCCAATTGTCCAAATCCTTTTGTATTCTAACCCACAGCGTTTCATAATTATTTTTATACAGTTTTGCATTGGAAGCAGATAAAATAACACCCAAATATTTTACCTTATTAACGACCTCAAAGCCTGTCAATCTAACCAAGGTCTCCTTATCCAAGTTGGTCATGTTTTTAGGCAATATTTTAGTCTTATTATTATTAATTTTAAAACCTGAAACTTGTCCATGCTGATTTATCAATGGTAACAACTCCGTTATGGAATGAATTGGTTGAGCTAAAGTAACAACCAGATCATCTGCAAAGGCCCTTAGTTTATATTCTTTTTTATTAATTTCTATTCCTTTGATTTTCAATGATTCCCGAATTTTGATCAATAAAATTTCCAAAGTTAAAACAAACAGCAATGGGGACAATGGACAACCCTGTCTGGTCCCCCTTTTCAATTGAAAATACCTCTGATAAACCTCCATTAACTATAAGTTGTGCCGTTTGTTTTTGATAAATGGATCGAAGAGCCTGTAAAATTTTGTCTTCAAAATTCATTTCCTCAACCAATCTTAACATAAATTGCCAATTTAATTGATCAAAAGCTTTTTCAGCATCTAAAAATATCAAACCTGCAGAGATTTGGTTGTTCTTATCCAGATATTCTATTAAGTTAATAATTTGTCTAACATTATTTTTCATATACCTTCCAGTTATAAAGCCAGTTTGATCCATATGTATTAGTTGATTCAACACAACCATAAATCTATTAGCTAAAATTTTTGAAAAAATCTTATAATCTACATTCAAAAGAGATATAGGTCTATAATTCTTTGGTAGAGTAAGATCTTGGTCTTCTTTTGGGATCAAGGATATAAAAGCTCTACCCCAAGACAAGGGGGTCTCTAAACCCTGTAATATATTATTAAAAAGTTCCCTTAAAGGTTCTATCAACTCATCTGTCAAAGTCTTATAATAAATTGATGTCAATCCATCAGTACCATTACTAACTTTAATTCTTTAATTGCTGTCATCATTTCCTCTATAGTAATCAATCCATTAATTTCTTGTTTCTGATCTTCTGTTAATTTAGGAAAATGAGCATCTTGTAAGTATTTATCTATATCTGAAACCTGTATTTTCCTGCCCGTATATAATTTTTTATAATAATCTAAAAAAGATTTCTTAATCAATTCCTTCTGGAATACCAATTTACCATTATAATTTATTTTATCTATAATTCTCGACTTCTGTTTCTTTCGCAGTTGATAAGCCAGCCATCTCCCTGGCTTATTAGCATTACAAAATGTATTATGTTTCATATACAATAAATTAGTTGCAATCTGATCTGCCATTAACATATTAAATTGTGATTTAAGCAATTTTATGGATTCCTTAACCTTCTCATATGTAGGATTCGAAATTAAAACTTTTTCTTTTAATTTAATCTCATCTTCCAACTCTTTACGTTTCTGCACCTGTTTCTGTCTATAAGTCTTATTCATTTGTATCAAAACCCCACGCATGTAAGCTTTACTTGCGTCCCATACCATTGACATTGAAGTTCCCTTATGCATATTTAAAACAAAATATTCCTTTAAGTACTCTTTAAGTTTCTGAACATTCTTTTCTTGTCTAAACAAGTTTTCATTCAACCTCCAATCTCCTCTCCTCTTTTTCAGTATCCAATTCCATCCACACTGGACTGTGATCTGTCAATGTCCTTGGAAATATCTTTACATTCTTTACCGTAAAGTATAAATCCTTTGTGATTAGAAAAAAGTCAATTCTTGAAAAAGATTGATGTCTATCTGAAAAAAAGGTGAAATCTCTCTCTTCCAAATTATGTTCTCGCCAATAGTCTCGCAACTCCCAGTCCTCTTTCAAGTCAAAAAAGGCCTTAGGTAATTTGGCCTGTTTAAAAGAAGTAGAAAGTTTTTTTTATCTCTATATGTATCTAAAACTCCATTCCAATCTCCCATTAATATAACAGATCTATAATCCAGTAAAATCAGTTTTTGATGTAGCAACCTATAAAATTGTTCCTGTTGTTGATTTGGTGCATACAAACCTACTATAAGTATTTTCTTACCATACAATCCCACTTCAATCATAACATATCTCCCTTGAGGATCAGAATCTACTAAACGAGCTGATAAATTTTGCTTAACATAGATAACTACACCCCCTTTTTCCCCAAGAGCAGAAGATACAAAATGAGATCCCAATCGAGCATTAACTAAATATTTTTGATCCTTAGAGATAATATGCGTTTCCTGCAAACAAATAATGTCATTATTATGTTGCTTCAAATAGTGAAATATTTTCTTTCTCTTCTGAGGGGAATTAAGGCCATTAGCATTCCATGTCAGGAGCTTTACCATCTCCCTCATCCAATAGCCTGGAGAAGACTGTTTGAAGATCTGCCATTGAAGATTGTACTAAAGATCTCTTAGGTCTTGCTCCTCCCACAGGCTCTGAAACAAATTCTTGTGGAACTTCTTTAACATCTTTCTTCTGTTGTTCCTTTTCCTTACGTCTATGCGCTGCCTGAGTCATTCTTTGCTCTTTCATCTCAGCTTGTTGAAACCACTCAGCCTGTGATTTTCCAGCTTTCATCAATACAGCTTCTTCAGACTGCTGTTCAACCTCCTTCCCATCTAAGACTTTAGACATTGTAGGTGGTGATGAGCATGCTCCAGGACCGAAATATAAAACTCCTTTGCTTTAGAAACAGTATTAAGTCTGTAACGTGTCCCCGCATGGCTTATCACGATTCCAATCGGAATATCCCATCTGAATGGCATCAGCCTTTTTTTAAGTTCGTCTGCTAAAAAAGCAAACTCTTTTCTTCTTCTTAAAATTTTAGATGGGATCTTCTTTAAAATTATAACATCTTGTGCAGCAATCTGAAAACTCTTATTGTAAAAAGCTTGTATGATTTCATTGCGCAGAGATCTTTTCCCAAAGTAAATTACCACATCTCTTGGCAGATTTCTTTGCTTTGCAACCCAGGAGTTAACTCTAAATATTTTTTCAACTTCTCTAGATATTTCCTCTTTTTCTCTGCCCAAAATCATAGCAAAGTCATTTACTACCATCTCTCTCAGGTCCTGTTGCATGTCCTCTCTCAAGCCTCTGATTCTTAAAGCAAATTCCATCTCTCTATATTGAGACATAACAATTTCATCTTGAGAAATTTCCACCTTTTTTTCCATTCCTTCAAATTTTTCCTCCAACACCTCCACTTTGTCTGCAACTTCTTCAACTCGAGAATCCAATTTTTCAACCACAGAAGCAAGTCCTTTTAAAGCCAGAACTATATCTTGCCTCAAAATACTATTATTTTCCTCTAAAAGCTCTTTCACTTCCCCTCTAATTTGAGATATAGCATTTCCCATTATATCTTGGATATCTTTTACCGTTATTGGTTGCAGAGAAGGGGAAGATGGTGGTGTAGCTTTAGGTTGTTGTGCTGGTAATATCACAGGAGAAGAGGCTACCTTAGGTACTGTAGAAGTCACTTGACGCTTTGAAGCCATCTTCAGAGATTTATTTCTTCTTTCCTCCTTCTTGAAAAAAATACAGAAAAATACAAAAAAAATCCCTTAAAAGAGTGACGAAAAAAAAGTTAAGCAGAGAGGGAAAATACTCCTCCTAAAACCCAGATCCACCTTCAAAAAATCATTATAAAAAATCAAATCCGTTCCGTTCCGTTCCAATCACTTAAAAAAAAAACCTGCCGATTGCCATTTTACTTTCCCTCTCAGCAAAAGAAAAAAAAAGGGAATAAAAATAAATCTTTAAACTTAAAGTCCCCAAAAAATAAATAAAAGTAAAATCCTCTATTCAGCTCTGTCCGCTTTTAAGATAACTCACCAGATCACTTTAACAGCAGAGGTGGGAGCGGCGTCTTGCTTTGTCCCTAGAGACAAAGACAGCTGAGAAGCGGAGACAATCTGAACTCCGTGGGAGCACTCTTTTCTCCCCCCCCCAAAAAATTCTTTGGGGGATTTCAGAGGCTCTACCACTATTCAGATGATACCCCCCTCCCTCCCTTTGCCTGGGAAGGAGGTTTTGAACCGCAGAACAGCTGATGCCTGCTGTTCTCAGCGGTTCTAACACTTTCTCAGGAGGACAGATACAAAGTATCCACCAGCGCCAGCACAAATCCACCGGAAGTCAGCATTCATGATTTTTTAAATGACTAAAGTTGAATATTGGTTTTATGATTGATACATTACACATTTTTAAAAAAATTGAATATAAAAATATCAGTGGAAATAGTTATTTGTTCTTGAACACCTTTAAGAGAACAAGAGAATCAGTTATATATAGTATAGATTGAAAAAGTGAGTAAAGATCCTAGGGAAACTCCAAGACCTAGTTACAGCAAAACTTCCACAAGTCAGAGTGACACATTTATGAATAATATATTAAGACCTGGGAAGACAAAGGTTAACAGCCAGTAGATGAATTAATGTCTTTGTAGTTCATTTTAAGTTACTTAATAAACTTAATTGACTGTACTGTTATATATCATGTTTGAGTCTCTCTCTCTCTCTCTCTCTCTCTCTCTCTCTCTCTCTCTCTCTCTCTCTCTCTCTCTCTCTGTGTGTGTGTGTGTGTGTGTGTGTGTATCTGTGCCTGTGTGTATCTATGTAATGGCAGCAGTATAATTTTATTTTGGGATAATAAGATTCCACTTTAATTTTGAAGAAGAAAGAAAAGGGTCCCCAGTTAGAATACACACAGGCTCAAATTCAAGGATATTTTGAGTTTAACAGTAGCTGAAATTTAGAACAAATTGTTACTATATGCAGATGATATGTTTTATTAATATTTTTTATTTATTAACTATTTATCAATAGTGCAACAGTGTTATTCAGTTAATTGGAGTAAGCCCCTATATTTACAATGCCTGCAATTGTAACATGATTAGTATAGTATAGTATACACAGAGACACACAAACATCACAGTCTATTAGGTTCATTCTTGAACTTGTTTTACATAATCCTAAACCTATGTTTTACTTCTTATTTTAAAAGATGAACATATTTGCACAAATTCTGGAATAAGGAGCTGGAATATCATACTAGCTAATTAATGGCAAAGGGTCCTTAAAATGTTAAATGATATATTAAAGGTATTAAAATGAGATAATATTTTCTAAGTGCAGATTAAATTAATTATATCAGCAGGTAAACTGTGCTGGGGACACTTGCTTTTAAAATGTTGTATTATTACATTAATGTTCCATTTTGACATGAGGTTTGATATCTATAAGGTTATTAATTTTTATTACAAAGTTCATTACAGTTTAAGGATATGAATGAATTTTTTATTTATATATGAGAGTCTTGAAATGTGACGAACTAAATATGCCATACCGGTGTGTGTATGTATGTGTGTATGTATATAACTTTCAAAATTATATGTTAGCATTGAAAATATATGTTTGTTGAAAATGGAATGAGAGTATTACTAAACTACCAGTCTTAACTAGTTTGCATCAATTAACTGACTTGCTTGTTCCTGTAACTGTTTCCCAGCATTGCTTCCCTTCACTGTTATGTTTTAAGTGTGATGGCTTCTAAGTCTACACAGTGGGTGTGGAAATGTTTCTTTTCAGTTCTATAAGACATCTTTTCTCCCTTCACTTCTTTTATGACCATCCCAAAGTACTTTTTTCTCGTTCTATAAATGAAAAAATGGAGATGCAGCTCCATTATCACTGTGTTTTTATAAACACCTCAGGGAGGACATACTGTGTCTCTTTTTCAGGCTTAATAATGGTGGCCTTTGTAATCTCTTGAACATAAGCCACAGTTAGCACTTCTATTGCTGATTATTTCAGCATTTTACAAGACCACACAAAAGACAAAAGACAAAGGAAGGTAATAGAATGGTAGCTGTGTTATTTTTTTTTCCTTTCAGACGTTATGTACTCATTTTAAACTTATTATAATGTAATGATATACCCTGGCCATAACTCCACTTGGGAGACTTTGAATTTATAAGATGATTTCAATACATAATAGCTTAATTAAAAGAAATATACTATAGATGAATTATTTTGCATATACATTAAAAAAGACAAACACACACACACACACAAACATGTACATATATACACATGCACACATGCACATACACACTGTAATCTACACTGCAAAAGCACAAAATCATAGAGTTGAAGGGGCTTGACACATTGAATAAAGGGGAGCTCCCTCCTTTTTCTGGGCAGTCGTGCTAAATTGCTCTAACTAGCAGAAGGCTTTTCAAAACACTGAATCTGTCTTCTTGAAGCCATTATTATGCACCCAGTATTCTGTACTGAGACACAGCCTGTCTTGATCTTCTTCAATGTGATACCTTTTCAAGTATTTGAAGAGTGCTATCATATTTCTCCACCTCTCCAGGCATGTATTCTCAAAGCTGCTTCAATAACTCTTTGTAGGATTTAGTTTCTAGTCTCCGGATTATCCTTTTGACCCTGATTCAGTTTCTCTACATCCTTCTTAAAATATATTGATTAGAAAAGGAGAGAGAACTCAATCGGTGTTCTGGAACAATTACATCCTGTGATTTGGAAAGATTTTTATTGATGCTGTGTAAAATTGCCTAGGGAGATTCTCAGTCATCCAGGTCATGGTTGTCCCAAAGGTGCTTTTTCAAGAGGCAGCTGGACTGTCTTGTTTTTCTTTGAAAAGATGCCACCAGCACTTTAACTGAGAAATAAGGAGCGGATGCTATTGCCTCCAGCTGCAAAGTTAGCAAAGCAGCCCTGTCCTTGGGAGTTTGTTTAGATAAGCAACTTGAAGCTGAGGGAACTTACGACTTAACCACTGGAGGCAGAAATAATTGACACCTTTGGAACTTTGCCAGGCTGCGTACAGGAGGACTTACTAAAGAAGTCAGAGGATGTAATACAGACTTTGACCACAGTGCGTAAGACAGTTACCCCACTAATTGATTTGCTCTCTATGCAGAAGGCTGCAAAAGCAGTATTAATATGAATTTGTCTCTAACATCAGTCAAAGGCAGGCAATCGAATAGACAATTAACTTGCATCGTTGAAAATCCAAGCATGCTACTGAGAATTGCAAATGTAACCCTACAAATCATCACTCACAGAATCCAATCTCAGCACCAGATATCTGATATAGGCTGTTCCGGTACAGCAGTTGGCAGCGCAGAGCTGTGGGATATTTTCCCTGCCCCAGTGTTTCTCAAGAAATGCCTTTGGCTGAGCAATATCTTTCTTCAGCCAAACTGAAGGACATTCAACCAATATTACTTACATGTCTTTTATTTTCTAGATGGAATTCTAGGAGTAGAAGCCCATTTTTTCTGTCAAATATTTCTAGCTATGATGTAGTTTTTTTTTTCCAGGGAACATGGGATGTGGGTGAACTGCTAGAAGGGTTTAAGACCAGTGGTGGGATTCAAATATGTGAACAACCAGTTCTCTGTGTGGATGCTGCTTCCAGAAGTCCATTCTGGGCTGGGCAACAAAAAATTAGCTACTGCTTCTGCCAAAGTGGTGCGAACTGGCTGAATCTCACCACTGTTTAAGACACATTGAAAGCTGTGCCTCATGCAGGACATGGGAGGCTTTGTGAGGGCTTAGGCATTCTAACATCTGCCTCATAACTGGCTCAAATACCTAGCTTAGCAGTATGCACTGGCAATTCTCCTGCAGTTCGATAGAAGCCAGTTCCTCTTGATTAATCTGCATGTACCATTTCTGAGACTATGATCATAGATGAAATATATATAGAGATATAATGACTGCATTCTCTGTATCATACTTAATACTGACTGGCAATTTTAATGCAAGAACTAGAGCAAACAATAAAACACTCTTTGCTAAATTTCATTACCAGCCTCTATCTTCTGTAATAACGTCTCCTATTTTATGCTGCTAGTCTAAGAATATATTCACTGACTACAGAGGATTTTGCCTTGTTTAAACTTTTACAAAAGTGAACATGGTAATTGTTAAGTCCTGCGAGCGATGGCGAATGAAGAATACACATGTCTCTGGAACAGCTCTTTATTGTGCTTATTTCAAACTCCAACAACAACGAGCAAAGGCACGCAGGCCTCCTTTTATACGTCCCAATTCCTGGACAAGATGGCAACATCTCTAGGCACTTTTCGTGCCTTGCGCATGTGCACTTGGCCGGGGCCACTCAGTCTGGTCCCTGGCAGCTTTTGCAATTGCCCGGGAACCTTGCAATGTCCCGAGCCTGCATTTGCAGGCTCAGGACATAACAGTAATACTAAATAAGGTTTTCAGAGATGAATTTACCTACTGGGCCAGTAAAAATTCTTCTTTGTTAGACTATGTTGAGATCTTTCAAAGTTTAATTCCCTATCTACCTAGCTTTGCAGTTGTTTGTACGTTACCCCGCACTGAAAACCTTTGAAAGGTCATTGATAACAGTGTCCAGTGACCTTTGCCCTGTGCTAAATAGACATCTCAGCAAGCAACAATAATAATCAACCTTGTTAGAAGGGAACCAGCCAAAACTCTTTACTAAGTCATAAAGTGGCATATCATTAGATAACATTTTACTGACTAATTTAAATAAATTAATCAAACTGTTTCAATCTTTGTTAAGTGATTCCCAATCTGTTATAATTAGGCCTGATTCACATTTGGTTCAATCATGAATAATGTGAAGTTTGAATCTCTCTAAATATTTCTTTAAATTATACAAAGGGAATCCTGGCTTTTGTTCAATTTCTAACCTAGTGAAATTGAAAAAAAATCCATTAAAAAGAATGCTATATAGATAACCTGACAATTTTGGATTGCAGCTGCCAGTGCAAAATAATCCTGCCATCTTTTGAAGGATGGTAGCCCCATTTTTTTACCCTATATGGGAAAGCAGAGAATTCAGTGGCAGACTTGCAAGTTGGATGCAATCTCCCTTCCCCACTGGCCCCTAGTCACATGTTCAGAGATCAAAAATATAACTAAACAGTTTAAACCAGATAAAGCCTCAGGCTCAAATTTTATTATGTAGGAATAATAAAAAATAATTTGGAATGGTGGATCCCAGTGGTAGCTTCACTTCTCACAACAATAAATCATTCAGCCATTACACCAAAAGACTGGGGCATGGCTATAATTATACCAATATGTAAGAAGGACAAAAGAGATGATCACGATAATCAGTTTGTTAACTCAGATCAGCAAAATATATGCCAAACATCTACAAGGGAAACTAACTGATTGGCTTGAAATCAAGGACTTTATGAGGGATGAATTTGCTGGGTTTAGAACAGGATGATCAATATTAGAACATGTCTTGACATAAATTAAAAAAAATACCATAATTGACAGACATTTGCTGCTCATCAAAATACATGAGAATACAAGATTGAAGGTTAGGTGCAGTAATCAAGGACATATCACAAAGGAAATATATGTAAGCAGGGGATGTAAGGAAAAAACTGACTGACCTGCGGTCGGGTGGGGGAGAAGAAGATGGGGAATTAGCATGGAATCCCTATGTGGGCAAAAGAGGACTAAGTCTGATCTCCCTTATCTAGTCTCTCCCAGATGTAAACTGTCAGTCTGAGAAGATTCCCATGTATAGATTTGAGCAATAAAACAGCCAATAGACTTCTTAACATATGGGTCTGGTTATTTTTGAAATGGAGTTAGACAGTGATATACATTGGTTCTAGTTTTATTCAACTACTATATACACTTTTTATGTCTTGGGGTTCGCAGCATTGAAGCGACACACACTCAAGTTGTAACCAAGTTCTTCTTTATTCATTCCACGTTACCACTCAGTAACCCAACAGGCTCGCAGGCCTTTTATAGTTTCCCAAACAGCCTATCATAAATCTCCTTTGTTCTTGCCTTGCACCTGTGTGCAAAGCCAACCAATCTGGTCCCGGGCAGCTTTTGGGTTGCCCGGGACTATTTGCAACATTTCTGGGCCTGCTGAGCTGCCTCATCAGGCCAAGACACAACACCCCTCCCCCCTAGATGAAACACACAATTACATTGGTTCCCTGGCAGGAAGAAAAAAAGAATTCCCCTGCCCAGCACACAAGCAGAATATCTTTATAAAATAATAAAGTTAACTTAAACAAACTGCTCTCCAAAATTATAATTAGTGTGTTTATGCTCTACCAAGTGTAGATCCCCATCATCCAGTTATAGACCAGCAAGGTTCCTTTGTGATGACAGAAACCTTACATAGTCTCCAGATGCTTGGGAAGAGCCTTAGCCCTTTGTGACCTATGCAAGGTCAGGGAGAGTGCCTGGCCTGTCACTCACCTGCCCGGCTAGGCAGACCAGGACTTTTATTTAATGGTGCCTGGCCTATCGGCCCGTCTGGTGGGCTCAATAGACCAGGACTTTGATGCCCATAAATGACAGGTGACCCCCATTGCGGCGGTCTGGCTGAGTCTTCTGGACTCCAGCCAGGTTCCCTTGGAGGGGAGAAAATCCCCAAGCCCAATGGTGGAGCGGAGGTCTCCCCTTCCACCATGGACTGCTCCTGGGAACTTAGTCCCTCGAGCCCGTGACCAGTCTCGGACGTGACCTGCATTGCAGCTGTGCCCCAATAGTTCCAGTCCCCCGTGTAGGTGGCCGAGGTGCCAGAGTCAGGAGCCGCCTCTATGGCAAACCCCCTCTAAGGAGAATTCCTGTTTGGCACACTTGCGGATGTGCAGACCAACCTCCGGGATGACTTCCTGTTTGGAGCACTTGCTGAACTCTGGGATGACCTTTGCTCACCCACTGGGACATTAACAGCGCCCTGTGGAAAACCCCAGGCAGTGCAAGAGGGATTCCCAGGATTTTGACCTGAAGGGTGAGCTTGTTCCTGGTCTCCCTCCCCCCTGAGAACAGAGCCAGGAGTGGAAACATTGGGGGACAACCACCAGCACAGTTGGTCAATATGATGCCGAAGGATGCGGCCATTTCTCAAGATCATTTCGTATGAGAGCAGCCCCGAGATCTTGCAGATGACAGCAGAGACCCAGAGATGTCCAGGACCATAGTTCCTTGCCCAGACCAGATCGCCCACCTGAAGTCTCCTAGGTGCCTGTGGCTGTGACACCTGTAAAGCCATCCGGTCTGGGTGCAGTCTGTCCAACTTCGTGATAAGGCAGCGACTCCAGCAGAGTTTAGCTGGGCTCTTTCCAGTGGCAGTACATGGTGTAGTGAGGTGTGCAAGAAGAAAATCTGCTAATCTGTGATGCCAGCTACCGTGCATGATTCTTTTGAGTGCGTCTTTGGTGGTGCGCACCATCCGTTCAGCTTGCCCGTTGTGGAAGGGTGAAAAGGAGTTGACATTGCGTGCCGGATCAAGTTGGCCTGAAGGAAAGCCTGGAACTCAAAAGAAGTTAATTGAGGACCATTGTCAGAAACGAGGACATCAGGGAGGCCATGGGTAGCGAAGATTCCTCTCAACACCTGGATGGTCCGGGCAGTAGTAGTGGAGGAGACAGGTACAACCTCTAGCCACTTGGAATGGCTATCCACCAGGATAAGGAAGAATTGTCCCTGAAAGGGCCCAGCATAATCTAAATGTACCCTTGACCAAGGGGTTTGTGTCTCCTCCCACCTGTGTACAGGGGCCTGAGGCATTTCAGGCTGTGATTGTTGGCACACCTGGCACCCGTGCACCTGGACCTCGATAGCTTTATCAATCCCCAGCCACCAAAGATAGCTGCGTGCAAGTGCTTTCATGCGCACAATGCCCGGATGTCCCTCATGCAGAGAGGACAAAACTCTAGACCTCAGTGAGGCTGGGATAACTACTCTACTACCCCATAACAGGCACCCCTTAAATGTAGACAGTTCATGCCTTCTTTGCCAGAAGCTTTGAAACGCAGCATCTGGACACGTGTCAGGTCATCCTGACAAGACCCATGTCAGTACGCGTGTGAGCGTGTGATCTGTGGCAGTTTCTGCAGCCATGTCCCTAGCATTGAGGGGAGATTCAGGCAACTCCTGAATGGAAAGAATATTAATAGCAGGAGCAGGATCTGCCTCTATTTGTTTGAGAGGTAATCTGCTGAGGCCGTCTGCGTGACCCATCTCTTTTCCCGGTTTGTGGATGAGTGTGTAATCATATGCTGACAAGAAATTTGACTATCTCAGCATACGTGGGGAAATAATGTGTGGTGTCTGTTTGTTTGTAGTAAACAAACCCAGCAGAGGCTTATGGTCTGTGTAGACCGTGAAGTGGTGGCCATATAAGAAATCATGGAATTTCTTTATGGCAGCCACTATGGCTAAGGCTTCTCTGTCAATCTGAGCATAATTCTGCTCTGCAGATGACAGAGTCCTTGAATATTAGGCTACAGGGATTTGTGTCCCATCAGCCTTCAGGTGGCTAAATACTGCTCCCACCCCATAAGGAGATGCATTGCATGCAATGCACACAGACAGTTGCTCATTGAAATACGCTAATATAGCATTTGAAGAGAGCAAGGCCTTAACCTCATTGAAACTCCTGTCATGGATTTTAGTCCACTGCCATGGAGCCTGATTGTCTAAGAGCTGGTGTAACGGCTCTGCCACTGCAGCCTTATGTGGGAGAAATGCATGGTAAAAATTTAAGAGCCCCAAGAAAGCTTGCAGCTCACTCTTGGATGTGGGCCTTGGGGCCTGCTGAATCATTTGAAACTTAGATTTAGCAGGGTGGATGCCTTGAGCATAAATCCTGAAGCCTAAGAAGTCAGTGGAAGCGACTCCTATTTTGCATTTGTCTTGCTTTAATTTAAGGCCTGCTTGGTGGAAATGCAACAAGACAGCCCTTAATCTTTCTGCAAGATTTTGAGATGATTCCCCAGCAATGAGGACATCATCGAAGTAGGGACAGACCCCAGGAATACCATGAAGTGTGCGTTCCATGACACTTTGAAATATGCCAGGGGGCTACATTAACCCCAAACTGCAGTCTTTTAACCTTAAAGGCCCCTCTTCGTGTTACAATTGTTTGGGCCTCTGCAGTTGCCTCATCAACAGGTAGCTGTTGATAGGCCTGTGCCAAATCAAGTTTTGCAAAAAGACGCCCCCCTTTGAGGGAGGCCAGAATATGGCTCACCACAGGCACTGGATATGCGTGCTGTTGCAATGCTTTATTCAGTGTACACTTATAGTCTGCGCATATGCGGACTTCTCCATTAGCCTTTAAAGGTGTAACAATGGGGATTTCCCATGGACTAGAATCCAGAGGTTCTAAGATGCCCTGCTGGAGCAGCTTGTCCAGCTCTGCATCTATCTTGCTTTTGAGGGCAAAAGGCACCCTTCTAGGCTTGATCCTGATGGCGTGTTAGTTGAGTCTAAATGTAATGCAATGGGAGGCTCCTTGTAGGAGCCAAGCTCTGAGCTAAACACATCAGCAAACTTCTTGCAGACTTCTGCAAGGCCCAATGTTTGCACATTGTGCAGCCCAGTCACTTGAATTCCAAGGGCCTTGAACCAATCGAGTCCAATAAGACTTGTGCGTTCACCCCCAACTACCACATCTAGGAAACCCTCAAAAGCCTTACGCTGTACTTTGAGCGTAGCCTCCCCTTTCACACTGACTTTGGAATTCTGGAAGTCAGTGAGGATTAAATTCAAGGGCCTGAGTTTGACTCGAAGGCCACTACTGCTGCCAATCCTTTTGAAGGTGTCAAGTGAAATGATTGATAGACCCTGTGTCCAACTCCATCGATAAGAGAACCCCTTGTAACTTCACGTCAATGCAAAGTTTTTTTTAAAGGGGCTTGTGTGTCTCTGTCCTCAGAATACTCCTGCGCGATGCACAGAAATCCACCCTGTGTTGGTTGGGGACCCTGGTACCTTTCTGAAGCAATTCTTCAGACCTTCTGGCAACCCAAATAGATGGAGGCAATGTGGCCTTGTCTTCTACATGCCCTGCAGATGGCGGAGTGAAATCTGCAGTCAGCTCACTTATGGCGTCCTCCACACCCGAGATACTGAGGAAATGCTGGGGCTTTGTCTGGATGCCCTTTCGGCCTTTTTTTCTGCTGGCTGGTGAAGTCTGTCCACTTCCTCTTCAGGATCCGCTTCTGAATCTTCTCGAGCGTCCTCTTGATGGATGGACGCGACTGTGGTAGCGCTTTTGGCGAGTTGCAAGGCCTTCACAGCACCACCTGCTGCCTCTTCAGCTGCAACTTCACGCAAGACATCATGGAAGGTGACTTCAGCTTTAGCAAATATTTTTTATTGCAGCTCTCTATTTCTAAGGCCGCAGACAAAACGGTCTTGTAAGCATTCTTCTAGGTCCTTGAACTCACAAGGCCTGGCTGCTTGTCTCAAGGCAGCAATGAATTCTGCAGCAGACTCACCAGGCTTCTGGTCTCTCTTTTCAAAAGCGTGCCTCCACGCGATCACAGATAGCTTTGGATGAAAATGGTCCTTCAACATATTCTTCAAGTCTGTGTACGTTACTGACTCAAGCGGCGTAGGAGCTACTAAGTTTTTGGCTACGTCGAAAGTGTCCTGACTGCAGATGCACAGCAAGGTCGCTGCCTTCAAGCCGTCTTCTTGAACCTGGTTAACTTGCAGGTAGTTTTCTACCCAGGCCACATAAGAGTTCCAACGCTCCGGGTGAAACATGTCGAATTTGGACAGCCGGACGATCTTCGACATTACTAGCTTCTCTTAGCCTCACTGCAACTTTGGCGGGGAAGAGGCCTGTTTGCCAAGCCCACCTCCAGCGTTTGTGTATAGGCAGGTGAGTGAAGATCTGGGCGCTGACTTCCCGGCTTCCAGCTCTTTTTTAGAGGCTAGATTCTTCGGTTGTCTTCTTCTTTGCAGCGATCCCACCTTTTTCACCACTTTTACGTCTTGGGGTTCGCGGCATTGAAGCACCACACACTCACATTGTAACCAAGTTCTTCTTTATTCATTCCACGTTACCATTCAGTAATCCAACAGGCTTGCAGGCCTTTTATAGTTTCCCAAACAGCCTATCATAAATCTCCTTTGTTCACACCTTGTGCCTGTGTGCAAGGCTGGCACCAACCAGTCTGGTCCTGGGCAGCTTTTGGGTTGCCCAGGACCATTTGCAACATTTCTGGGCCTGCTGAGCTGCCTCATCAGGCCCAGGACAGAACAACACTCATTAGTTCTTTACTTATGTAACTCTACCTTTCATCCCCCTAAATGTTCCCAAAGACATATTAATTTATTACTATCTGTTGGTGTCATTAATCTTCATTGGCTTTAAAAGAGTTCTGAGATCACTTATGCATCATTGTACTGAGGAGGAACTAATAATAAATTACACTAAGATTATTACTTTTTCTAAATGCTCCAAATAGAGAAACTGAAATTTAGGTGAGCAGGTTAAGATTTTTAGATATCTAAGAACAATTTTTCAAGCCTTAGGAAGCAGAAATGCGCACTTGGCTTATGTATCCTTCAGGGCAGATATCTACATCAGCTATACAACTTACTATTTTTCCAGAGAAGCACAGTTTATCTCCAGTGTAAATGTTTTCAGCTAAAGGCTGAGTGTAGTTGCTATATGGGGCTCAGTTAGAACCACATAACAGTATGATCATTTTAGAAAAGATTTAAAAAGTATTTTTCATCGAATTGTTCCAAATGCAGTACTTCAATGGAAAGCAGGAGTCAGTTAATTTGAATCTAATTTTTGGATAAATATCTTTACCTACTGGTTGAAACCATGTCACAACCCTAGAGGACTGACTCATCTAATATTGGCAGACAATTACAAATCTTCCTGGGAAACAGCAATCCAAACAAAATTGAATTTGTATGGTTTCTCCAGTGATGCTTAACTTTAGAGTTAGATCAAGCCAGATTAATACTAAGGCAAAGAATCTTAGATATGGAAGATATGGCCTTTTCTCACAATATAATTGCAAATAATCACATTTTAGGTTTTAACTAGTCTCATATTTATATCATATCATCGTTCCCAAAATTAGGAGTCCTTTATCTTTAGCTCAATTTAATGGTCTCCTTATAGCTGCCCTGGAAAGGAAATATAGGAAAACTCCATATGAAATCAAATACTGCTCCTGTGATATGGATGCCATAGGAACTGCACCCCATGTTCTTCTGTCTTGTGAGTTTTACAAGGACATTCATCATAAGTTGATTAAATCTCTTTTATTTAAATTTCCAGGGTACTCCAATAGCTTTTACCTGCACTACCTGTTAAATAATCAAAATACATTTCTCTAAAAGTAGCAAAATTTTACTATATTATATGTAAGCTTAACCCACATTAAATGTGTTGTTTATTTTGTTTTGTATTTTTATTGGCCAATGAGCGAAATAAAGTCTGTGAAATTGGGCAAAGTCCCTGGATGAGATAGATTTCTTGCTGAATGATATAAAACTTCTAAAATCTATCAACATTTAGATTGTTAAAGATCTATAATCAATCATTTAATCTCTGTATATTTTCTTCATTGTTTTGTGACGCCTGTATCACAGTCCCAGTCACAGTAGCTGGAGAAAGATCCTACAAGACAGGATAGCTATAGAGCAATACGTTTGCTTAATATAAAAGCAATATTATCTAGAAAAGTATAGATAGTAATACCATCCATAATACAGCTATATCAAACTAATGACTTTGATAAATGAGAAAATTCACAACTTTTACATTCCTGAATTTATGTCCACATGAGATATATTTGTCATAATAATTTAGGATTGGAAAATCTGTATTTATTATTTACTTACTTATTTACTTAAATATTTACTTATTTACTTTACTTTACTTATAAAAGCCCAGTCTAGCACACTACCAATGAAGAAGAAAAATAACAGCTCTCATAAGAAACCAGCATGGCTGCATAAAAAACTCTCTGATAAATTGAAAGACAAAAAGGACAAGTATAACAAATGGAAAGAGGGGCACATAACTTAGGCAGAATATCAGCAAATAGCCCGAACCTGCAAAGATGAAATGAGGAAAGCTAAGGCTCAAAATGAATTAAGGCTTGCGACAAAAGTAAAAAATAAAAAATCTTTTTTCATCAAGTAAAAAACAAGAAAAATTAAGGAAATGATTAGTCCATTAGTGCAGGAGTCCCCAACTCCTGGTCCGTGGACCAGTACTGGGCCGCGGCATGCCAACAACCAGTCCGCATAAACAAAACCCCATCTGCAGGATGCAGGCAGCACACAAAACCACGCCCCCTCAGGTCTACAAAAAAACCCTCTCTCCACGTAACCAGTCCCTGGTGCCCAAAAGGTTGTGGACCTCTGCATTAGTGGGAGAAAGTGTCAAGAAGGTGACAAGCAATATTTGGGGGTTTATATAACTGTCTCTAATGTAAAATTGTATAAAAATAATTATGAAATGTTATGGCTTAAAATGCAGAAGGATTTGAATGATTGGAAAAAAATGCAATTATTTTTGTTAGGGAGAATTGCTGCAGTTAAAATGAATGTTCTGCCAAAATTTCTTTTCTTGTTTCAAATGATACCCATTTTAAAGAAAGAGATAAATTTAGAAGAATGGCAGAAGGGTATTAATAGATTCATTTGGGCTGGAAAAAAAACAAGAGTTAAGCTTAAAATTATACAAGATGTTCGAGAGAGAGGTGGACTCAAGGTGCCGAATTTGAAATTGTATTATGATGTAGTGGTTTTAACGTTGATTAGTGATTGGGTTAACTTAACCAATTCAAATATACTTTCTTTGGAGCGATGGGATTTATTATTTGGATGGCATGCGTATTTAATTTATAATAAAAAGGTGGATAGAGATTTAAGTCCCATGTTTTAAGAATTGCTTTATTGCGTGTCTGGAAGAAATACTATAGATTAAATTTTAGAATAGCGTTGTGGGGAATTCCTGGACACTCAATAGAGGGGATAAGGAAAGGAGTGAAAATGGATAGGATTTCTTATAAACAATTGCTTAAGTGGGAAGGGAATAACTGGCAATTAAAATCTATGGAGGAATTAATGCAAAAAAATATTATTTATTCTTGGTTCCAGTATAGGCAATTATTAGAAAGATGGAGTATAGATCAAAAAGTGGGTTTTGCTATGAAAGATGTGAATTTGATGAAGCAAATTAAAGATCAAAGTAGAACTCATATAAAAAGAGTTTATAATGCTTTAGTGGAATTGGATTCAGAAACAGAATTAGTTAAAAATTGTATGGTTAAATGGGCTCAGAATTTTGAAGAGCCGATTTTATTAGATACATGGGAGATAATTTGGGTGAGGAATGTTAAACTTACTCAAGCTCAAAACTTACGAGAAAATTTTTATAAAATGTTTTATAGGTGGCACCTTGATCCACAAAAGTTGTCTCGTATGTATCCAAATGTACAGCCCAAATGTTGGAGATGTGGTTATTTGGACGCAACGTACTATCATATTTGGTGGTCATGTAGAAATGTAAAGTCTTTTTGGATTAAGATTTGGTGGAACATTCAGAAGATTTTTAATAGAAGGATAAAATTTACACCACAATTATTTTTGTTAAGTATCATTGTAGACTGTGATGGTAAAGAGATTACCTTAATGTTAAATTTTTTTACGGCGGCAAGGTTGCTGATTGGACAATATTGGAAGAAGGATTCCTTGCCTACTATAGAAGAATGGTTTTTAAAAGTTTCTCATTTATCAGAAATGGCAAAAATTTCGGCTTATCTGAAGGACCATTCACAAGAGAGATATATTTCAGTGTGGAAAAGATGGGTAAATTTTGTACAGAATAAATATGGGATTAGGAAGTATTATTTAGCTTTTGAATAATTTATAGTTTAAATTGGGTATGGTTGGATTTGTAGTTTCTATGTATTGGAGTTAAAGTTAAATTTTTTTTGGATGTATGTATAGTGGATTGATGTTCATTTAATTTGTATGTTTTTTTTGTTTCTTTAACCCTGTATTCAGCTCTGGGAAGGAGGGGGGAGGGTTATGGGGTGGGAGGGGGGTATTTTATTGTAAAAAGTTTATAAAAATTTTCAATAAAAAAAGAAGGTGACAAGCAATAGGAAGAAAGCAGAACTATTTAACTCATTTTTTGCGTCTGTCTTTAAACAAAGGGAAAAAAACAGTCCAATCTATCAAAAACAGTACTGTAAACAACAGATTAGAAACACAAGTTAAGATAGGCAAGAAAACGGTAAGTGAACGCCTGTCCATCCTAGACGAATTCAAATCACCAGGACCAGATGGATTACACCCCAAGGTTCTGAAGGAACTGGCAGATGTGATCTCAGAACCACTGAACTATATCTTTCAAAGATCCTGGAGCACTTGGGAACTACCAGAGGACTGGAAAAAAGCTGATGTAGTTCCCATCTTCAAAAAAGGGGAAAAAAATGGATCCAGACCTATCAGCCTGACCTCAATACCTTGGAAGGTTCTGGAAAAGATAACCAAGCAACAAATCAGCGAACACCTAGAGGCAAACAAAGTCATTACTAAAAGCCAACATGGGTTTGTCAAAAACAGATCATGCGAGACAAATCTTATTACATTCTTTGACCAAGTGACAAAATTAGTAGACCAGAGGAATGCTGTGGATATAATTTACCTGGATTTCAGTAAGGCATTTGATAAAGTAGATCACAACCTACCAGATGGATCCGTAGCTGGCTGACTGGCCGTATTCAGTGTGTGGTCTTCAATGGAACGGCACCACCAGATGGATCTGTAGCTGGCTGACTGGCCATATTCAGTGTGTGGTCCTCAATGGAACGGCATCTACATGGAGGAAAGTGTGTAGTGGGGTGCCTCATGGCTCTGTTCTGGGCCCAGTGCTCTTCAACATCTTCATTAATGATTTGGACGAGGGGATAGATGAGGAACTCATCAAATTTGCTGACCACATCAAGCTGGCAGGAATAGCCAACACTCCAGAAGACAGGCTTAGGTTACAGGAGGATCTGGACAGACTTGAACATTGGGCACTATCTAACAAAATGAAATTCAATGGTGAAAAAAGTAAGGTTCTACATTTAGGCAAGAAAAACCAAATGCACAAATATAGTATACTGTAGGTGGCACCTTGCTCAATAGTAGTAACTGTGAAAGGGATTTCAGAATCCTAGTGGACAATCACTTAAATATGAGCCAGCATTGTATTGCAGCTGCCAAAAAAGCTAACACAGTGCTAGGCTGCATTAGAGGGATAGAATCAAGATGTCAATGCTGCTAATATTGGATATTATTGCTTTGACAAAATATGCAGAACTTTCTGGTATTTTTAGAGTTAATTTAGATGATGCTAGGAGGGGAGGAGAAAGATAAGGACTGTGGGATACAGAAGGAAGTGAATCTTTGGCATTCGGGCTGATTGGAAAACATGATTTATGACTGCAAAATAGGGGAGGGGAATGGCCTGGAATGTTATGTGCAAGGAAGGGAAATTCAGATCTTGGCATCCATCCATGCCATGCCGATACTCTGTTACACAAAGAATAAAGATTTTTTAGGATAAACAATGCCTGGAAGTTCTTTGAAGTGTTTCATTAGTCGGAACCATTACACAAGATCCCGTGAAGTGTTAATACCAAATTACAATGCCTTGGTAAGGCCACACTTGGAATACTGCATCCAGTTTTGATCACCGTGATGTAAAAGAGATGTTGAGGCTCTAGAAAGAGTATAGAGAAGAGCAACAAAGATGATTAGGGGACTGGAGCTAAAACTTATAAAGAACGGTTGCTGGACTTGGGTATGTCTAGTTTAACGAAGAGAAGGACGAGGGGTGACATGAT